>NW_024423564.1:29378461-29391505 GCF_017311325.1 Ursus maritimus
CGGGGTGGGGGGTAGGCTCCTTCTCGGGTTGCAGCAGAGGGGCCTGGGCAGGCCACGGACAGCGGCGTCCCCGCACGCCGAAGCCACGATTCGGCGGTTCAATACGTTTTCACCCGGATTAGAGGCAGAGGCTGATGGCTCAGTGTAAATGTCACGCAGCAGCTTTTAATAAAGAAATGTTCAGATTGTTAGATTGCGCGGTACAGTGTGAGTTCTGTGCCCCCCCTTCCCAATCCGGCTCCAACCTCACCACCCCCCTCCATTCCCGAACACACATCACACCTCGTCGCGCGTTACAAATATATTACATATTCAGAGTGATCTCGCCGCAGCGCCCGCGGGAGGGGCACTCTCCCCGAGCTTAACATCCGCCTAGCTGAGGGCTGCAGGACGCCTGGGCCGACCACTGGCGCCAGGAGGAGGAGAAAGACCCAGAACCGACCTGCTCCGCTGGCGCTTCTTTTACACTCCCACCCCCTCGAATCTCGGAAAGAAAATCCCACTGGGAAGAGGGTCCTAAAAGCGCCGAGCTAGGGGGCGGGACCTCCAGTTCTCGGCCAAGGGGCTCCAGTTAAGAGTATTTTAATTCTTTCACATCGGCCCTCCCAAACCTTAAAAAACCTAACCAATTGAAGGCACACACACGACAGGGGGAAAGGTAGCAAAATCAATCCGCCGAGTTCAAAGAGCCGAGGCGCGGGAGCTGGCTGCGGGGTGCTAGGCGCTGGGCCGAATGCGCAGCAGAGAGCCCCATCGACCCTGCGGAGACGGCGGACCCCACTCAGCAGATACCTGGCGGTGTGTGTGTTGGGGAGGCGGCACACCCTAATCCATCCCACTGCTTGCCGGTCTCCTCTCCTCTGCCAGCCAAGAGCCGCCCATCCTCAGAGAGAAAAATGTGAGTGTGGGCACATTACGCACCATTAGGGAGACACTACAGTTTTAATGTGGCCTAATTAGTGCCGCTAACCGAGCAAATATTATTATATTGAATAATGATAATATGATGAAAATATTAATGCTTTTGAACTTTGCACGTGGGAGCCGTTCCTTCGGTTCTCCCGGGACACCCCAAGCATGCTCAGACCCACTAGCAGACGCCGTCCGACGCATCTCTGGGAAGGCAAGCCCACAGGCCAGCTGAGAACATACGTGTGTCATCGCAGACACATTAACCACACCCTGGACCACGCCACTTATCACCCGCCACGCAAAAGACCTCCTTCTAATGGCGTCCTCTTTTTTTCCCCCCTGTAGCAGGCGGTAAAAAGCAAACCATACAAGAGTCCGCCGGGGTCCCTCTTCAACTGAGCTTCTTCTCTGCACCCCAGGAATGTTGCGGTGTGCGCGCCGGGTGTGTTCTGCCTTAACTAGGGCCGCCAGGCAGGTGGAGTTTCAGGAGAATGACCCACTTAATTAGCATTTAAATTCACAGCCCCTTCTTGTTGCCAAATACTTCTCCCTTGGGAATTTGGTGAAAAGTAGGCATTTAACAATTAGGATATGCGGAAGGCTCCTCAAAATAGAGATTCAAATTCTTAATTCTCTTAGCGAATTTGGAGGATCAAAGCCATGAGGAAACGTGAGCGGGTTGGCTGGGAGACACTTAAGTGGCTGGAAATGGTGTGCCCGCGTCCCAGATGATTAGCACACCCACTCCCCCTTCCCTTTACGCACCCCACCCCATTCTTATGGAGACCAAGAAGACAGAGCCGAGGTGGCTGGCTGTCCTGTCCTTGCTGCCTGAAGACAGGCCAGTTCTTTTCCTGGTTGCTGGGCTGAACTTGGGCAAGGGCCTAAGAAGAGCGTTCAAAGTAAAGCGATCGCTCTGTCAGGGAAAATGGGGATGAGTGGTCCTGGCCAGAGAGCGCCCCCTCTCGGGCTGAATTGCTCCCTGTCCCTGCTTGCGGCTCATAGTTCGAATTCCTGCACATTTTTGGGAGCTCCTTCCGGGAGGCAACGTCCGGGTTAGCGGATCCAGTGGTTCACCGACGCAACCCCTTCTTCCCCGCCGGGTGCGTCTGGACTAGAAATCGCCTCCTAGACACTTGTCCAGTTCATGAAGTCCCAGGACAGGGGCGGGCTGTTCCGCCTGGGTGAACATTAGAGTTGGACGATTCTGTAGACCTCAGTGGCTGCCAGAGCGGTCGGAGACCGCCCCACACCTCCCTAGGTCTGGGAATCCAACCCCGCCCTCACCAGAAACAGGAGCCGGGGCGGGGAGCTTTCAATTTGTTCCAGTGATGGCTCTAACTTAATAAGGCGATTGATTAGCGCTCAAAGTGCCGTTTTAATTAGCCGCTTGTTAATTAACATCGCAAATGAATTTCCCCTTCTCTGATTGGCATCTTCGCCCGGCGCTCTGAGGCTTTCGTTTCTCCTCTGCCTCCGCCCCTCCACTCACTCTTAACCTCAGGAGTTGATACAAGATTCAGCTACCTTCCTGAGCGTTATAGGCCTCAGAATTCTTTTTATAGTGGTATGTGGCGGTGTCACCCGGGGGTCCTTTCATTTCCCCAGGAGCTGGTCTTCAATGGACAATAATTTAGGAGGAACGAAATAAAATCTCCTCCTCCCCCCATCCTCTTCCAACCGCCTCCACTTTCTCATCTTCTCTATCTCCACTCCTGCCTCTAAGGAAGACTTCTTTCACCCTCCACATTTGGAACCCTAGAAAGAAGAAAGGAAGCAGGAGTAGAGGAGGGGAAGTTGTAGTTTGAGGAGGCTGGACAGTCTCTTGGGATCAAATCAAACCTGCTGCAAAATTCTGCTGGGGAGGTCTGTAGGCATGCACAGTCAGTCAGTTTCTGCTCCCGCCAAGGTGCTCTTCCCGAAGCAGAGATCTCTAGAGCCAACATCTGCCCACACATTACAGCCCAGCTCCATTGTCAGGAGATTAAAAGTTTGGACAATCTGTGGACATTTTTGCACCATTAATACTCTTAGCTACCATATAAATCCCCCTATATATCCCTCTACTTGGGATGTACCTTTTTTTTTTTTTCATGACTGAAGACACACTTTATTTCCTTCAGGAAGCCTCTGTATTCCCCCAACTCCTCCCAAGGCAGGCAGGACTCCCTACTCTCTCTTTTGCATCCCCAGTGTAGAAAGTTCATGTTGCAGCCCCACGGTAGCAGGCCTCGTGGCATCTATGACAATTCCCATCATGTTCAAGCTCCTCTCAACCCTCTGAGGTGGGCTAGTGTCTCATTCCCAAGCACCTGGCATAGAATGTACATACAACAATGTTTACTGATGGAGTGAATGGACAAAATGAGCGAGGGAAGGAAGCAGGGAAATCAAATATGGTTACTGTATGTTGCCTATAGCTGGAAATAACCGCCACCTTTGCGTTGTTCATTTGCCAATGTCTTGCTTCACATTTTGTAAGGAGCTTTTACAGAGAAGGTCTAATTTGGTCATCACAAGTTCCCTATTCTACATAAGGCCTGGTTTCCCCTTTACTAGAGAAGAAAGGTGGTCATCAGAAAGGTTAAGTGCCTTACTCAAGAGCATGGGAAAGTGGCAAAATGAGATTAAAACTCCCTCTCCAGCATTCTTTCTCTACATCTCCACCGGCCTTCCTCCAGGTCACTCTGGCACAACACACATCTCATAACCCAGGGAGAGCCAGCTTCACTAGATCTCTGCTAAAGTGCTGATCTTTAAAGCTGTGATGAAGCTTATGGCACTCATAAATTTTCTTACGATACCAGAACTATCTCTCAAAACTTTTGTTCCTCTAGGACAATTAAAAACTACAAAGACTATCATTTTAATTTACTATTCTGTTAAAACAGTTTTCAGTCACCTTATTCTTTTCCATCTACTTTACCTTCCTCTCTCCACTCCCAATCTCCACTCCCCTGGTTTCTGTCTATTTAAGGGACTCAATTTCAGTATTTTCATCTCTTTCTCTTTGCTACATTATGTTTCTAAGCAAATATGCATCAAGTCCCTAAGCAGTTGGAAATATATTTATATACTGAAAAGAAAAAATAAAGAAAACTTCCGACGTTCCCGTAGCTTTGAAATGTTGAGAGGTCACGCTACCATCAGGGAGCCAGCCTTAGAAGAGGGAGAGCTTATTTGTGCATCTTGCATCTTTTATAGAAAGAAACAATAGCCGGCTTTCTTGGCTCGGGGCTCTTAGCGCCGCCCAGTGGAGGGAAGCGCCTTTGCACTTCATTCCCGTCAGTTGGCATTGTCATCATGCGGACACTCACAAACGTTCAAAATAAATATGATAGGAAGAAACACCAATTCCAAATTCTTCGTAATCTATAAGTGCATTTCTTCAAAGTTCACTTCCTTTAAAAAACTGATGCTCCAGTTTAAATGCAACCCCAAATCTCGCTTGTTAAAGCGAACGAAGGAGAATATATGTATTAAGGAACAAAACTTGTTAAAATAAATTAATGTTTGAATCATTATTTGTGGTGGGGAGGGAGCACCTTAAGTGGTAATCAGGACTGACGTGTCCTTCAAAGCAGAAAGGAAAGTTTGTTCTCAATTATCCACATTTGGCAAATAAATGCTTTCTGTGCAAGAATTCCAAAATCTTCCAAAAATTAAAGACTTTCTTTCTTCACGTGTCTTTTTTTTTTTTTTCAAGGAAATGAAGGCCTGAAAGTGGAAGATCATTTTCAAACTTATGTCGCTTTGGGGACTATATTTATTTGTATCTTAAATTCAGTGGTAAAATCCGACATTAAATCCAGTTAATGCATTTCTTTTCCCCTACATGAGAATTGAAAATGTGATTAGTCTACACCCTATTCTATTTCTGAATTTATATTTTTAAATAAAAAGTTAATTATGTTTGCTCCGCTAGAAAGTATATGACTTCTTGGGCATATAGATTATATATACTCTCAGGGAAAAAAAAATAATGGCAAAAGAGGAATGGAGAAAAAGAACTCAGAAAAGTTAAGAAACAAAAGCTCAGCTCTGAAGAATTTGTTTTTCATTAAGTTTGCGATCTGGTCTTTGAGTCTCTTTTGGATATTCAGGCCACCACTGGCACATTCTCTCTAGTAGGGACCCAAAGATCGGAGCCTTGATGAAAGTCAAGGTTATATTATCCCCTCACAATTGAGATGTGGAAAGCTTTTCTCCTAACATCCCACCCAAAGAAACCTCCTATGATCTTAACCTTTTCTTAAGAAAACATGATCTGAGACCTTTACAAGGTGGGGCCTACTGGGCTTCCGTTTTCTTTGCTTTAGAGTTTTCATAAAAGGAACACTACTCTTCTAAAACTTCACCTTTCTCTCACCCTTTCTTTTTAGATTTCATTTTTTTCACAGGGTCATATTTCTATCTCCCCTGCTAATGTTGTGAATTATTCCAAGCAAAAAATCCTGTTAAACTGCCCAACACAAGCTGTGCGATCAGCCTTTTGAGCTCTTGAGTCATTTTAGGCGTCGGAACAAAACAAAAACAGGCTTAAATGAATTATTTATCAAGGTCGAGAATAACTGATTTGTGCAGTGCTGGATCTTAAATTTGTTTTCTCCTCCTCCCCACTTCCCACCCAGAATAGTCAGCGAGGGAAGTGCGGGTGGAACCTCAGGTTTGGGAGGAAACGCACTCCATTTAGGGAGTGGTAGGTGATGTCAGAATGAGAAGAACCCTAATTGACATTTGAAGGCAGAATAACGTGTAACATACACCTGTAGTCTCGGGCGGTCCCAGCGCCCTTCCCACAGAAGCCAGCTGTGCCAGGGGTGCGCCAGGGTGTTCGTTCGGCTCCGCGGGCTTGAGGGTGGGACACTTCGGCCTTCTGGAAGATAGATGCCCGCGCAAGTTCCGGGCCGGTGGTTCCGAAATACCCGCCCGCTGGCAGGCAGAGGCCGGGTTGGCAGGCTCCCAGGAGGGTCTGGTCAGTGAGCAGTTGCCGCTCCAAAGGCGGCCGACTCAACCCCTCTCCAGGCATCATCCAGGCCCTCTGCGGCTTCCCAGGCCAAAGGAGCTCAACCCCAGCCGGCGGGCCCACGGCGCGCTCCCGAGGGGCTCCCCGCACGCCCTCCGGCCCCCTACGGCCTTTGCCTGGGGCTCGCCCCGCGTCCCCGCCTCGGCTCACCAACCCCGGCTCCTCCGCCAAACTCCCCTCGCCTTATGAGAAAGGCGAGAGCTGCCTGGATCGTACATCTCCTCGCCTTGGTCTTTTCTCTCCCTGCTGTTCTCCTCAGAGACAGACCCGTGAAAAAACGGCACAAAGATAAGAAACAGCTCAACACACCCTTGAAATAGCGCGGGCTTTTTCTGGGTCAAACACAGAGAATTCCCTAGGAAAGCGCAGGCAGGATGACTCTCCTACCCCCACCTACCCCCTCCCGGACCGAGGGCTCACACGGGTGCAGTTCCGACAGAAAGGCAGTATCTTGTCCCAGGAGGTCTTTTGCCTCCCTGACAGCACCCGGTCCCCCGTCCTCAACGGAAAAAATCTGTTCCACAGAAAGGGACCTTCAGAACTGCAACTAAACCCCAGATTTCGGCCCAGCCCTTGGAGACTGTACAGGCCATTTTCTACCATCATTCTGCACCTAGTCACGGAAACGTTGCCAGCCACTCAGATTCATAGGGTTCTTAAAATGGTAATTTGGAGTAAAATGTAACTCAAAGAACTTTGAATCATTCATTAGCACCTTATAATTACTCTGCTAATTAGGTTGACACGGCACTTAATCAGGAGTAATACGCCGTCTTGTCACTGGCACTTCCCATTACTCTGACATTCAACAAGAGACAGGTTGGAGACGTCCTAGAGAAAATAATGTAAGTTGATACCCTCCGACGAGGCGTCACAGTCATGCCACGCTCCAGGTCCCAAGTGGATCCACAGTGACTGTTGCCTTTCCAAATGAGCGGCCGGATTGGGGGGGGGGGTGAGAGGGAGAGAGGGAAAGAGGGAGCAAGGGAGAGAAGGAGAAAGGCAGAGTGAGAGAGAGGGAGAGGGAGGGAGGAGAGAACTGGCTGGTGGTGAGGCGGAGTGCGCGCGGCGGGCCCGCCACCTGGGTTCCTGAGCCCCGTGCCAGCCTGACAGTGCCGCGGACCATCTCCGCTCTTGCCACTAGAGAACGCCTCGGGGCATTATTTACCCCGCTCGGGAGAAAGTGTCTGGCCGGGCATTTCTTCCAACATGGGCCCTGATTGGTGACCAGACTGCGTCCGCGGTTTGAAGCAGCAGGCCCCTTTCGCCCTACGCTTCCGCGAGTGCCGGGTGCATACGCTCCATTCCCCCTCAGGGACCCGCCGCCTAGAGGGCCACAGCTCGGGCGCCTAAGCTATTTGGGGGAGAAATCAGAGCTTGGAGTCCGCCCGCCCACCCAGAGGTCCGGCTGCTGGAGTTACTTTCCCGCGGATTCCTTCAGGGATCCCCTTCCTCTGCTCTGTGTCCTTGGACTATACAAGCGCGTGTTAGGGGATGCTGCGAGGGCGGCCGCGCTGGAGTCGAAAGGTAAGCCGGCCAGATTCCTTTCCCCTTACTGTCCTCTTTCTCCTCCCTCCTCGGACTTCTTAGGAAAACGGACAAATCTTTACTTCGTGGATTTTTTGTTTTTAATTCTACCCCCTCGGTTCCCTTCTCTAGTCTACCTCTGCTCTCCTCTCCTCCCTGCCTTTGCCCTCACGCGTGATTGTGGACACCGGGAATCACTGTAGGACTAGGTGTTCGGCTTTGGGCTGCAGGCAAAGGGTTGAGCAGGTTCTCAAAAGAGCAGCGGGGCCCGAGCCGCGCTTGCTGACGGGCTCGCGAGTCGCGCGTCCATTGGCTCCCAGTACGTCGGCGTCGCTCGCTCGCGCGGGCGCGGCCAATGGGAGCGCGGGGCTCGGCGCGCGGCCTCGGTGGCGGGGGCGCGGGCCCCGCGCGGCGCGGAGAGCGGCGGCAGTGGCCGTGACGTCACGTGAGGGGGTCGGCGCCGCCCGCTAGCAGCCGGATTACAAGCGAACGCGCCCGGCAGCGGCCGGAGTCGCTCGGCGCCGCGTCTCCGCCGCCTCCTCCGCCTGCGCCCGCTCCTTCTTTTCCTCCTCTTCCTCTCGGTCTCGTGTTACCGCGACCACCGCAGCGGTGTCTGCTCCGCAACTTTCCAAGAAAGTTCAGAAACTCGGCTCCAGGGCTGCCGAGTCGCGCGCAGCAGCCACCTCAGGGAGCGGCCCGGGAGCTCCGAGGGCGCGCGACCGGCTGGGCTTCGCGGTAGCTGTACCTGCCAGGTCCGCTGCCGCCGCTGCCGCCTGGTGCCAGGTTGTGGGCAGACCCAGGCGGCGGCGGCAGCGGCAGCGGCGGCGGCGTCGGGGTCACCTCCCGCCGCCTGCGTCTTCGTCTGAGTCCCCTGCGCCGCCACCGCCGCCCCCACGTGTGCGGTCGTTCCTGGAGCGCAAGCTCCGTTCTTCCTCAACAATTTTTGTAACTTTCCCCCTCTCTCTTCCTTTCTCCCCTTCTCCCCACCCCTGCTTTATGAATAAGGAAAGCAAAAAGTGTCGAAAGTGTCCACGGATTGCCACCCCCCGCTTATCCTTCCTTCCCTTCCCGCCCCACTTTTTTTGTTTTTTTAAAGCCGCGACAACACTGTTTAGTGTTTATTTTGTTTTACAATCGATAGCTTCCTTTGCTTGGTCGGGGCGGCTGCTGAGCGGCGAAGTGGCGTGGACCTCATGTAGAAATGACAACAATGGAAGGGGCCAGCGGGTCGAGTTTTGGAATAGACACGATTTTGTCCAGTGCCAGTTCGGGCAGCCCCGGCATGATGAATGGAGATTTCCGCCCGCTCGGCGAGGCCAGGACCGCGGATTTTAGGAGTCAGGCCACTCCGTCCCCCTGTTCGGAGATTGACACCGTAGGAACGGCGCCTTCTTCTCCCATCTCGGTCACCATGGAGCCCCCGGAGCCGCATCTGGTAGCAGAAGGGCCCCAGCATCACCACCACCTCCACCACAGCCAACAGCCGCCGCCGCCCGCGGCGGCCCCCACGCAAAGTTTGCAGCCTTCTCCCCAACAGCAGCCGCCGCCGCCGCCGCCGCCGCAGCAACCACCCGCCCAGCAGCTGGGCTCGGCCGCCTCGGCCCCCAGGACTTCCACCTCTTCTTTTTTAATTAAGGACATCTTGGGCGACAGCAAACCTCTGGCGGCGTGTGCACCCTACAGCACCAGCGTGTCCTCTCCCCACCACACCCCGAAGCAGGAGAGCAACGCAGCACACGAGAGCTTCAGGCCAAAGCTCGAGCAGGAGGACAGCAAAACCAAACTCGACAAGCGGGAAGATTCCCAGAGCGACATCAAATGCCACGGTGAGTCGCGCCGCGTCGGCCGCCTGAGCCATCTAGCTGCTTCGCGTTCTCTGGTTCTCGGTCTCCCCTTCAGACTCCCGCGAATCTCTGCTGCGGAGTTACTCCGGGAGCTTCTGGGCCGATCGCTCCGCGGTCAAAACCTGCAAGCGGGAGGGAGGCCTGGGCGTGCGACACGAGGACTGGCCCAAAGTTCGGCTTATTGTTACATTGCCACCTCTCAACCTTCACCGCCATCCTGCTCCTTTCTTTGTTTTACTTAATTTCAATTTATTAGCAATAGAGCGGAGGCGGAGGGGATCTGACCGGAATACTTTCGTTGATAAAAGGGAAGGACTGGAGATTTTTCTAGCTGAGACCTGGGGGGTGGGAAGGAGGGGAGGTGGGAGAGAGAAAGGGCTTAGCTAGCGTGGTGTCTAGGGGTGTGTTCACAACGTGGCGTTTATTCTTTAATGGAAATTATTTCAGTCCCCCTACGCACCGCATTTTCTAAACACCGTCACAGGAATCATCAGATTTGATGAGGAAAAAATTTCCGAGTTGATTAACAAAGCAACTTTTTAAAAAATTAGATTGTAGCTAATATAGGGAAGACCCTATGGTAAAAATTTATAATCAGTTTTTCAGTTTTTAAAATACCCTTCTTGCTCCATGACCCCAACTGAATATTGGTATTTCAGTATGATTTTGCTTCCCTACAAGTAATTGGGAAATAGCATTTATGAAAGTAAAATCTTATGGAGTTGGATTTATTTATTTTTGCAAAATCAGAAGATAGCAGTTGAAACTGTGCGTCAACTCCCTTTTTCCATTTTCTCCACAATTTCATAAGGAAGTGTTCTGCTTAAAAGAGTTTTAACATACCAGGAGAACTCTTTTTTTCTTTTACTATTAAGTTTATTACTATTATTAGTATTAACCTTTGCCATCTCTGGGAAAGATGTGTGCTGACTATCTGAAAGGTAGGATATTGGCTCCTCATTTTACTATTATAACATTAGCATAATAGTGCCCAAAACAGATGTACAGTCTGGTCTGGCGATTTTTTGTGCACCAACCTCCCCAGTGGGTCAATTAGAGAGATTATTGTTCTTCCTGCAGGGAAGATCAAGGAGCGCAGCAAAAACGGGTACAAACAGAGAGGGATTGACGTATCGATTTCCCAGCATTTCAGCAAAAAACCAAAGTTGACAAATAGAATCCGGAAATCTCTGGGCTGTCACCTGGATGGGCTCAGTGATTTTGAGCTCTACTTGGTGTCTGGGTGACATATTCTTTCTGAAGCTTTAAAAGACTTGACGCAAGCAACTGCAGAGAACTTGATTCCACCATTTCCCAAGTGCATCTAAAAAGGGAAAGCAAATGCCTGTAACTTCCAGCAAACAGAAAAAGCAAAATGAAAAGGGTGCCCCTTCCTCAAAACGAAAAACAAAAAACAAACCAATAATGGAGTAGAAAGATCTTTTGAAAAGTACCAAATCAGAAAAAATAAAGTCATAGTGAAAACAGTAAAGGAATGGGACAGGATCTCCAACCCCCCCCAGTGAAGGACACAATAACAAAAGGACCCTATATTGTAAAATATTTTTTTATCTTTTTAACTTCCAAAGATGAGATCAGACAACCTTTGAGAACACTTTTAGGAGCTCTGCACAAAGTTTCAGACTCCTTGGCCAGAAATTGGTCCTCTTCCTCCATATTGGCTAAGGTCCAAGTGTGTGTGTGTGATGAGGGTGGCGGAGTATGGTCCCCCAAGACCCGCAGCTGGCTTGGGAATGTGGAAGTGTGTGGAGGAGGACACGCCACCCTTCCTGTTCCACACTATCTTACTGGCTGTGGTTTCTACTGTAGGAACAAAGGAGGAAGGAGACCGGGAGATTACAAGTAGCCGAGAGAGTCCCCCAGTGAGAGCCAAAAAGCCTCGCAAAGCCAGAACAGCTTTCTCTGACCACCAACTCAATCAACTGGAGCGTAGCTTTGAGCGGCAGAAGTATCTGAGTGTGCAGGACCGCATGGACCTGGCAGCTGCACTCAACCTCACGGACACCCAAGTCAAGACCTGGTACCAAAACCGCAGGTAAGGGATGTTGTGTGGGGAGCAGAGGCATCTGGCCGTCCAGGTCAGGACCACCGCGCCACTCTTCCTCCCTCCTGACCCCGGGAGACTCTAGGGACTAGTGGGCCCCACAGTGGGCCTCCGGGGGCTTTCAGGCTGGAGCAGAGATTAACCACACCCCCAAGGTGAGAGGGATTGTAGGCAGCTGGAGTTTGGAACATTTTGCACTTCTGAGTGTCTTAGCATATGCTACTTTTCTTCTCAAACCCGAGTTGCTGGAATTCCTCCCCCCACTTTGCCCCCAAATCGATCAAGCCACACCTTCTCAAATTGAGACATCTGTGCAGCTGACACTCAGGTCTGGAGAGCCTGTGCCATGCACCCTCTGGGCCTGCCCCCGGCTGGTTCCGAATGTCTACAGCTGGCCACACAGCCTGGCTATTTCGATCCAGGAGGAGCTGCCCCACTGGCCTCAGCTTAAATGTCCTTGCCTTGGCTTCTGAGGCTGCCAGCCAGACATCCAGACTGAGGGTCTGTCCCCTATATTTGTCACCTCAGAGCCTGCCAGGAACCACTGCCTCCATTGAGAGGAAATTCGGAACGGGGTTGGCAGCACTTGTAGGCCCCCGAACTGTAGAGCGAACCCAGGCAAGTTGAGGCTGAAGTTGTGCTGTGTTTCCAAGCCTGGCAGTAGACACCCTTGTCTCGATTTTTTTCTCCCCCTCCTTTTCTCTCATTTGTCTTCTAATCGTCCATAAGTGCAGTTGGAAATGCCCATCCAGTTGTCATCTTTACCATAATTTTCTGTCTCATTACATACGGTTTCAGCCACCCTAATTCTGTCGGAAAACATTAGTGTCATTTGTAGCCAATTTAAAATGGGTGACATGTTTATTAATTTGGCTGAAGCTGCTGGGTATGGATGGCCCACCAGCCCTGAGTTCCTTCATGGGGCATTTGAGCAAAGGCCTGTTCGCCTCTTCTTTCTAGCGGGGTACCTTGTGGGAAGGAGGAGACCAAGAAAAGCTGATCACAGGTTTTAATTGTTACTCTCTCTCAGAGGAGAAAATAGCTTGAAATGCATTCCCCCCTCCCCGAAATGGCCCCGAGGTGCTGTCACCTTGGGAGAGCCCTCCCTCAAACAAATTCCATTTTGAAACCTTGGTGCCTTCCTTGCCCCAACCCCCCCCCCCCACCCGCCGTAAGGTCCTGTCAGGCTGAGGAGAAGGACGTGTCTACACAGCTCTGGGGACTGAGAGGGACAGGGTCCAGGGCCCAGGAGTCTCTATGTCCTTTTGTTTATGGTTTCTTCTCACTCGGCCTGGAGGAAAGGGGGGGCAGAGAGTGGACACTGCGGGATTGTGGGGGGCCACTTGGGGAAAGGAATTAGAGGAGGAGGGAGAAGACCACCTATAGAAAGAGTAGTCTCCGTTGGCCTTCAGGAAAGTTCCAGAATTTAGCCCAATTAGAAGGGGGCAACAGCAGAACAGAGGATCAGAAAAAGGCAGCAAAGCTTATGGAATTTATGTCTGAGACATTAAGGGTGTAATTTATGAAATTGACTTGAATTTGGGCCATTCCGTGAGCAAGAGAGTGGGGAGGAGGACTAGGAGGTGTGGTTCATTCCTGGTTCTCAGAACTCTCGCAGTCTTCCTGTCGAGAGAGAGAGAGAGAGAGAGAGAGAGAGAGAGAGAGAGAGA
>NW_024423564.1:29391515-29479015 GCF_017311325.1 Ursus maritimus
GAGAGAGAGAGAGAGAGAGAGAGAGAGAGAGAGAGAGAGAGAAGGAAGTCAGGAGAGGGCGAGAGAAGAGGTCTGGGTGCCTGGCGTGTGCCTACAGCCGCGGAGTGCATGCACGCCCGCTTTTTTTCAGGACCAAGTGGAAGCGGCAGACCGCGGTGGGCCTGGAGCTGCTGGCCGAGGCGGGGAACTACTCGGCCCTGCAGAGGATGTTTCCATCGCCTTATTTCTACCACCCAAGCCTGCTGGGCAGCATGGACAGCACTACGGCCGCCGCGGCTGCCGCAGCCATGTACAGCAGCATGTACCGGACTCCTCCCGCACCCCATCCCCAGCTGCAGCGGCCCCTGGTGCCCCGCGTGCTCATCCACGGCCTGGGGCCCGGGGGACAGCCGGCCCTCAACCCCTTGTCCAACCCCATCCCAGGCACCCCGCACCCCCGGTGAAGAACGAAGGACTGACAGCGCTGCAGTCCCTTCCCGTCCCGTCCCCTCCCCGACTGACCGGACAGCTGCCCCTCCTCTCCCCGCACGGGGCCGCAGGGCCTCTCTCGGGAATGACCCCGGGAAGCGGAGAAGTAAGAGAAGAAGCCGCTCACCAATGGGAGGGGGGCCCCCAAAGAGGAGCCAGCCCTCCGCTCTCTAGCTCCCCACCCCCAGAAACAGGGCGGGAAAGCTCCCCACAGCAGTGTGACTGGCGAAAACGCTGACCCCATTCAAAGTGCGACCTGTAAGTGAAAACATCAACAAAAACAAACCTCAAGCTCTTTTTAAAAATGACTTTAGGGACAAGCAGGAGGGAGGGAGGGGGGAGGGGTAAGGAGGGAAGAATGAAGGGCACGGAGAGAAAGCCGCCGTAGAGGCAGAGAGAATTGTAGATGGACAGACAGCCTCAAATTCTGAGGCACAGGGTGTTGCTGTGGACATTCCGTCTGCCCCAGAGAAAAGAGGAGGGTAACTGAGAACTTTGCACTGATTTCTCATGACCTTTTTTCTTTTGGAAAAGTGGCATGCTCCATAATATGAAAAAAATGTACATTTGAAAGACTGAGTGATAAGTGATATATCATATTTATTATATGTTGTCCAAAAAAGAGTCACTTATATACGTTAGTAAAACATGATTTTTCTTTTCATGTCTTTTTGATTCAGTAAAATAAATGCTTAGACAAAAATATAGATTTTTTTGTGATTGAAAATTACAAAAATAAAGTTTATCTTTTTTTAACAAGTGATGAAATTCAAGGGAGCTGATTTTACTAAAGCAGAATGTACTATGATGAAATGCCTGACTTGGTTTAGGGAAAAAAATCCCTCCGATAATATTAGGAATTTATAAAATCTGTAAAGACTTTGGGTTGACTTGCATAAAAACAGCTCCAGTTTTCATGCTGGTCTCTTCCGAGCCGCTACTTGATGTGTGAATTCCTTTCTTTTTAAATGGGTGATTTCGGAGCAGCCCTCTAAGCCAGGGGTGAAAAAGTCTCCGGTTGTAGGCTCTTGGTGCCGGCTAAGTGGGCGGCCAACTTTCCCTGCTCCTGGCTTGCCTGGCAGCCCCAGCTAAACCGGGTCTGTCTGCCCTTCCTCCTCCTAGGGCTCTTCCCCGGGGCAGTGAGGGTCCCCAGCGCGGGGCAGTGGGCGGGTGGACGCTCCTCGGGCGTCACAGCTGTTCTGCAGCGCGCAACCCGGCGCCCACGCGCCTGGACAGCCTGCGAGCGGGCGGCGGCAGGGAGCGCAATTAGGACGCCCGGGGGACTCGGAGAGGCCCGGCTAACTAACCGTCGTTGCGTCTTTGATCCTTGCCTTTTCATTCCCCAGCGGGCACCCGGCCCCCAGCTCGGGCCGAGCCTCTTGTCTAGTGAGTTCGTGTGCTGGGATGCCTTGGAGCAGGAATCCGAGTCTGGCCGCGCCATGCCAAGCTTTTTATCAGCATCCTTGCAGGAGTTGGGACCACAAAATGAAAGGCCCTGCCCAGAGGGTGGAGGAGGTCCACCGCCTGCTCTAGGAGTGTGTGTGTGTGTGTGTGTGTGACTGGGTGTGTAAATGCTCGTAGCACCTCTGCCAGGGCTGCAGGTGCACCCCACCAGACTACATAAGGAAACAACTGAACAGGGGTTCAGTTCTAGGGCTGCTTCTATCTTCTCCAGCCCCAGGGTCATTTCCTGAAGAGCCAGCGTCAGATCCCCCATCTGGGTATTCTCATATCTCTAGCCTCACTCCTGCCCTAGTACAGTGTCAAAGGGATAAAACACACAGCTAAACACACATCCAGACCCATCCTCCAACTTTCTCTGATGTGGAAACTTTTAGAGTTAAAAACATTTTTTTAAAAATTGGAGTGCTGTGGGAGTGTGTATTGGGGAAGGGTGGGAAGGAGGAAGGGAAGAAAGAGGTGAAATCCAGGAGGAAATTGCCTCGGGCGCCTTGATCAGACCTTGGCTAATTAGGGAGTGGTTTGCAGATTTCTATCTAGCTCATCAATTTCCTTTAAAAGTGGTCTTGGTCTTGTTTGATTCTAACAAAAGGGTCTGGATTGGCCCTTCTCATTTTCTTCCTGCTGAGCCGGGCAAACTCAGACAGCTGGGTTGGGCTGGAAACTGGGCACCGCTGTGTCCAGCAGGGAATGCCCAATGCCTGGGCACTCCAGCAGACTCACCTTGTTCCATCTTAGCTGCTACTGGGTTTTACAGTCAAGTTTAAATAGTTCAAAAATGGTCTGCCTGGGCCTAAAAAGGCACTCTCCAGGGCTGGGGGGAGGGGGCGGCTACTGCTTTTGTCTGCACTTGTCCCAGAGCCAGTCAGCTTTGGGCACAAGAGGGACCTGGGAAGTCACTGGAGTTCACACATCACATATTCCCTATGAAGAATGACCTCAGGTCCAGTTGGGAAAAACACATAAACAAACCGACAAATACAAACAAGGCCGTAGAATCCATCTGCTACCAGCAGCCAGCCAGCAGCTCACCAGCCACTCTGGGGGAGCCTGCCTGCTGTCCCTTCACTCTCAAGGCTGAACTTGGACTCCCTAGATGGACAATGCAGAGGGAAGCACTGTGTCTATAGAGACTAAGCTTTCTTAATTAGACTTATATTCCACTGTATCCACCAGAGTCCGCCTAAATTTGCTTTTCTTCAAAGTCACGTTTTCTTCAACCCCCTAAACTGGGCAGCTAAAAGTGCGATTCCCCTCTAAATGTGTTTTGGTTATTTCCTGTTGCACAGAAGTTGGCGAATTGGCTGTTGGGGGGTGGTTGTTGTTTCAGGAGGAAAACTGAGCAGCCGAATTTCTTTTCATTCTTTTCTTTCTGCTGCAGTACTGCAAAGGGCACCTCAGCAGGTGCCCTTCTGTTCAAACGTCCCCAAACTACTGCTTAAAAGTCAAATGCAAACACATCATTTTCCTCAAAAGGGGTCCCGAGGAGTGCAACCCCAGGTTTCCTGAAAAGCAAGGAACAAAGATAACAGGCAAAGGTCTTTTCTCATGGGAGATGTGGAGTCAGATGTGGAGGCCCAGAGGACAGCTGTCCCTGGGAGCTGTGCTCCTTTTCTTTTCCCCTAGTTTCACTTGGTGTCTGACAGGCACTCCACGGTTAGACTTTATTTGGATTGCTCCTGTGATTAAGTTGGGGACTGGCAAAACGGGCTTGGAGTGGCAATCTACTTCCTACAGAAACCCAGGAAAACGAACTTGTTTCAGAGAGGTGTTTGAACACCCACAATGACCCCCTTAGATTTGCCCACCCCAGTGTCAGCTTCGGGACCCCAACTAACCTAAGAGAAATCTGTAGTGAGCGTGAAGTGAAAAGTCAACTCCCTGGCCAGCAGCCAGCCAGTCTAGTCCAAACCAGCAATTTTCAATGAGTTGTAAAGTAACGATTGCAGCTTGTCTCTAGCCTCCAGCAAATATACTACCACCTTGTATCAGTTTATTTTTGCTCCACCCCTTAAAATGAAAGCCCACACGGTGGCAAATTAGGCAGCGGATTTCCTCTGTTGCAAATAAAACCCACTTACCCTCAAACCAAGACTTCCCTCCTCCTCTCTTCCTGCCATCTGACTTCTTGCCTAGGCAGCCCTTCCCCAGGGGTCTGCTGAATCCCACCTCCCCTCTTTAAATGGGTGGCTTGTGAGTAGTTTGTTTTTTTACATTTTTAACTTTCTAAAAATATTTGGAAAAGCTCTCCCCAGGGCTAAGGAAACTTTAGTTCCTGTTAAGCCACGTGGTTACAAAAATATACTGGAAGAGAGCTACTTAGTTTTCTAAAAAAGCCAGGCACGGCTTCAAGTCAACATGCTTGGGAAGAGACTGACTTTTCACTACTGGTGGGAATGGGCAAGGGCAGGGTGGAGACTCCAAGGCGACTGATGTTTCCTGCATAGCTCTGAATCCTTGGTGAGGGAAAGCTGGCTGTTGCCTTGGCTGTTGGCTAGAGAGGTGTGGGCAGAAGGATGAGTGGGGGCTTTCCCAGGATTTACCCCATGGACCCTGGAAAGTGCCTCTAGGCTCTTTGAGTCTCCCACTAGGTCTTTGTCTGGTCCCACTTTCTTGGACAGTTCCCAGCCTGCTTGATCCTTTCTCTGGAGTTGGGGCGCATGGCTGGGGCCCACTGGCCCTCCCTTCTTGCTTCTGGCAGGCTGAACACCCCCAGGGCTGAGTAGGGGTAAGTGTGTAGCGTTGAGGGTGTGTGCTTTCAGAGAAAGGGAGGTGTCATTGGCCTCTTGCATTGGAAAAACAGGTCAGCTGCCTCAGGACGATGCGATGACCCAGAAGGGACTTTTTTCTTCCCCTCCTTCCGGCTGAATTTTGAAGGTCTTTTTCGGTCTGAGCGTTGCTGGGTGGACCGTCTTGGCCAGCACGGCATTCTCAGTTTCTTCTCTGCCTCTCCCGGTTTCTTCCCCGGGGCCTCGCTCTCCCGAGTTCTCTCTCCTAGCACCACAGACAGCTCCCAGGGCGCGCGGTGGAGCGGAGCTCCGGGGGCTGCCGGGTTCCCTGCAAAGCCTAGGCGACCGCGAGGGGCGCGCCGGGGAAGGGTCGACGGCGCCCTCGGGGGAGGTCCGCGAGGTGATTACAAAGAGCCCTCCCTGGCAGCGTTTCCCGATTAGCTCTAAGTCCAAACAGGGTCACATTCCAAAGAAGAAAATCTTCAGATCAATAAAGTAATTCAAAAACCCAAAGATCTCGGGGTAAGTAGTGCTCAGTGACAGATCAACTCTTAACCGTCCCTATTTAATAAGTTCTTAGTGGAAGCCGACTGGGGAGGAGCGGGGCCTCAGGTCTGCGGCTTCGAAGCCCTTGCGCCGCGGCCGCAGCGAGGTCGCCAGTGGAATCGCTCTAAATGGCACTTTTTACTTCCTCCGCTCGCGCTGCGCGGACTGCTCCGCGAACCCGCCTCGGCGGACGGAAGCTCAGGAGAAGCGCTCCCAGCGCGGGTGGAGCGGAGGCCGAGATCCTCACCGCTGCTCCCAACCCCGACCTCCTCCCCGTAGTCCCGGGAGTCTCCCGGTTGCCGCCACTACCCGGTCCAGGACAGCGGTCGCCTCCGCGGGAGCTCCAAAGAAAGAAGAGGGCCTTCCAGCGCGCGAGATTGAACTTGATTTACGATAAAAGGCCTTTGTCACTTTGTGGAGCTGATGGTTCCCGCCCCCCACCCGCCCCTATCTCTGGCCGCCAGACTTGATTCTTCAGTGCAAGGGCCCTAGATGTGGCGGTCCTCCCGCTTTCTGCTAACGATTGGCGCACACTGCAGCCGCGGTTTGAGCCGAGGCTCCCAGGGCCCGCCGCAGCGCTCGGGCTCCAAGCGGGGTACCCCACGGTGCGCGCCCCAGCCGAGACTCTGCGCTCTTCCGCCCCAGGACAGCCCCGCGGCCACAAGTCCCCGCACCCGGTTACCGACCGTGTTTCAGGGAGGTATGCGTGCATTAGGACAGGGACCCTATAGAGCAGGGACAGGAGTCCAGATGCTTTCACGATCGGTGCTAGGACTGGGCCTACAGAGCAGGGCCCCTCTCACATCTCAGTGGGCTCGGGAGAGAATATGAAGGCTTCTCCTTCTCCGATAACGATAATAAATCTTTGCCCAGGTGGATGCCCATATCTGCATTCCGCTCCATTTCCACCTCCCCTCAAAAGGCCTCCTGGCTGCAAATGACTGCCTTCTTCAGATTTTCCCCCAGTTCTTGCAGCCAACTCCTCTTTGTTGATTACCTGCCCCTTCTCCTTTACAGTTGCAGGGGTGGAAATGCTAAGTGGAATTTAGGAGCTGAGAGACTTGCAGTGTCATGGATTTCCTACATTTTGAAGGTTCTGGCGCCACTGGGGAGCCCCCAAAGCGTCTGGGGCCTGGAGGAGAAGTGTTCCAGGGTGTGCAGCTTTACCTGAAATGGGAGGGAAAGTTTTCTATAGAGCAATATGTATTTATAATGCCGCCTCAGGAGAGAGGAGTTAGGTATTGGTGGTACTTTGTTTCTCCAGTCCTGTGCGACAAAATCAGAGTGCTCATCCTGAAGAACTAGTCTACCTAATGTCGACCTTAAAAAAAAAAAAAAGAGGCAAGCTCAAAATTGTCAAAAAGATTAGTTTGGGAGTAGCAGAGGAATTGCAATTTGGGACATGCTAATTGTAGCAAGCTACAGGCAAGTGTATTGAGGGTTTGGGGCAGGCCATATTTATGGGCAGAGAATGTAAAGAGGGGAGAGCACAGTTAGCATCTGTTAAAAAAAACAAAAACAAAAACCGGAGACCAGCTTTGAAAATTCCCTGAGCAGACAAAACCAGTCCAGTCATACAAATAAAGCTCAATCCAGCTTATTTTGTGAGATCAACCGTACCTGGGTCATTTCTTGTTCATGTCCCTGGAAACCATAAGCAAAAATTTCCCAAGGTTGATAATGAAGCAACTCCTGACCAACTCCTAATCAACTTAAGAAAATTCCAACATTATCAGTTTTTTATAAATCAGGAGATTATGGGAAATCAGTCTCTCAGCCCCTAAATTTTGTTTTCCTGAGCGCACATATATAAGATTTTACATTTTATTTTATTTTTTTTAAAGATTTTATTTATTTATTTGACAGAGAGAGAGACAGCCAATGAGAGAGGGAACACAAGCAGAGGGAGTGGGAGAGGAAGAAGCAGGCTCCCAGCGGAGGAAGGAGCCCGATTTCGGGGCTTGATCCCAGGACCCTGGGATCAGGCCCTGAGCCGAAGGCAGACGCTTAACGAGTGAGCCACCCAGGCGCCCCAAGATTTTACATTTTATATCCTCTGGTTCCATGTTAGATTGAAATTCTTTTACATTTCCCCCTTTTGATCAAGATCTTTCATAGAAAGTACCATTGATCAATTATGTCATTCAGGTGTTGCTTGTTAATTTCTGTCAGAAGTATAGTTCTTTATAGGTGGATTGTATTGTATGTCCTATGAAGGTGAGAAGGACCATCCTCAGGTGTCTTGTCTCAGGGAGGAAGGAAATGATATGGAATTTCTTTGGGCTCATTTGAATAAGAGGATTGAAATGAAAAATCTCAGTTATGTCCCTCTAAGGTGGACCATTTAGTTTCCATGGTCAGTTGAGTTTCAGGAAGGGTCTTTGAAAGGAAAATAATTTTATTTTGTACATACATTTGGGAAGAAGGTATTTGTTTACTAATACAAACCAGTAGAAATTTAGTTAAAAAGATCAGACTGAGGACCAAAAGCCCAATGATAGTTATTGATTGAAATATACCTCTCAGGGCGCCTGGGTGGCTCAGTCGGTTAACTGTCTGCCTTCAGGCTCAGGTTGTGACCCCAGGTTCCTGGGATCCAGCCACATTGGGATCCCCACTCAGTGGGGAGTCTGCTTCTCCCTCTTCCCCTGCCCCTCCCCAAGCATGTGCTCCTGCGTTCTCTCTCTCTCTCTCTCTCTCTCAAGTAAATAAATACAAAATCTTAAAAAGAAAAAAGAAATATACCTCTCAACCAGTTTCCCAATTGTCTATGTTAAATAGATTGCAAATGTCCCAAGTTCTGGGAGGTTGGCCAACTTCTGCTAGCAGCTTGATACTGTCTTTTGTTATTTTTAGTTCTTGTGTTATTTTCCATGATTTATTGACATAAAAATAACATTCTTCTCCAAGTAAGGTGAAGGATCTCCCCTGTGGAGCAGTGAGGAGGTTTAGGGCTCTGTGGTTTTGTAGGATTACTTCCGCAAGGCTATCTATTTGTGTTTGTTGATATTCAAAAGCTTGAATAGAAACACTGGAAGTGGTAGACATGACTGTAGAAGGATTATGAATTGCTTTTTCAAGGTTTGCTATTCTGATCTAAGGAAAAAAAGCTCTGACAAAAGCATGTCCCAAACCCTTTCTGTCGACCATAGGGTTATAGCTAGGCAGCCACCCAAAATTATAACATTCCCAGTTCCAACATGTCCTTTTAAGTTGCTAAGAGAAAGACCCCAGAGTAGGTATATAAGCAGTAGAAGGAAGAGTTTTTCTAATTTTGTCATTAAGGGTGAGGGTAATGATCCTACAACCTCCGTGCCAATGAAGGGGAAGTGTAGAATATATGTTTCTTCCACATAAAAGAAACACCCAGTGTCTTCTAAGAGTAAGGCATAGTTGGGTCCCTTTGTCCAGATTCTTATTCCTGGAATGAAAGAGGAAATTTCATGATCATAAATAAAATTATTTATACAGAGCACATGATAATCTGGTTTATGAACATTACAGGAATGGTTATGTGGGCATCTTAAATATCTATAGAAGTGGAAGAATGTATATTTGAAGCAAGGTTTTGGTGGAGGGCAGGAAGATATCTAGGGGAAAAGTAAGTTAAGTTTCCACCATTCATCAGACTTTTGGTCAATTCCCAATGAAGTACCATTGAGTGAGAACATATTAGCTTCCCATTTTGTGGTATTATTATGTTTTTCATTGCCTCACCATAGAGATATATTAATGGAAGAGATGATATGGTCTTCTGGATTCCAATTAGGAGGTGAATTCATGTTCATTTGGATCATTTAAAATACTATAGTCACAAATATTTAATGGGAGATACCCTAGAATTTTGCCATTTCTGTCATTGTTTTTGAAACATGAAGAAAAAATTGGGGTAAGAGTCCAGACCTGAGTGAGAGATAATCCTTTATGGGTGGAGGCACCCAAGGGAAAGCCATAGTATTTGGTACCAGTCTTCTAGAAGGAAGGACATGTGTGGCTCCGAAGTTACCAAAGGAAAATCCTACATCTTTACCAGATTGATTTTGTCATCCTTCTAAACATAGTGGCCAGGCCACCAATTCAGATTTATCATGGGTAATATTTGCTCTGACACAAATTTAAAAATCAATAATTTTAGCAGAATCAGAGAGTTTTTGTAATGTGGGGATGAAAGGATATGTTAAACTTCTAGTAAAGGACAGTAGAAAAACTAAAAGAACAGTCAAAGGCCTGAAAGACAATGATTTAACTAAACATAGAGTAATTTTAAAAAGAACAGGAAATGGGGCGCCTGGGTGGCACAGCAGTTAAGCGTCTGCCTTCGGCTCAGGGCGTGATCCCGGCGTTCTGGGATCGAGCCCCACATCGGGCTCCTCCGCTAAGAGCCTGCTTCTTCCTCTCCTACTCCCCCTGCTTGTGTTCCCTCTCTCACTGGATGTCTCTATCTCCATCAAATAAATAAATAAATAAAATCTTTAAAAAAATAAAACAAAAAGAACAGGAAAGTTTTATAGGTATGGTCCAGATATCTTGAGAAAGCTGTCCATTCCAGATTCCATCTGCTTTAGTTCCTAGAAATGTTCAGTTCCAGGTCACCCATTGGTGTATAGGTTCATTCAGATTTGGGGGCTTTCTTTACATGTGATACATGAATCCCAGGCAACTATTCCTTGAAGTCTGGCTGCACAGGGATTAGTTAATAATACAAGGTAGGGACATTTTCAGCAAGGTTGAAGAGTCTTTTTGGAGATGTCTTTTCCAATAGACAAAATCTCCAGGCTATAAGGTGTGATGTTTGATGTCTTCATCTCCAGGGAGTGCACTGTTGAAAGATTGTTCTACCAGAATGTGATTATTCTCTATGGACTTGATCGGGTCTTTGCAAAATTAACGTATACCCTCCTCCTTTGTTAGTTGTGGGTTAAAAGAACCAGGGGTTATGGGGCGCCTGGGTGGCGCAGTCGTTAAGTGTCTGCCTTCGGCTCAGGGCGTGTTCCCAGAGTTCTGGGATCGAGCCCCATGTCAGGCTCTTCCGCTGGAAGCCTGGTTCTTCCTCTCCCACTCCCCCTGCTGTGTTCCCTCTCTCGCTGGCTGTCTCTGTCAAATAAAGAAATAAAATGTTTTAAAAAAAAAAAAAAAGAACCAGGGGTTAAGTGCATTGGCTATCCTGTAATTATTTTATTTTATTTTAGATTTATTTGTTTTAAGAGAGAGAGAATGAGAGAGAGAGAGAACATGTGGGGGCAGGGCAGGAGCAGAGGGAGAGGGAGAATCTCAAACAGGCTCTGCTCACAGAGTCCGACTCGGGGCTCAATCCCATGACCCTGAGATCATGACCTGAGCCAAAATCAAGAGCTGGAGGCTCAATTAACTGAGCCACCCAGGCGCTCCCTGTAATTATTTTAAAAGGTGAAAGTTTATGCATACAAAAGGAAGTAGATCTAAGATTTAGAAGAACCAATGATAATGCTTTTCTCAAGAAGCATCAAGTATTTTGATGGTTTCCATTAATTTAGCTGAGTCAATAATTCCATTTTTATGTTAGACCAGTCCTGAAGATTGAAGACGATAAACACGATGAAAATATTGCAGAACTGGCCAGACAGCACAGATTTGTCAAAGTATTTGACCATAAAATGGATTTCCTGGTCTCTTTCAAGACCAAGGGGGAATAATCTTTTCCAACAACATTTTAGGTACAGAAGAGTTACCTGTCTACACGGTAAATCTTCAGTCCAATATGAAAACATATAAACCATTACTGGAACTGGAATATACTTATATGCATGAGATGGGGGCAATTGTATGATATCCATTTGCCAAACCTCGAATGGTTCATTGGGTAAACTAAAATATTGGGGGGCAGTATAGATGAGTTTCCTTCAGTTAAATTTAGGACAGACGGAACAAGCAAAATAAACACTTTTTTGTGCCTTGCAGATGTTTTCCACCAATGTGGATTCATGATCATTATCATTTTATTAGTTGACCAGTGATTTAATTCATGTACGGTAGTTATTAATGGAAATTTTAGGTTTTCTGGCAGGACTAGTAGTCAGAACCAGAGTTTCTTTTCTTGATGACACCAACAGCGTTTAGATCTCCAATTTTGTTTTTCTTTTTTAGGGGCCAATTGTTGTATATCTTTGGTTAGTTCTCTTAGGTCATCACCAGGGGAAGTAGTTTTGTGGACCATGATGGGGGTTTGGTCTATGGATCCCATAAGAGCAGCATTTTTTTGCGAAGACATTGTGAGTGGTTTCCTTTGACTCCCAGAGAGTCAGACTTAGAATGCCCAGGGACTTTAATAATAGCCAGAGCTGCTGGCAGGGGTATAGCATCTAATAAGTCTTGGACACAAGGACCATTTTTAATTTTGTCTCTGTGGGAAGTAAAGAAAGTTTGTTTCCATAACATTCCAAAATCATGGGCTACTCTAAAAGTATATTGACTACTAGCATAGATGTTCGTGGTTTTACCTTTAGCTAGATACATGCTTGAGTAAGAGTGTGTAAGTCAGCTTGTTGGGCTGAAGCAGCCAGCGGTAAGCGTGCAGCTCAATGACCTCCAAGGGAGTTGATATCGCACATCCAGCACACTACTTACCGTTTCCATCCATTCGGTAAGAGCTATCAGTAAATCATGAGAAATCAACATTTGCCAAGGTTTCATGGAAGTTATCATGAGGGGTTAATAGGTAATCTGTCAAAGTCAAACAGTCATGGTGATTTCACCCACGGAATAAGGAAGAAGAGTAGCAGGTTTGAGATTGGTACGACGAACAAGAATGATAGGAGAGGAGGTTAGCAAGGGAATTTCCTAAGAAGGGGCTTGCTGAGAGGTGTCGAGTGTGATGTGAGTTCAAGAGCGCTTCAATGGCATGAGGTATAAGGATGTCAAGGAAGATACTAAAAATGATTTTTTCAGGGCGCTTGGGTGGCTCAGCCATTAAGCGTCTGCCTTCGGCTCAGGTCATGATCCCAGGGTCCTGGGATCGAGCCCCGCATCGAGCTCCCTGCTCGGTGAAGCCTGCTTCTCCCTCTGACACTCCCCTTGCTCGTGCTCCCTCTCTCGCTGTCTTTCTCTGTCGAATAAATAAATAAAATCTTTAAAAAAAAAAAAAAAGAATGATTTCTTCAGTGGCCTTTCCCGGAAAGGCAGTGGAAGCGACAGCCCTAAGGCATGGCGAGGGGGACCATGGGATCTAGTTGTTGGCCGCGGTAACCTAGAGTTTGGTTTAGTAGCCTCCATGTTTTTGGGTAAGTACTCTGAGGGCATTTTCCTCCTTGTCATACACAAAAAGGAAAAAGGGTAGCTGATAGTTTCGATGTCCAAGGACACGTGGATTTATTAAGATTTCCTGCAAGGTTTGAAAAACCAATTCATCTTTGTTTTCCTAGGTAATGGGGTCGGGTTTAGTAGTTTTTAATAAGACACACAGAGGCTGGGCCATGAAGGAGAAGTTTGAAATCGATTGCAAGGGTAACCAGCTCATTCAAGCAAACTCTGTAATTGACATTTGGTTTTCGGTTTTGGGAAGCTCAGGATGCCGTGACACCTACCAGGTCCTAGATGTGACCCTGACTTTGAGATTAAATGTCCTAAATATCGGACTTGGGTTTGAACAAATTGCAACTTTTTCTTTGAGACCTTAGTATCCCTTAGTGGCAAGAGTTTTAACAGGTGAATATTATCTTGTGAGGAGGCCTCAGGGGGGAGCAGAGAAGTAATTCATCTATATCAATATTGTGGTAAGGTGGAGTCCAGAAAATTTTATATTGGCTAAGTCAGCCTTTAAAATTTGTGAGAAGTACAAAGGACTTTCACTAAAAATCCTGGGGGCCTTATTGTCCAGGTATACTCCTGTCTTTCCCAAGTAAAAACAAAAAGATGTTGACTAGCCTTATCGATGGGAATACTAAATAATGTGCTGCGTAACTGGATCAGGGTGAAAAATTTGCCTTTGGTAGGGATGGATGCCACTGATGTATGGGGATTAGGAACAAGATGGCAAGGAAAATAGTGTCATTAATTATTGCTCAGAGGTCTTGGGCAAATCTCTATCTTTGAGCATTAGGTTTTCTTAAGGTAAAGTAGGCGTATTAAAAGGACTAGTGCCGGGAATAATAAACTCCCGTACTTCACAGTCTTCTATGATAGGTTTTACATAAAGCGTCCATGTTTATAGGGTATTGATTAATTTTGGGAAGAGGTTTTGAGGGATCGATTTGGATTTTAAGGGAAAGGGGGGGCACTATGAACTCTGCCCATGTCCATGGAGGAGTTTGCCCATAGACTAGGGGACACTAAATCTAATAATGGAAATGAGTCTGAAGTTTGATCTTCCCTGGTTTGTAAAGTACATGAAAAAGAAAAAGGGTTTGGATGTTCTTGAGGATTTGGTTCAAGGGATTTTAGTTGAGGAGATTTGAACTTAAGAGTTATTTTCTCCCCAATGGCAGCATGATGTTTTTCTAGGAAATCTCACCCTAATAAGTGGACCCGAGCAGATTTATTGAGGAGAAATGGGTGTTTATCTTGCAAAGGTCCCAAGCAAAGGGGTGTAGGTTTAGAAATAGGGTCACATTGTGGTTTATTTGAGATCCCCACTCTTTGAATAAATGTATTACTCTGAGGAAGGGACTGTTGTTTTTGTTTTGTTTTGTTTTTAGGGACTGTTTAATTGTAGTGGGGTTGATAGAGTAGCTCCTGTGTTGATTAATATTGTGAGGGGTTGGTCCCCAACCTGCAGAGTAGTTTCCCCTAGCCTATTTAATGGTAGAATGGGAAACAGTCCTTGTGCTTCCTCAGAGCCCCATTGGGATGAGTCTGACCCTTGGCTGGTGAAAAGCTGTGATTATCTAGACCTTTTTTATTTGTAGCAGTCCTTTCTCCAGTGGCCAGGTTTTGTTTTGGATCTTTCTTTCTATTTTGATTTATTTATTTCTTAAATAATGACAGGGTTTGATAGGGAGGGCTTGGGAGATTCCATCTGTTGAATTTGGAAACTTAAATTTTTAGTTGCCTTTCTTTTGGGTTCATCATCTGGGGTGCAGGTTAAGTGATGAGCTAGACTGAGAAGATTAGGGGAGACATTGTTTCCCAGTCTATGCGAGTTCTATTGACTAACAGAGACAGATCTCCTTTTAAACCATTTATAAACATTCAATCAAAGGCTACACTGAGAGACTCAACCTCTGAAGGTAGTCCAGAATTTAACAACGACGCGGAGTCTACTGTAGCAAGTGTGAACAGATTTGGCAGACTTTGGGGTACATGCCTTAATTCTGTTCCAGTCTACTGGTTTAGAGAAAGCCCTTGGGATGGCAAGATGCAGCCTTTTGACTATGGCATGCACTTGGTCATAGAAAAGAGCTGGTGGTTGAGTTACTTGGAATTCTTAAGATCGTTCAGGGCTTTCCACATTCGCAGTTTTTATCCAATGCTGGGCTTGGCCTTCTCCAACAAGCATGTAGACTAATTAACAAAGAGGAGAAGCGAGGCTGATAAGTCTGAATTAAAATATTGAATTCTTCTGCAAGTCTATGAGGACCCTCAGTTACCTTGGGAAAATATTTTACCATGTGTAGCTCTAAGTTCAGATTTGGTCCATGGGACATAAGAAATTACTGGCTTAGCCGGATCCTCAGAAGGCCTAATTTTAAAAGGGAGAGTTGTAACAGGTTCAGTTGGTAAGGTTTCAGCATTAGAGAAGAAGGGGAGTTCAGATAAACGAAAGGGTTAGAAGAGGACCGAGGCGGATCTAGAAGGGGTGGAGCAATGGGGTTAGGGGCCTGGGCCAGTGTTGCCGTGGAAGAGGCTTCAGATTTTTAAAAAATCTCCTTCTAGTAGTTTATTTGCTTCAGTTACTTAGAAATAGTATTTTGTAAAGGGGCAATTTTAGAATCTTGAATACGTTCAGAAGCCTCTAGGTACCAATTAAAATAGCTATCCCATTTAGATTGTTTAATTCTATTGCTGCAGTCTTCTCATTTAGTCTGGAGAAAAAGCAAGTTTGGGGAGATCAAAAGTTCCCCATAATGGCTACTGAAGTTCTAAATTACCTTTAGTAAGATTGGTCAATTTAGTTAAAAATGCGCATGAGGAGAAGCCATAATTTTTTAACATAAAATGGGCCAGGGTCCCTGAAGAAGGGCCACCGTTAGAGCATTTTAGATGATTGGGATCCTATATTTTAGAGGTTTCCTTGAGAGCAAAAGAAAAAAAAAATAGCCTTACATAGCCTGATGGGTATGCTTTCAGTGTTGGGAATTGTGTTTTGTTTTGTGGTGTGTCCTTCACGGGATACCGTTCCTCGCCCTCCTAGTTGGTCTAATTGTCTGACCCATGACCAGGTGTCCCTTGTTGCGTGGAAATTATGTTGCGTTTGGCAGGCAACCGAATGTCAACCTGGTCTGTCCCTGATTACCTTACCCTTTCATGGGAGCCTTTGGCTTTGGAGACCGAAGTCTTTCATAATGAGGTGGCAAGCGCTCTAGTGGCATTTATTTGCTCAACCCATGCCCACTGATACCATGTTTTAAAAAATTCGTTTTGCTTAAGAATTCCAAAGAAATTATACTGAAATTCTAGTGTGCTTCTAACAAGACAACAAACAAGTATTCACCAAAAGAGACAAAGCTTTTAAACATATCCTAAATAAAGTCAGAGAGCTCCAAACATGAGGAGTTTGGAATCCAAGAAAAGACGTCACAAAACAGAAAACAGAGTACGACCCGCGGAGGTGATGGGTACAAGGGACTCCTTGTGGACACGTCGCTGGACTCCAACGGTTGTTCTTCGAGGGTCACCTCCTTTGGATACCACTTCTGACGCCAAGGAATGCCAACCTAAAAATGAGGTAAACCGACTCAAGCTCAAAATTGTCGAAAACATGAGTTTATTTGGGTATAGCAGAGGAACTGGAATTCAGGACCTGCAGACTGCAGCAAGCTACAGGTGAGCCTGCTGACGGCTTGGGGCAGGCTGTATTAATGGGCTGGGAATGTAAAGTGGGGAGAGTTCAGTTAGAATCTATTAAAATAAAAAACAAACAGAAACCAGCTTTGCAAATTCCCCAAGCAGACAAAACCAGTCCAGTCATACAAATAAAGCTCAATTCAAGTTATTCTGTGAGATCAACCCACCCTGGGCCATTTCTCGTTCATGTCTCTGGAAACCGTAAGCAAACATTTTCCGAGGTTGGTATGGGGTAACACCTGACCAACTTCCTCTCTGAAAAGACAATCCCAACATTATCAATTTTCTGTAGATCAGGCATTTATGGGAAATCTGTCTCTCAGTCCCTACATTTTATTTTCCTGAAGGCACATGAATGAGATTTCCCATTTTTTATCCTCTTGTTCCATTTTAGATTGAAATTCTTTCACAACTTAAAAACCAATTTGCTGATAGTGTTAGGAAAAGGATATGGAAGTCGGTGCTACTTACTTCCTACTGTAGGGAAGCTGAGCTAGATGTGAAAGCGAAGTCTTCCCAGCAAATAGGCCACAGTAGGTCTCTTACTCAGTAGACTGGTTTCCGGTTGAGTCGACTGCTATGAGATCACTTTCTAATAATATGAAGCTTTTGATTTTCTATTATCTCTCATTTGAGAAAATTGGCATGTCATAATTTCTGAAAGATCAAAGGTTTGCTAATACCACTGAAGGAGCTCATTGCCCGACTTTCTCTTGCATCAACTCCTACCTCCCCAGGCTGGGCATCTATTTTAGTGGGCAGGGAAGTCCTAGCCCAGATATCAACAAAGACAGAGTTGTGTTCTGGAATTGGGTGTATCACAGCCACAATTACTTTAAAAACCTCACATTGTTATCCATCTGCCCCATTTTCCACAGACTGTTCTATTAATGGAAGCTTACCAATCGTTTCCGTTAAGAGGATTTCAAAGAGACACCTACTTCCTCACCCACCTTGAGTGAATACATTGTGGCATTACATTAAACATACTAGTATGTGAATAAATGTAGAATTGTCAAATAATCTTTCATTGTTATGCATCAACAGATTTGCCCAGAAAGTCACATAAAGCCCAAATGGATAAGCGCGGCCATCGGGGTGTTTAATTTTGTCTTTCTTCTGTTCTGGATTGCTTTAGAAATTTCTGGCGATCCGTATTTTGGATTCCTCCACGAAATTCTCAAGATTTACGTTAGAGCTGATTAACAAGAACCAGTTCCTTGCAGCTGGAGACAGCTCCACCCCTTCTTATCACGTGTCAGCCTTCGGCAGCCCTCCCCCTCCCACCCCCGTCCACTCAGAGCGCAGGATGGAAAGCAGCTGCGCAGTCCCTGAGGTTTCCCCTTCCTCTGCCTGCTCTTCGCTCTTCAGCCCCCGGGGTGGTTTTTCCCAGTCGGCCTGGTTACAGAGACCCGGCCCAAACTTGCCACTTCTTTCATCTACCCCTCTGTCGTTACCATTTTTGGCTAAACCCTTTGCCCTTGACGGTGCCTAAGGGGCGACGTTAAGCAGCTCTGCGCATGCCACCATGCGTCTCGTGGCCGAGCTATCCCTGAAGAAGGCACAACTAGTTTCACGCGCCCAAAGTCCTTCCACGAAGATCTTTATTAGGGTAGGATTCGATTAGAATTTATATAAACGTTAAGACCTTTCCACCCCATTTAGTAAAGCAATAACGACGGCTTTCATTTCAGGAACTGGTAACAGACGTGATGGCCAGCAGTCTGGTGAGAAGTGTCAGGTGAGTGAATTCCACCGCGGAAAGCTCTAGGCCGCTTGGAGACTTTGCAGGCCTGCGTCTGTAGAGTCCGTTCTGTTCTCCATTCTCGCCTCGCTTTTATCTTCTGATTTTTGCTTTGCCATTTTATATGCCTGGGATGTTTTTAAGGGGCAAAGGTGATGGACCAAGCATTGCTATTGAAGAATGTCAAAGCTGAGAAGTTGAATTAAGCTTGTAAATTTATTTATTGGATATTACTGTTTTGAAACAGGATTTAAAAAAACCCAACTGTTGAAAGCGTTGCTTATTAACAGTACTTAGCAGTATTTCATACCCCCGCCCTCCTCCCCGGGCATTTCAGGAAGGAGCCCCTTTATTTGGCAACAGGTTTTATAGGCTTTTCCTTCCATGAATGATCTAGTCCCTTAGGCAGGCATAACTCTTACTTGCTCAGAAATTTGGCAAAAGGGTATTTTCCAAAATCCACATTAATAGGTTTTAAGCAGATTTTAAGCAGAACTGATTTCGATCCAAACCCAAGATTGGAAGGAATCTCAAAGGTCATCTAGTTTAATACCTACTCTAAGCTTTAGTTCTTTCTGCAACATATTCGCTTAGTTTGTTTCTATTTTTCTTTTCACCCCCTACCTCTTCTCCCACTTTTTTTCTGTGAAGATAAAGGGAAGGAAAGAGGTACTGCAGGATTACCACATTTTCGGATGATTCTTGACTTTCAGTTTTAATGGAGTTAAATTTATGTGGTCAAATCCTACTACAAAAGAAACTGAGACTCTTTGTAAAGATTATTAAAATAACTTTCCTGTTGTAAAAGTAACACATGCTCACTGTAAAAATTTTATAAAATACCGAAGAGTAGAGAGAATGAAGAAAGTCTGTCTTCCGTCACTCAAAGAAAACCACTACTAATATTCCATTTGTTATTTCTAGCTTTTTGCTGTGAATTTTTATATAGTTATGATCTGTTTCATCTGGGATATCATTTATGTTTTTCCCATGCAGTACGAGCATTTCTCTGTATTTTTAAAAACTCTTTGTAAATATCATACTTGCTATATGTATTCTCTTCCATAAACGTGTCACAATCGAGTCAACTCTTCTTCCATCGCTGGACATTTAAACTGCTTTCCTTAATTTGAGATAAATAATGCTCGAATGAGCATGAAAGCAAGATCTTGGTGATTGGGTTCTAGATGTTATTTGGTGATCACATTATTCTTTATCTTGTTTAGGGTAGTGGAAGCAATGAAATAGCAAGAGGATCAAATCAAGAGGGGAAATGAATTTCTCCTGAGCAAAGGTGAATCGTGTAGTCAGCCTTAGTGAACTGAGAGCTACGTGAGTTAGCCCGTATATGCTGTGGCAAAATAAGCGAAGAACCCCACTTACCATTTAATTTTCAGTGTGTATTTTGAGTTTCCCTGACTTTGGGTATGAATTTGGCAGCCGCCTCCTCAGAGAAGGAGACTTGGCTGACTGAAGAGGGAGGAAGAGGTTAGGTCTGCTCCCATTTAGGTTGGTAGCATGTTGTCTGGCTCGCTTGCCCTGCTGTTTTCGGGGCTCCAGCTATTCTGTGGGTAAATAGAAGGCTTTGCCTTCTAGGGCTGTCAATCTGGCACCTTTCATCAGAACTAAATTCAGGTTAAAGAAAAAAGAAAAAAGAAACATAACCCACAAAGAAATTTGAGGGTGGGGGTGGGGGTGGGGGCAGGGGAACAGAGGGAAATAGCAGTAGTCTACCCTTTCATTTACATGACACACATTAACCGTAACAGAGAAGTTCCAAGAGAACTGTCTTGTTCTCTTGTCTCCAGGAGCCCATGTAGGGCGCTTTAATTGCCACATTTTCAAACCGATATAATGGTGGGGATGTCTTAGTAATTACCTTAATGAGATAACACCTTTCCTTCCCTCAACCTACTCATTATCACGCCTCTTGTTCAAATTTCAACTACAAAGAACTATACTTGTAAAAAAAAAAAAAGTCTGAAATGTATTGTTCCAGGTCTCATACCCTTAAAATAATCACATTGCACATATCTTAAAAATATGAAAGAAATAGTACACATAGGCAATTCAAATATGTTAAAGGAAAGGCTTGAGATAAGTAAACTAAACATCTGGGTGCCCTTTAATTATTCTTGGTTGGATTCTTTCTCTTGACCTATAGTGATGCTAAGGTGCCAAAGTGATGAATTTTAAGATGTTGGGCTGTGAAGACGTGCAGCTGCAACACTGATGGATTTAGGAAGGGATGGTAACAAGGTTAGCTGCATGTGAAGTGTGAATTGAGATTTTTGCAAAGAGACTGTGATTGCAGATGGGCATAATGTTGTACCCTTGCATGAAATCTTGCTATTATTGTATAATGGTCAGACAGAGTGTGAAATGACTTATTACTTTTCTTTTATTCTTTAATGAAGTTGGTTAGAGTAGCAGTACCACTGCTAGTCAATAGTGGTAAAGCACACACACAAAAAACTATATGACAGGTGCTGACATATTAAATATTTATTTAGTTTTGACTTTTTTCCCCTAATTTTCATGAATATCCATATGCAAACACAAGCATCTCTTTATCTATATAGACCAATTTGCACTGATTTGCGAATCTGCACTTAGCCTTATTCTCCTGTATAAATATCTATACAAGGCCCCGATGCATATAAAAGATTGCGACGTCCATGAAAATCTCATAGCACTTTTATGTGTTTGAAAACGCTGCCATGCTTTGGGGCTGATTTCTACATGGAATTCAGATTTGAAAACTCTATTTGGAGTTATGTGGGTAACATGAAATATCAGTTTATCACTCTGGTGGCTAGAAATGCTTTATGGAACAAAACATAATAAAAACCCATTTTCAGGCACACTCTGTAACATGCTGAGTTATGGGCGAGATCAAATCACGGTTCTTCTGTTTTGTAATATAGAGTGCATATCTTTCACTATATCACAGAGCCCATAATGTGAATGTGTCTTTACTTTCCAATATCAGCATCACAAAAGGATAATACCTTAGGCTTTACAAGTCAAAGGGAAATAATGCTATGATGTTAAAAACAAAACAGGGCAAACAAAAACCCCTTTCCCTCTGCAGTCAGTCCTCTGGTTCCAGATGCTCCTGTTAGAAACACTAAGAAATATGCATTTAAAGAAAAATTTGGGGGGGCGGCTGGCTGGCTGGCTGGGTCAGTAGAGCATGCGACTCTTGGTCTCAGGGTTGTGAGTTCAAGTCCCACATCGGCTGTAAAGCTTACTTTAAAAAAAGAAATATTTGGGGGCGCCTGGGTAGCGCAGTCGTTAAAGCGTCTGCCTTCGGCTCAGGGCGTGATCCTGGCGTTCTGGGATCGAGTCCCACATCGGGCTCCTCCGCTGGGAGCCTGCTTCTTCCTCTCTTACTCCCCTGCTGTGTTCCCTCTCTCGCTGGCTGTCTCTCTGTCACATAAATAAATAAAATCTTTAAAAAAAAAAAAGAAATATTTGGTTTTGGAGATGAGGGATTTTATTTATTATAGAATGATTTTTATATGGTCTATAAAATTTGTAATAATTCTATTTAAAAATTTTATTTAAAATCAATTAATTAACATATAGTGTATTGTTTGTTTCAGAGGCAGAGCGTAGCGATTCATCAGTTGCATATAACACCCAGTGCTCATTACATCACGTGCCCTCCTTAGTACCCATCACCCGGTTACACCATCCCCCCACCTGTAATAATTCTTTTTTCAAATTTTTATTTTAATTTTATTTTTAGAAAGAGAAAGAGTGCATGCATGCATGTTAGCACACATGTGAGTGTGAGGGAGAGAGAGACTCCCAAGCAGGCTAGACACCCAGCTCAGAGACCGATGTGGGGCTCGATCTCACAAACCTGAGCTGAAATCAAGAGTCGGATGCTTAGCTGACTGAGCCACCCAGGCACCCTGATTCATAGTAATTCTTAATGCATTGGTTTGATACTCTTGATATGAATAAGAAGTGTTTGGAAAAGACAGAAAAATTTGTTTTTAATATATCCCCTTAAATTGAAAATTTAACATTCTAAAAGAAAGCTTAATTCAATTTGTTTGCATATTTCGTATTGTTACATAGTTAGACTCTGGTATCGTAAAAACTCTTGTTCTGTGTTTGGAATATACTGAGAGTCAAATGATGTTCTTCAAAGCCATGCAGAGCAGCCCTCAGACACAGAACCGTTGGCTTAGAAGAACAATGTTTAGCAGAAATTTATTGACCTTTGTCCCACCTTTTCTTTGGCTCAACTTGCTCCACAGGCAGAAAGAATTTCATGACTATGTAGTTCTTCATCACTCAAAAGATAGAATGACCAAATATTTATTTGGATGAAACCTGGGAATATAACATATATCATACTTTTTTTAAAAAAGGATTTTATTTATTTATGTATTTATATACTTATGTATCAGAGAAAGGGAGGAGGGGACGAGGGAGAGGAAGAGGGGAAGGATCCCAAGCAGACTCCCCAGTGAGCATGGAATCTCATGGCCCTGAGATCATGAGCTGAGCTGAAACCAAGAGATGGACACATAACCGACTGAGCCACCCATGTGACCCAATATATACCATACTTTTAAAAAAATTTCTTTTTATGGACAAATTTATCTTTCACCAGGAGCCTCTTGGAGTGACTAGTCTAAGACTGAGTGGAATGAGTATTGGAGTTCCTCAAGATTGTTCTAAGAGTACATAGAGTATGGAGCACTGTGCCTAGAGCAGACTTTTCGGGGACTTGCACTTATGAGGTATCTTAACCCCCTATATTTGTGATGTTAGTTTCAGGAAAGACATACATTCCCACTGCTTACGTGTTGACTTGGCCACATCTAGAGAAAACTCAACTTTGGGCTTTTGGCAGCTGTAATTAGTGACCCTCTTTATCCTATATTCCCTAGAGAGAAGTACTGTGACTGGCTTGCAGTCTTCTAAGTCTGGCCCTTCTGTAATTATATGAAAACACATCTGTGTAAGAGAATCCCTTATGTGACATGGGTGAAAATCTGATCTACTACCTTATCAGTCTCACGTTTTTAAAAAATTGGTTGAGCTGCATCAGTTGCAACTTTTTAGGAATCTCCCCCACCTTAACACCAGTGTTGTAAAGCACTGACTACTTCCTCATTAAGCGAAGGTTTAAGCCTACCATGAATACACAGTATGGACATAAACATTTATTTCAACTAATTTTTCAGTTGATAGCTTTACCCTTGAAGTTTCCTTTCTAATTGCATTCTAGGATGAGAGATACTGGTCTTTATGTTTGAAAGTGCTTAATGGTAGTTTTCTTTAGCAAGATGAGAAATATTCCTCGTGGATTGGTCAGGGAATGATGAAACGAAACACTCAAGTCTCTAATTAAAGAAGAGTGTCATCACATCTCTCTCTAAGTGCTGGTTTCTAAATTCTGGGTTGTTGTCAAGAACATTAATCTGTGTGCACTTCCTGATCATAGTGAATTATCATCTAACATTATTCTCAGTATGTGTTATATATATATCTTTTTGTCTCCGGTCCCTAGGTCAGGGCCTAGTGTAAAGTGGGGACTCAAAAAAAAGTTTATACAATTGAATATGAAGTCATCGATTAATTAAGAACAGCTTATCCAAGGGACGTTTGCAAGTTGAAGTATATTTCTTGAAGGGAAGAACCACATCTGATCTTTCATTGAGCTCTAAGTACCTAGCATAATCTAGGGGTGCAATGAATGTTCGTTACCACTGTTGACTATAGTAGTATATAGTATAGATTTTCTATATAGTATATATATTTCTATAGTATAGTATAGATTTTCAAAAATCTGATTTTTAATTTTCAGGTGGTGGTTGGATAATAGCTCGTAGTTGTCAATAAGAAGAAAGCACCTGGTAAAATTGTACCAGTTACAGGACATCAGCTTATTCTTGAAATAATTGTACTTTCGGCCTACATTTTATTAAACTCCCCCTTTTATCATAGCTCCAAAGTAGTTACTTGACTCTCTAGACTTACTTGTTGCTGATAATGTGTAGCAAGTGGAGAAATGCACAGAATACTCCTCTCCCAACTCTTTTCTAGAAATGAGCCTCTTCAATAGGGGTAGGAGTGAAGGCGGATGTCAGGAACTGACTCCTCTTTCCATTGGATCCTATATTCTAAATTGTATTGGTACGTAAATTCAGGCAGCTGCATAAGCTAGGACAAGGAATACAGAGACCTTTAGCTTATCAACAATATTCTTATAGGGTAATGACAACTGGTAAAATAAATTGAGTTGGCAATTTAATAGGTAAAATTCAAAGAGTAAACAGAAGCAGATAAATTTCATGGTTAATAGTAGTACTACTGAAACACGGCTGTTGGAAGACGCTGTTAATGAAAACAGTGACTTTCAAAATGAAGCTACGTTTAGCAACTATTTTTCACTAGAAGTATTTGGCATGATGTTTGGGCTCAAAATTACTATTCTGTATCGCTTAATGCACTGTTAACTGAAATCTGAAATGTGCGTGGCAGGAGAAGAGAGAAAACTCATGTTTTTTCGTGTAAGAAAGCTCACATCTAGATTGTCTCTGTATTTTACTACCCCCATATTTTAAGATGCTTGGAGAACAAAAGCATACCACCAATTGAGAAAAATCTGTAACATCTTGTCAGGTATTATTTATGTATTATTGTTTTGTTGGAAAAGATGTGAAAATATGAAGAATTAGAAAACAGAACCGCTAAAATAAGTTATAATGAAGCACATCTCAAAAAAAACCAAAAACCACACGAGGGCATAACAATGTTGCGACAACACATTTTCATTATTCTAAAAACAAATTCTGTCTGATGGTTGGTTAAACCCTATTAATTGGGTATTTTAGCTACTTACTGAAGGAGTAAGACTGGAATAACTAGCCTTTCCTTCTGAGGTATCAAATGGAACTAGGCAGGGCGCCTGGATATCTCAGTGGGTTAGGTGTCTGTCTGCCTTCGGCTCAGGTCATGATCCCAGGGTGCTGGGATCAAGTCCCACGTCTGGCTCCTTGCTTGGCAGAGAGCCTGCTTCTCCCTCTCTTGCTCTCCCTGCTTGTGCTCTCTCTCTCTGACAAACAAATAAAAATGGGATCTTTAAAAAAAAAACACCAAACAATAACCAATAACACCAAACAAATAACTAGTGTTATTTTATTTGGTGATCTTGTGGTTCTCTTAAGCCATATCTGTTATGGAAAGAGTGAAGAATATGTGGAGAGAAGGTATTATTAATGTATTTCATATGGCAACTTCAAATTTCCTAGATACTTTCGGTACCAAGGTATTTGAGGAAAAAGATTGAAGAAACAAGTAAGAACTTTAGAGACATGGTAACTATCCTCAGAGTACTACAGTGGTCCGTATTTCACAACAGAGCAAGACTCAAGTGGATCATACTTTTTATGGTACAAATGGGATTAATACTGCACGTCATAGATAACGACATGTCCACAACAAAGAAGACTACATTTCAGCCCCTCCTACTGTGTGAAGGCTTAGGAGAGACAACATTAGAATGTTTTTTAAGCTTCCAAATAAAAAAAAAGACCAATGGTTGTTACTGTCCAAAGATGGAGATAATTTTGGAATTATTTTAGTTCTTAGGGTGCTGAGGTCTACTCACACTGTGTAACATCGCTGTGATTCATATTTATTGCTTGTGAAACACTGAAATGTGTGATCATCTTTTCAACTTAGAAATTGTCTTGCTGGCATGCAGACTTTGAGACCATCAGTTCCTTGACTAAGTTCTAATTCTGGGAATGAAGCAGATCCTTAAGTATTTATTTGCGTGCACTTCCGAGATGCCTCTGTGAGACTTCCGTGGACAGCAAGGAGCAGGGCTGGGTAGATTCTTGCATGAATATGTATGTGACACTGGAGGCAGCTTCTGGAGTCTTTCTACACTTTCCATTCTCTATGTCAGTGCCTTTTCTCTGCTTGCTTTTTTTTTTTTTAAAGGTTTGTTTGTTTGTTTATTTATTTATTTATTTATTTATTTATTTGAGAGAGAGTGCATGCACGAGCGGGGGGAGGGGCAGAGGGAGAGGGAGAGAGAATCCTCAAGCAGACTCCCTGCTGAGCACAGAGCCTCATGCAGGGGCTTGATTCCAAGACCCCCAGATCTTAACATGAGCCAAAACCAAGAGTCAGACGCTTACCTGACTGAGCCACCAAGGCGCCCCTCTCGGCTTTCTTTAACTTGTTTCCTTTCTCTTCCTGTTCTTTCTACCGTCTTTTTGAATCCATTTTACCTCCGTTTAGTACTTTTGCCATTCTTTTGTATAAGATATTTGATTACTTGTCTGTTTTTCTCCTTAGACTGTAAGCCTTTTGAGGACATCTAATACATGTTTAAGAAATTTCCTCAGTGCCTGTCAGAGACGCTCAATAAATGTTTATCAGGCTCCCACAAACTAATATTCTTATCTTGCAAATTATGTACGAGGCTGTCAGCATTATTAAACTCTAGAGTAGGGATTTTTTTTTTTCTTCTTAGTATCTGCATATATGAATTTAAATTTCTAGTTTATTTAATTTAGACATAATATGTAAGGGTGATTGGTTGGGATTATCAACACAATGCTAGTGCATAGCATATTAAATGTTTGGCAGGTCAGAGTCCCCTGGACAGCTTCTTATTTACCAACTGGGGCCTGTGTTTGTGAATCTTTTTCTCCAGAACATAAGACTGGAGATTAATCTTCTACTTCTTTTCTATGGCAGCCAAGGAAGACTGGAATATAGGATCTTTGAAAGGGAAATTGGAGCTGTGAAATCTTATGAGCTAGCTCTTTTCTAAAAAAAAAAAATTCATAATACATATATGTATGTGTATATATACAATGTAGATATGTAATATAAATATATAAAATAATATTTAATATATAATGTATATAATTATATATATTTATGGAGAGGGCAAGAAAGAGAAAGATGTTTCTCATTCATAGGCTTTGGGAAAATTTAATAAAATTTATTGGTGAAATGTCTAAGAAATGTAACTGTTGGCATTCACCAACTATTTCGACTATGTATTCTGACTATTATGAAGTCATTTTTGGTGTTTATTAAAATGCTCTCTTGGCTCCCAGTTTATTACTGGTTCATCTGATTTGAAGAGATAATTGGATAGGTCTGACAGATGAATGTTAAAATGTGTCTGGTTTCCTTATATGTTCTGCTCGGGTTCTGTCCAGTGTTTCTCTGCAATGCCAAACGACCAGGGAATCTTGGCAAAGAGAGTCTCCAGGCTTTGGCAATGGAGGATGGGCCTACATTTTCTCAACTGCCCAAATACTCTGTGATTTCGGTCTCAGCAGGCGTCCCCTTCTCTTCCATAGCAACAGTACATTTGGGGGATTACTGTGTGTTTTTTCTCCTACCTCCTGTGGGAGAATACCACTCCTTCTAAGCTGGGATAAATCGGGTCACTGGCTAGAATTCACTATGGTCCTGTTAGACGCTGTTTCTAGAGTTTGATACAGGCCTTCTTTGGGGGATAGAGGGGAAAGCAGAAGCAAATTCAATATAATGTCAAGTTCAAGCTTGTATTTTCTTTTCCTGTTGGGGGTGTGTATCAAAGATGACATCTCTCCTTTACAAAATAAACGCAGATGCAAGTAGTGTGTCGAGAACGAATCCTCAAACTTAAGATCATTTCCATAGAATACTCTTTTATTAAACCAAAAATTACAATGGATAAGGGTCAGATACCTTAAATGATGCAAGATGACTTTTTTTGGAGGATGTCACTGAAAGCATTTTATGGTACATGGATTGTTTTACTGTGAACATTCCCAGTGATTGGTATAAACCTTTGCCAATGAATGACAAATTTACATACACATCATGTCAGCCAGCAATATTTTGCGGCTTTAATTGCTTTAGCTTCAGGCCTTCCATGTCAAAATAGAGTGTTTAATGTCCTGCAAGTTGCTCTGCTTCTTTGCAACGTTAAATTATTCTGTAATTTGCCTGTTTTCTTTCTAATGCATTGTCCATTAAGTCCTTTAATAATTTATAATAGAAGACGTATAATGCAACTTTAAATAGCATGTGCAGCTTCCTTTTTAGAAAGTTCTAGAGAACACTACATCAAAAACTAATGATGTACTATATGGTGGCTAACTAAACATAATAAAATAAATACATAAATAACGTTAAAAAAAAAAAGTCCTGGGTGTCAAGAAGACCAGAAGACCTGAAATGAATTTGCATAGCATTTGCTCCTACTTACATCTCAGTTAAAGAGATCCTCTTTTATGTTGTTAAAGTTTTGTCTTAATGTGAAGCATTGTGTTTATATTAATAGGTATGTAATATTATACTAATTTTTAATTTTAGGTAAAATAGTATTTTTACTTAAAAAGTGCAGGTGGGCAATAAAGAATCCATTAAAAGGAAATGGATATTTTTCTATGTAGCCAAGTAATTTTAATGATAAGATTGATTTTATTCAGCAAAGTCTGAGAGAATGAATGAGACTAGAAAAGTTTATTTGTGACCATTTAGTTAAGCCAAGTTCAACAAAGATGTATCAGCACAGAAACACAATGTGTTTGATGTGTCTTTGGTTGTTATAGGTTTGAAGCATATTGAAAAAATAATCTTCAGTTTATATCATATCTGAGTGTTATCATTTTTTAAAAGATTTATTTATTTAAGTAATCTCTACACCCAGCGTGGAGCTCGAACTCATGACCCCAAGACCAAGAGTTGCACACTTTGCTGACTGTGCCAGCCAGGTACCCCTGAGTGTTAACATGTTTAATGGTTAGAATCTTATCTGATGTCCCTTTTTAAAGAATGACCCTTTCTCGGTTCCTGTTTCTGATGTGGTATTTTGCTGTGTGCTTGTATATTGTGTCTTAGGTATTAAAATAGCAAAACTCAGATAAATGTGTAAACGCTAAAGAATGTCAAACACCTCTTCTTCTCTATGATTAATGCCATGTTCAAAGATAGCCTATTCCTTAATTATGTACTATATGATTGTTTAAAGTAAGTTTCAAATGAATAACAGTGACACATTCCTCAGTATATAGTCGATGTCTCCTTGCTCAAAGTAGCATTAGAGTCTTAAAAGACCAAAAAGGAATTATCTTTTCTGTTTTGAATACTTACATTTGCCAAGATGAAAAGTTTTATTTAAAACATGAAAAATGAAATGTATATATCCACGTTATAAAATTACCTTTAATAGTAACCCCCCCCTTGTGCTTTCCTCTAGTCATGAGGGTGTTTCTTCAATGATTCTATTTACAATCAGGTTCCCACAGTGCCCTTGGATGAGTTTAGCTATAATTTGGTTATTGGGCCTTTGTGATCCTTAAAACAGATTCCGACAATTATATAACTGGTGTCTTAAGAATTTTGGAGGGCTATAAGGACGCCTGGTGGCTCAGTCGGTTAAGCGCCTGCCCTCGGCTCAGGTCACGATCCCAGGGTCCTGGGACTGAGTGCTGCATCGGGCTCTTCTCCCCCTGCCTGCCGCTCCCTCTGCTGTCCCATCTCTCTCTCTCTGACAAAGAAATAAAATCTTAAAAAAAAAAAAAAGAATTTTGGAGCACTGCAGCAATTTCTAGTCTAATCTTACCTAATGATATATCCAAAGCTTTTTATAAATTTTTAAAAAATTTTTTATTAATTTGAGAGAGAGAACGCCCTTGCAGGAGTGCGAGTTAGGGAGTTGGTGGGCGCAGGGAGGAGCAGAGGGGAAGGGAGAGAAAGAGGGAAAGAATCCCAAGCAGACCCTGTGCTGAGCATGGAGCCTGACGAGGGCTCGATCTCAGGACCCATAAGATCATGACCTGAGCCGAAAGCAAGAGTTGGCCACTCAACCGACTGAGCCACCCAGGCACCCCAAGGCTTTTTATAACTTTGAACTCCTAGAGAAAAGTATATTGTCTGATTAAATAATCTCCAGAGATATTTAACCCAAGGTTGATACCATCTCTTGATAGTTCCTCATATGGAAGAACACTTCACACTTCAATGGTATTTGTGAAGCAACCATGATATTTACTGGGGGATTTAAAACTAATGTATGAAGACACTATATTTGAAGTATTTGAGCACCTTCAAAAGGCTTGTGTCGAATGGCTTTACCTTTAATATTTCATATGTGGGGTTGGAGTGTGTGTGTGTGTGTATATATATATATATATATATTTAAGATTTTATTTATTTGACAGAGGGAGACAGCCAGTGAGAGAGGGAACACAAGCAGGGGGAGTGGGAGAGGAAGAGGCAGGCTCCCAGCCCAGCGGTGCTCCATCCCAGGACCCTGAGGGGATCAGGCCCTGAGCTGAAGGCAGACGCTTACGACTGAGCCACCCAGGCACCCCCACTCCTTTTTTTTTTTTTTTTTAAGATTTTATTTATTTACCTGAGAAGAGAAAGAGAGAAGCCCAAGCAGGGGGAAGGGCAAAGGGAGAGGGAGAAGCAGAGTCCCTGCTGAGCAGGGAGCTGATGCAGGGCTTGACCCCAGAACCCTGAGATCATGACCTGAGCCAAAGGCTTAACCGACTGTGCCACCCAGGCGCCCCTTGTGGGAGTAGTATCTTAGGAAAGGTTGACCAGAGTGCATATTTTGAGTTAGTATAACCTTAGTTGATCACTTATTAAGAAAATACCTATTTTGGGGCACCTGGGTGGCACAGCGGTTGGGTGTCTGCCTTCGGCTCAGGGCGTGATCCCGGCGTTGTGGGATCGAGCCCGGCATCGGGCTCCTCCGCTATGAGCCTGCTTCTTCCTCTCCCACTCCCCCTGCTTGTGTTCCCTCTCTCGCTGGCTGTCTCTATCTCTGTCGAATAAATAAATAAAATCTTTAAAAAAAAAATATCTGTTTTTTCTTTTCAATTTATTAAGATGAGAGGAGTAAAAGAAAACACATGTGTGGAAAATGAACACTGTAGCATACCTGGATTTGGTGGGCTCAAATTTCATGCTGATTTAGAACATGGAGTGAGGAACCTGTATCTTCCTGGACCTTTGAAAGCCCGAATTAAATGTTACAGGCTTGTGGTTATGAGCTTTTTCAACTTCATGCTTCCCGAAGTGCCTGGAAGAAATTCAGAAGAGGTAGGAACATACCTTAACTAACAGCACACTCCTTTACTGTATCAGAAGAGAGCAGATTTACATTATCAGGCACATGGGGTTATTGGCAATAACATAGATGTTCTCTCATTTCTCTGTTTATTCCATTTCCGATAGACACTATGGCCAGAACATTTTAAGAAGCCATGTTGAGATGAATGTGGCCTAGCAATTCTAAGAGGAAACTCCCTAGCGCTTTTGCTAATTTCAGAATGTCCAGGGTAATTAGAACAGTCCTCCGCCAAAAAAGGAGAAAGCCCTGTAAGTAAAAATCCCTCATTCTTCTGCTTGCTCCTCGAGGCCCGTGCCTTTTTTCCTTGCTATCTTTTTGGAATCCTAAGGAATAAGGTGATGCTCCATCACATGCCTGGGGTGGGGAGGGCGCAGGAAGGGTGAGGAGAGGGGTGCTTGTGGCTACATTTCTGTATTGAATTTAATTTTTCATTGATAATTAGACTCTCAAAGCCACCTGATATTTTTGACCAGCAGGAAACAAAAGCCCACTGATTGACTCAGGGGATGCGGGGGAGCGGCCCCCACTGTGCTCACTCAGCTTCTCCACAAAGACTAAAAACAAGAGCTGTGGCAAATTGGATCACCATGCAAGTTCCAACTGGCCCATTGTGTACAAGTAGTAAATTGGGAGCTGATATTTCTGAGAACTATTTATTAGCAAAGCTTGGTGTTTTACTCCCTCCCTCCCCCGCCCTCCTCCCTCCTGCCCTTAGTTGTTTTTTTTCTCTTTCTTTCTTTCTTTCTTTCTTTCTTTCTTTCTTTCTTTCTTTCTTTTATTTTCAGCAAACTGCTTTTTACCAAGTTAAGTGAGCAATCTAAAGCACTTAACAAAAAATTCAGGTAATTATCCAAAGAGTTGGCCAGACTAGAAACGTACTGATTATATGTGACAAATGAAATACAATTTTTTTCAGTAATCTTAACAGGTATTTATGTGTGCATAATTGCACAAAAGGGAAAAATGGAATGGCATTTGCAAGAGTTTACTGAAATGCAAGCAAATAGAAAAAATTCTAAAAATTCAATCTTATTGCTGCATATATTAAGATTTGTAAATGAAGATGTCTCAGTGACAGCTTCTGGTGGAGTGATCAGTTCTAACCATTTAGTACAAAAAAGGTGTGAAAATACTAGCCTGTGGCCAGTTAGCAGAAATTGTAGTTATACAAGCCTAGACCTGCATGTCTTACAGAAGAATTGATAACTCTGGAGTTTTTTCAATTCGAGTAATACGGAGAGGGAAAAATGGAGTCCGTTTCATTAGTTGATTATATATGTCCCATCTTTGAGAGTTTTAGCTTTCGCTGAGTTGGAAATATGGTATTATTTCCACTACCAATATCATAGAGAAAATGTATATAGAAGTTTATATGACTGCAAAAATAAATAAAGTTTCTATTAATGTTTCACAGCAACGTTTTTGAGATGATACCAGCTCATTTTATGTGTACTTATTCGTTTGATCTTTTATGGACAGTACCACATACGGTGTAGTTTTGTTTCTGTGTGCTTCCATTTTCCACCAGTGTATAATAAATTCTATGACTTAATGAACTCATTTGGTGAGAAGAGCTCAGACTACCATGGTTAAATCCTGGTGTTCCAGCCAGGGAACATCACGAAGACGCTCACAGGAAGGGTGCAAGCAAGCTCTGGTCATTACTTTATATCTGACTATTACTACTCAACCATCAAATATTAAGAAATGTCTGTGGTGTCCAATAATGTCTTAGGTGTTGCAGGGGATGAGAAAAGTATGATGCTTGGTTTCAGACATTCAGAAGTTTATCATTTGATAGGTAAACAGAAGTTAACCAACAAAAACAATGAACAAACTATTCAATTACAGAGGTTGTGAATATGATATTGCAGAGCTATGGGGATTTGAATGCCTATTTAGATATTCTTCTAGAACGAATTGAAGTCTAGCCTTTCTTAACCTGGTGGCTAGCATAAGGTGGGTGGGGTTATTGCACCCCAGAAAATCATAATAGAATTCAAAGGTATCTTGACAATTTTTTTTTTTTTAAGAAAAAAATTTCATTTTGGGTGTTATATGCAACTAATGAATCATCGAACTTTACATCAAAAAAAAATTAAAAAAAAAAGAAAAAAATTTCATTTGAATCTTGGAAACCAAAGCAGACAATAGAGGCTCAGGATTCAGGGTCAATGAACAATCTCAAAGACGAGGGGGATGTTCTTGGAGTATGGTACATTGTAGAAAACTATTCAGTTTTTGCCATCACAGATTTTTTTTTTTTTTTTAATGGAGAGAACTTGAGGGTGAGCAAAATGAGATATATTCATAGTAAGTTCCTGATTGGGTTGCTGTAGGATTCAATGAGATAAGGCTTATTAGGTGTCTGGCACATACTGTGTTTTCAAGAAATATGAGTTGTTTTTAAAATAGAGCTGTCAGGAAAGGTGGTAGTTTCTCAGGGCCTGGGAGTAGAGAGTGAGATGGAAGCAAGCTTTGGCTCTCTGGGCTCTGAGGAGCTCTGATGGGTAGATATCTGTCCCATGTGCCCCTCTTTGTACTCGCCTTACCGTCTTAGCGTTGGTTTCTAATATCTGCCCCCCTTCCTATCAACACAGGAAGTAGACCTCATTTCCAGGTCCCGTGGATTCTTCTCTGCAGCATTTGACATTTTTATTTTTCTTTGGTATCTTCTAAAAAAAAAAAATCCCCTCTTTCCTTGGATTCTGTGATAATCACTATCTCTCATTTCCTCCACTTTCCTCTCAGTTTCTCTGATGAGTTCTCGAGTTCTCATCCTCCAAGAGCTTGCACATCCCTCACTCTTTTTTTCCAAACCGGAGTCCTCTTCTCAACCGCCCTTTTCTTTTACTCTGCAAATCCTCCTGAGGAGCTTCTCATCCTCTCCTCCCATGACGTCAGTTCTCAGCGGATGCTGGACAGTTCTCCGTATCCAGCTCCAGCCTCTCATCGGGCTCTAAAAATGCATTTCTGGTTTTTTCCTTACAGCGCCTGTAGTTGTCTTAAATGCAACATGTCCGTACAGAATTTATTTGCCACTATATTCCTTCTCCTGTATTCTGTATTTAAGTTAATGGTATTCCTACCACAGGGCATCCAAATGTCCCTTAGCCTGGGACTGAGGAGTTTCCCAGGACACAAGACTTTCACCGCTCCAACTGCCAAATGCTAAAGTCCTGGGCAATCCAGGACTAACCAGATGTATCTGAGTTTTCCTCTACTTTTCCTTTTCCTCATCTCTTACCTTTGAGTAGTCAGCACACTCCGAGTATCATATCTCAGGACTCTGTCTTGAAGCCTACCCCTCTTTTTTTATTCTCAATGTTACTGCCTGCATTCAGGCCTTTATTATTTTGTATCTGGGGTGCTGTAATGGAATCACACCTGGGATTCTCGATTCTAATCTCGCTCGTCTTATACACTGGCAGAGTAGCCTGAATAAATGCAGATCTGATAATCACGGCGCTATTAAACAAGAAGCCAAAACGTTAGGAAGCGAGAAATCCATGGAGAAAACTGAGTTCTGCCATAGATTAGAGGGTTTTGGCTCTTCAACCCGACTGCAAGAACCCTGTGACTCTGAAAGGGACTGATGGTAACCTCAGTATAATAAATCTCGGCTAGAGATCAACACAATTTTCTCCTCAGCTTCTGGATCAATTTTCCCCCTCTGCCTGGACAGCAGTACTTGCTTTTTAAAAATTGCTTTGGGAACATCAACTTGCATTAGAGTTGAATCAAAATAAGACCAAAAAATTCCGTGATTATCTGTATACAAAGAACTAGGTATTAGTGATAGGGAAAGGAGATAAGAAAGAGAAAATATTAATTTTAACCAAGAGACAAATTAGAAATTTTGCCGCTCAGGAATATTACCTTAAACACCCAAAGCAGCTCACCTCCCCACACCTTACTCTAGGACCTGTCTCTTGTTTCAATTACAGTCTTACCAGTGGTGACGTCATTTTTTGCTCACTAATAACATGCTCCTTCATTGTGTCAAGTACATAAACTTGGAGTGGGTGGGGGTTTTTAAATATATCTGTAAAGTCTTCGATATTCTTTTTTTTTTTTTTTTAGATTTTATTTTTTTATTTTTAAGTAATCTCTACACCCAACGTGGGGCTTGAACTCATAACCCCAAGATCAAGAGTGGTTCGCTCCTTTGGCTGAGCCAGCCAGGCGCCTCATGTCTTTGGTATTCTACCCTGTAAGATGTGGCACTCCATTCTCTTCCTCTTGAACGTGAGCTGGACTTAGTGGCTTGCTTCTAATGAATAGAATATGTCAGGAGTGACATACGTGTGTTTTCTGAAACTAAGTTATTAAAGGCATTGTGACTTCTTCCTTACTCACCCTGGGATCATTGACCCTTGCGGAAGCCAGCTTGCATGTTTTGAAGATGTTCTCCTCTGGAGCTGTCTACGTGGGGGCTGGGGCTTCCAGGGCACAGCCAGCGCTACCTTGCCAGGTGTGTGAATGAACTATCAGTGCGGAAGAAGGTCTGCCAGCCCCAGTCGAGCCTTCAGCTGACCGTAGCCTTTGTCTACATCTAGACTGCAGTCTCCTGACTAACTCTGAGCCAGAACCGCCCAGCTAAGCTGCCCCCAGATTCCTGAGCCGTGAAGCTGTGTGAGCTAATCGGTGTTTTTTACTGTGAACCACTAAGTTTTGGGGTGATTTATTATGCAGCAAGAGGTAAGTAATGCAGAGTAGTTTTGTTTGATCCTTTCTTTCCTACTTCTGTCCTTTTGGCCCTTTTCCCAAAGATTCAGACCCTCAGATCATGATAGATTTTGCTGATTCTTCTGCAAAAAAGCTATATTCTTTACCCTCACTTACAGTATTTCCTGCTCTGTTACATTCCTTCATCTCTGAAGTCTTGACTTCCTTTTTTTTTTTTTTTTTTTTAAAGATTTCATTTATTTATTTGACAGAGATAGAGACAGCCAGCGAGAGAGGGAACACAAGCAGGGGGAGTGGGAGAGGAAGAAGCAGGCTCATAGCAGGAGCCTGATGTGGGGCTCGATCCCACAACGCCGGGATCACGCCCTGAGCCGAAGGCAGACGCTTAACCGCTGCGCCACCCAGGCGCCCCTGAAGTCTTGACTTCCTGTCCACTCATTCCGAGGGTCTGCCCACGCTCCACTGTACAGAGACCCCTCTCCATAGGTCTCTTGCATTTTATGATATCTTGTGAGCAGAAAGACTGACTGCCTTTTTGTTCTAGATGATCTTTCCAAGGATGTAGGCTTGCTTACTGTCCAGTATAATAAAATAATATCTTCCGGGGCACCTGGGTGACTTAGTTGGTTAAGCAGCTACCATCGGCTCAGGTCCTGATCCCAGGGTCCTGAAGTGGAGCCCTGAGTCCGGCTGCTGGTCAGCAGGAGGCCTGCTTCTCCCTCTCTCTCTACCCCTCCTCCTGCTTGTGCTCTCTTGCTCTCTCTCAAATAAATAAATAAATAAAATCTTAAATATAATATCTCTGCCTGCTGCTCCCCTAGTTTGTTTGCTCTGGCTCTCTCTCTGACAAATAAATAAATAAAATCTTTAAAATAATATAATAATAATAATAATAATAATAATAATAATAATAATAATATCTTCCTCTGGCATGAAGATCAGACAGGCTTGCTTATTGCCCATTAGAGAAGATTTGGGTTTCATGAGTTCAGTGTTCCTCAGCTGTGATGCAAACCTACCGTATCCGTCAGCGGGATCCACTGTGGCCGTTCTGTATCACCCCCCTGGCATTTGGAGAGTAGGGGTAACCAAAACCAAAATGGTGCTCAGGTGGCTGGTTTTGCCGTGAACAGTAGGACCTTTGTCTCTGATACAGGAGCTCATGGCTTCTGCAGGCTCACTTGTCAGCTTGCAAATAAGGTAAAAGCTCAGGCTCGTACTAGTCCTTGACAGTGTTAACCCATTCTCCTCAATCCCACCTGAAGTTGTAATTATGCCTCTTCTCTTACTCATTCACCAAATGAAAACTGACTTTAAGTTCTAAATCTCTAACTGCCTCCCATTTTGATTGCATTTTGTTTTGTTTCTAATACATCTTAGTAAATGCTTCAGGCAAATCTCAACCACACTCTTCTCATTTCTGTCTTGGAACTCTAGAAGGTGACAATATCTTTATCTGTTACACCTTCCTCATATTCTTCTTCGCGGAACCGTGTCGCCTGCCCCTTATGAGATACACGTGTGAAACTTTCCTCTTCTGGGAAATAGTTACCCATTGTTCTTTCCCTTTTTCTGTTCCTCATCTGAATCCCCCTTACTCCATCCTTGCTTTCTCCTGCTTCCCTCAAGTACTTAACTCCTCCATGTTACACAATGGTAGTTAATGGGAGACATCAATGTAGGTTTTTAAAAATCATCTGTTACCCCCTACAGATGTCTTTTTCCTATAGAGAGTAAAAAAGCCCTTGAAAGCAGGAGACTTGGAATTTGTTTTCTTAATAAGACATGCGGATCTGGACAGAGTATGCTTGACATCACAGTCCCTCACCCAGCGCTGGCAGACCCACATTGTCCGGCTTCCTGGGATAATCTGAATCTCATCTGGTGACATGGCCGTGTTTCTCAGACATAGGATTAGAAGCCCTGAACACGCACAGCAATCGCTCCCGTCCCAAGAAGCAGATGGCAACCCTTGAAACGGCCTCCGGCTGCTCCTGCAGAGCTGTTCCTCTTTTTCAGCCCAAACCTTTCTTACTAGTCGTAGCCTTTATCCACGACTTCTTGCTCTTTTCCTCAGGCTCCTGTAGTGTAAGTAGTCCTCTGGAAAAAAAAATATCACCAAAGCTCTTCAGTCTTTTGTCCATTGAATAACTCTTGAGTTCTCTTTCTTATGCCCCTTAATGCTCTCTCTCAGATAAGATTGGGCTCCTTGGTTTCATATTCTATTCTCTGCGGGAAAGCATTAAAAATAACTAAACAAAAACTTACTCTGAGGAGAAGTTTTTTTTTTTTTTTTTTTGGTCTCTTCTTTTCTTTTTGAGGTTTAATCTATTCTGCAAACAGAATCTTGCTTACTCTGTCCATCGCCCCATGTATCTGCACTCCTGGAAGTTTAGTCCTTGTGGGCAGATTTGTTTTTTGGTTTTGGGGAACTTTTATTTATAGCTTTTTAGAAATCGTCTCCCTTCTCCACACCCACTCCGCTGCAGGCTTGTGAACTTGAAGCTGTGTGTGTGTGCGCATGTGCGTGTTTGCACGTGGACACACATTAGGAGGAGAAAAAGAGGTTTCTTGCCAAGTAGGCTCTTTCCGGCGTCCCCAGCTAGTTTTGGAATCTGTGAGTAGGGTGAGGAAGCAGAGGGTAAATTTGTCTCCTGATTCACATGGCCAACAGCTTCGTCGATTCTGTCAAGTTATACGATAGCGGTTTTCCCTACCAGCTTTTTGACTTGCCATTTTAGAATTGGAATGGTCCTGAGGGCTAATATGTAAAGCAGTGAGAGATATGAAATTGTGGCTCATTTTCATGGGATGGCCATGCAGCAGGGGGATTCATAACTACAGACGTTTTATTGATAAATGAAATAATACATGAAAAATGCAATATACAGTTTTTATTGTCTTTTATTATGTATGAAATTGTCTTCAACATAAGTTACAACCTGATTAAATGTAATAGACATTTAAAAATGTATGTAAAGTCAAAAAAATTCTCGTTACGTACACTCTCTTTTGTCTAGAGTCTAGCAGATATAGTACTTTTCATTGCAGGATTTCTGCTTAACCTGATAAGCAAAAACAACTAAAAAATACAAACCAAAGCAACTACGAATATCAATATTGAATAAAGCATTAAAAAGACAAACACAGGATCACTTTTTTTGTTCAGAAATGCAGAATGAATATTAAAGTTAGTGCCCCCCCCCAAAAAAAAACCCCAAGAAAGTAATCCTCCATCTCCAGGGGTAAAGTTTCCTGCTCAGGGGCACATGCTGACTCTCAATCTTCTCTCTGCTCCTGTGGAGAGCCCAGCACAGGGTCATTCTGAAGACTGAGATATTATCACCACAGCAATCCCGAAGCCCATGCACCGGTGAAGTGGGATTTGTTGTCAAAGACCTCTTTGATGGCCTCAGAGCAAGGCTTCACTGGGATGCTTGAGAGAAAATCCTTTTGGGGGCAGATGTCTGAGATAAATTGTTCCACTCCTCCAGCCACACCACAGCGGTCCAGTGCGGAGGGGATGGATTTAGCGTCCCGCTGGGGCTTGTCCTTGGCTTTCAGCTTGGTGTAGGTATCCTTGTAAAACTCCTGGACTTAATCACCTCATCTTCGAGGAAATATCCCAGTGGCCTGCAGCTATTTTAATGGCAGACATCACCAAGAGGAAGCCAAAGAAGAATCCCGGCAAGCACTGGGGCTCTTGCAGCCCAACAGCCCAGGAAACCCATCAGCATCCTGAGGGCACCGGCTGCCATCAGAATTGATCCTTCAGTGTAGAAGCTGGAATGATGATTTTCTGGCTCCAAGATGCTCTCGGCCTCTGATTCAATTCAGAGCTAAGTCCAATGACAAGGAATGCAATCCCTGAAAGCCTGAAGATGAAATTAAATCCAAAGAGCAGGTATTTGAGGCACTTGGTGCCTTTTTCGACTCTTGGCGTGGCTGCCTGAACTTCTTTTTGATACTATTATTCTTTCAAAGTGCTATCAAAAACCTAAACGAAAAGAAACTCTGTTAGGAAAGTCTTTATCATTTTGGTCTTGTGGAAATAGAATATTTGTTTTTATTGCAGAATTGTTTTTCTCTCTAGACTTTAAAAATATTTTTTACAAGTGACTTTCAGAAAAAAAAGTAGGTAAGTTCATGTAGGCTGTTTCACTTGACATCTCAATATTTAAATGTCCCCCCCCCTTGGGCTGGATTATTACCTGCATTACATACTATGAATTTTCTAGAAGTTATTACATAACTGGCAGAAATATTTGGCTTAAATTACCATGATATGTATCACATTTCTGCTAGAGACACGCATATATTGTTAGAAATTATAAAATATTTCAAACATACAAAAATAAAATAACTGATTCCCAGATTAAGCCTATGAATTTTTTCCTGTTCATACTCCAAATTCCATTTTCCCCTCTCCCTCCCTAGAGGTGAACTTAATTTTACTGTATCACAGGTGGGGTTCCCCAGGAAACAGGCTCTGAGACTCTGAGATTTATATGTGGAGGTTTTCTGTGGGGTGCTCTCAGGAGACACACCTGTGAAAGGTGAGGAAAGCAGAACTGGGGAAAACTTTCAGCATTTTAATTATATGTGTGGGTGTGGTTTTCTTTAAATTTATCCCGTGTGGTTCACTGGGGTTCTTGGATCTGTAAATTTATGTCTTTCACCAAATTTGGGGCATTTTCAGCCATTATTTAAATATTTTTTTTGGACCACTTTCTTTTTCCTCTCCTTCTGGGACTCTCCAGCAAGATAAATATTAGACCTTTTGATATTGTTCCAATACAAAGCCTCGTTTATTATTTAAGTTTTTCCCCCTGTTATTCAGATTGGAGTCATTTCTACTGTTATTCTGATTGGATAATTTCTACTGATCTGTTTTCAAGTTCACTCTGTTCTATTGAGGTCTGTCTGGTGAATTTCTGTTATTGTAATTTTCAGTTATAGAATTTTCATTCAGTATTAATTTGCTGAAAATGCCTATTATTCCATTTGTTTCTAGATTGTTGTTTGCCCTTATTTTGTGTTTGTGTGGCATGGTTATAATAACTGCCATAGCTTTTTTTGTTTGATAACTTCAATATTTGGGGTCATCTTAGTGTTGGTGTCTGTTGATTGCCTCTTCTTTTCAGTTGTTTACATTTTCCTAGTGCTTTGCATGTTGATTAATTCTGAACCATATCTTGGCCATTTTCAATCCTATGTTACGAGATTCTGGGCTCAGTTGAAATCTGGAGAGTGGCTTCTGCTTCTCTTTCTCCTCCTCCTTTTTCTTCTCTTTTTTTAAAAGCAAGCAGTTAACACTACGAGATTTAGACTTCAAGTCCTGACCTGGTTTATGTGGGCTTAGAATGTCAGATTAGTTTTTTCAAAGAGTTTGCAGTGCTAGTCTGGTTACCACAATGTATGCACCTTCTCTGATGGTCTACACCATAGATCTGTTCTCACAGCCTTTGCTATGCTGATTCTGGTAGATTTCATGCAGGTTCAGGTTGAGAGTGAGTTTAAAGAATCACTTTCAGCTTCTTTCTTTCCAGATTTACTCAGCATTTCTATATTGTTATAGTGTATGTATGTGTGTTGGGGGGGTATCCATAGAAACTTGGCTTATCATTTTGCCAAAACCAGAATTCTACATAATTTCATTAAACAATTTATTATATTCATGTAATTTCTTTTTGATTTTTAAAAACTTTTATCAAAAGTTCATGTAACAGATGATGTTAATGCTCTCCTACTATTTCCTCAGATCCCTTTACCATTTTGTTCATGTTGACCCCCAGAGGTTTTCACTCCTGACAGCCAGCACATGCACTGTTTTTTCAGGAAGCTGCTTTCAGGCTGTGAGTGTCTGGTTTGCCTGCGGATGCCTGAAGAGTCTGGGAATTTGCATCCTCAGTGGACAGCCCTGGCACCACTGGCCATTTGGGATGGGAGTGTAATACTTCCGTCCCCTCGGTCCTGATCTGGACAGCCCTTAGTTGGAACCGAAACTGCACAGCTCCCTGGTGGAACTGAGTTAAAGGTCCCCCTCACGAGACTTTGCTAAGTATTGGCATCCTTGTTTAGCTCCCTTAACTTCCCTGCCCACTTCCCCATTTCTTCGCTGTTTTTTTTCCTTGGAAAACCTCTTCATAAATAACTTTCATATAGGTCGTTGTTCCAAGATCCCCCTCTGGGACAGTGTAACAGATAGAAATTCTAAGATGGCCCTCAAGATTCCGTGGCGTATGTGTTCCATATAATCCCCTTCTCTAGAGCATGAGTGGGGCCTGTTTTTATGATGAGACAGCTACTCCTTTGTTTCATGATATGGCGAAGGTGATGGGATCATCACTTCCTTGATTATATAGGACTCAGCTTCAGCACTCTGGAGAGAGATATTCTGCTGGACTGGAGAGAAGTAAACTGTGATGTTGCGAGAGGGCCACGTGGCAAGGAACTGCTGGGCCTCTGGCAGCCAGCAGGAAAGGGGGACCCCGGCCCTGCAATATAAGGAATTGAATTCTGCCAAGAGCCATGTGAGCCTCAGAAAGACTGGCTAATCTTGTGATAGTAGAGCATGGTCAGAAGTATGGGCTCTGGAGTCCAGCCTCTTTTAGTTAGAGCCCAGTTCTTCCTCATTCTTGTAGTGACTTTGGGCAAGTTGGTTAATCTCTCTTCCCTTTCTATTTGTAAAATTGGAATGCTGATAGTCCTTACTGCACAGGACCGTTGTGCGAGTTTACTGAGGACAGTGCGTGGCACAAGGAAAAATGCTTTCTAAATGGGAGCTATTATGATAGGTAATATTGCAGAAATACATAAATTATTTAATAATAATAGTTACATCAATAGTTTTTAGTAAATAAAATAAATGTATCAAAGTGTAATGTTAAGAAATCAACATTTTAATAATACCTATGTAAAACATATGAAAATATACCAAATATATCTTATAAAATACATGAGGTGTGATCAATCACTCCTTTAAATAATGAAATCATTATTATCCTTTTTTAAAAAGATTTTATTTATTTATTTGAGAAAGAGAGCACAGGCAGGGTGAGGGGCAGAGGGAGAAGCAACCTCCTCACTGAGCAGGGAGCCCCATGCAGGGCTCGATCCCAAGACTCCAGGATCATGACCTGAACCAAAGGTGAATGCTTAACCAACTGAGCCACCCAGGCGCCCCTGAAATTATAATTAATAGTGGCCACATAGTTGTAATACATTACTTAAGAGGTGTGGAATTATGACCCCTTCCTCCTATCCCTCTTTGTTTCTAGCCACTCTTCATGTCTTAGAGCCTATCCAACCTCCCGGGTCCAGCAAAAAACATCTTTTCTATAAATTCTTCTGTGATTCCACCTACACTCTGAAATTTCGTTAGTGTACTTATTTTTCTCTTATGGTATTTGTAACTCCTCTCTCATTGTTCCTTGGTTAAAAAGGTCTTATCATGAATTGCATATGTTAGAAACTCATATATGTTAAGTGGATGCATGAATTAAGAGGACTGATAGAACTTTTAAGAGTCCTTAAGCTATTCACTTACCTTTGTCAATTAATTTCTCACTAGCCACACAGTGCTGTTCTAATTCATAACACGAGCTTTCAAAATAAAGATATCGACTACACCAAACAGTGTATGTTTTCAGTTGTTCTTTTTGGAAATCTGTGTTCATGGGGAATCTCTGGCTGTCTTTTCTTGGACAAAATGGTAGTGTAGAGAGTAGCCAGAGGGAGTTGGAGTGATTCGAAAGCATGGTAATGCAAAGTGGGGGCAGTGCTCTCTCTGTAGGTGGGAATGTTATCAGTATATTTAAAAATGATTTGGGGATTCTTTTCAAGTCTGATTTAAAAATTCTTTGTCATCTACCAAAGGCATGCCTTTGGATTGGAAGGAAACGTTTGCTTTGTGCACAGCGGAGAATGGTTTTGAGCCTTGCATTTTGGTGCTCAGGAAATGCTGATTTCCTAGGTGGGCATTGGAGCATCAGGTGCTTCACCCCAAGATGTCAAGATGAGAAGATCACATTTCTCCTTGACAACAAGAGTATAGGAATGGATAATATGTTAAATAGCTCTTACAGGGTATGAATGGTGTGTTTTTGTTACCCAGAACACGTGCTCGTTCTCTCGTACAATGCAAGACAGGTATGGCTGTAATTATCATATTACCTAGCCTGTTAGCTATTCTGTGAGACTGTGATTATGCAGAGTGTAGGGAGAACTTTATTTATGAACTCATTCTCAAGAAAAAAACAAAAGCAAAAAGCTAAGCCAGCACATCATCTAATTCTCAATGTAAAATAATGCAGAGTGCGGAAGATGAACATCTGATTTGTCACATCTGATACACTAATGTTTTATCCAAAAGGAAGAACACATTGTAACTTGCTCAGTCATCTGCATAAACACCACCTGGCCCTTTACAGGCACCTACTCAAATAACAGGAGTCAACGAATGGCAGCTCTGCTCATAGCCTTTTCACTGGTAGAAATAGAAAAATCTCTTTTATTTTTTAAAAAACAAAGCATTTATGTATCAAAGTAGCAACATCTAATACATTTTTTTTTTCAACAGCATAAAACCTAGGTGATTAAAGTGAAGCCACTGGAACCTTCCATATTAGGGAATATATGATCACAAATTACCCAGTTTTTGAACAGCTAAAAAAATTCATTATCCTTTAAAAGGGGGTAGATCAAACTAGTCCTTGTGCAAACCAGACCTTCTTAGTATTGCGACATGCAGCCACTTGCTCCCCTGGGTATGTCAGTTAGTAAGCCTTGCATTGGAATAGCTATAGTTTTTAGTGTAAAATACTTTGCCAGAGATGGGAGATCACCCCCGCCTCCCGAACTGACACATTCTGGTTGTATGCCTCAGTGATCATACCTTTGTGCTACATTACACACACGGAGTAGAAGGTAGCATCCCACTTCCAGTTGCACTAATATAGAAACGAGGAACCTAGGTCACTAAACTATATTGTACCAGTTTGCGTGTTTTCAAAGAGAGGGTTAGGAAAAACAAATCTCACTTGCCTTTACATTTTAGATTCAAGCGGGCTAGCTACAAGGTGTCACCTACGTTATTTTTTTCATTGAGAAAACCCTGCCAAAGTCTCCGTGTATTTCTGTCCACAGAGGACAGTTGAGTAAGTCTGTCTTCTGGGTGTACCAGCGTGTTTTCGTTTTATTTTAAAGAGGATACCGTGTTCAAGAGGCACTGAACTCTGCCCTTGGCCCATTCTGTTATTAAGACTGCCTTTGGGACATCCCTAGACTCCCCAAATTTCTATCTCTTTTTTTTTTCTTAAAGATTTTATTTATTTCTTTGACAGAGATAGAGAGCACAAGCAGGGGGAGCAGGAGAGGGAGAAGCGGGCTCCCTGTCCTGTGGTGGGAGGACGGTGGGCTCCATCTCAGGACCCTGGGATCATGACCCATCACTTAACCAACTGAGCCACCCAGGTGTCCCCCAAAATTCCTATCTTTAAATACACCTTTTAGTCATCTGTGACCCTAAAATTCTTCCTGGGGCCACTTGAAAAGGGACAGTTGGTAGCTCTTTCATTGGTTGCTGGATCACATGATCTGAGTTCATGCTCTTATTAGTAGCCTCCTTCCACATGTATTTGGTGTTGGGGATGGTTGAACCCTCCCTGTTTTTGATTTAATGCATCATGATATTATACCATTTAATTGCCCAGGAAAATTGATGTCAACACAAGGCAAAGGGTTAACTTTGTATACACTGTTCAAGTGCATATTTCATTTGTCTTTTCATGTGACATATAATCTTATTTTAGCAGTGCCTGGATGGCTTAATCAGTTAAGCGTCTGCCTTCAGCTCAGGTCATGATCCCAGGGTCTTGGGATCTAGCCCCACATCCGGCTCCCTGCTCAGCAGGGAGCCTGCTTCTCCCTCTTCCTCTGCTACTCCCCCTGCTTGTGCTCTCTCTCTGGCAAATAAATAAATAAAATCTTAAAAAAAAAAGATCCTATTTTAATTATATCTCCTGATTCATGTTGGAAAAGTAAGCCATGGATTAGGGAGTGGGAAGGAGCTTGCTCTTTTCCAACTCCCAGTGCAGCCTGGAAAGTCATTTCATTTTTTAATTTATCTTCCTAGCAAGTTTAAAGTTCTTACTATGTGCCAGTGTTGGAGAGAGAATAATGAAAAGTAGACATGATCCCTGCCTTCGTGCTTTATGCTTTCTGGTCTAATAAATTTGAACAAATAGTCATGAAATTCCAGATTCGAGAATTAAGCAACAGGGCTTTTTGCTTCAGGGCCAGGGAGAGTGTGTCATTCCAGCAGTTAACATGAAATCACACTTTATTTATTTTTTTTTAAAGATTTTATTTATTTAGTTGACAGAGACAGCCAGCGAGAGAGGGAACACAAGCAGGGGGAGTGGGAGAGGAAGAAGCAGGCTCATAGCGGAGGAGCCTGATGTGGGGCTCAATCCCATAACGCCGGGATCACGCCCTGAGCCGAAGGCAGATGCTTAACGACTGCGCCACCCAGGCGCCCCTGAAATCACACTTTAAAAAATACCTAATATCCACTAAACATTATGTCACATGTTCTCTCATTTAATCTTCACTTACTGTACAAACTTACAAAGTGGGTATTATTAGTCTAGTTTCCCAGGTAAAGAAATTGATACACAGAAAATTTCTGTAACTTTCCCAGTGTTAGACAGCTACTCTGGTCTGTCTGATTGTAAAGCTTAATTATTGAGTATTTGTATTGATACCAGGAGCTGAATAACCTACTTCTGCAAAGTGAATCTGAAGAACTTACATTATTTAGATGAATAAATCGAAAATACCATTTGTTTTTGATGCTGACCAAAAGTTGTAAACTCAAATGTCTACATAGAAACCAGGCAGATCTCCTAACGTAGCAAAGCAGGAGGGTAATAAGGAGTGGTGGGGACTGGAGTAAATTCAAACTTACGTTCTTTGTCTGAATCTTCTAGGTGATTGCTGCCATGTGGGAATGAAGGCCCAGAGTTGGTATCATTCTAGGCTGTGGGGTGCCTTTGTACAAATTAGATAAAGGCACTCCTACATTTTGTGTATAGACCTGGCACAGCAAATAAGTGTGTGTTGGATGTCAGCCCCATGTACTCCTTAGGCTCATTCTCTGTGCAAAGCACAGCCTATATGGTCTTTTTCAAGAGAAGCTGGATATCTGGATTTTTGAAGTGAAATTTCTTGATTTTTGAATGTTGACAGTGAATTCAAATTTAGAAAAAAATCACTGTACAGATCAAATAAAATCTACATGTTGGATTTGGTCTCCTGGCCACCATTTAAAACTTCTGAATTACAGGTCAAGCCTCAGAAGTGAAAAGTAACTGTTCTGATTTATTTGGTCATCATGCTCCTCAAATATCTGGAGACAGAAGTATTTTCACTTTTGATCCCAGGAGTAAGAAGCATTTTAAGTATCTGAATCCTAGAGGCGAATTTGAAGAGAAATCATCTTTGTTTCTGAGAAGTCTAACTGTATTAGTCATGAAAATTCTCAGGTGTTTTGTTATTTGATAATTACCTATCTATAACATGAGTACACGGGAATTAAAAATGCGTGAAGGTTAATTGTAGAAAGTAAGTAGAATTTGTGTAAATCTCAAATTACCTTGAACTGTTTTTTTTTTTTTAGAGATATGGTATTAGTTGTGGGCTATGATTGGTATTAAAATAATATTTGATGATGCTAATAAGATGAGCTAAGAAGAACACCAAAAAATTTATATTATCTCACCCATAATTTGTCTTTTGGTCGTTGATTTAGGTTGTCCCCAAATAATTTTTCCATAGTCTGAAGTAATTATTGCTCATTTTAAGTCTTAGCTTGATTGTTTTGTCTTTGTAATGATCCATTCTTTCTGTGTTATTTTATTTAAGCAAATAAACCAAACTGTGTCCTACTTGGGTCAGTGGAATCATGAAAGATATGTATTGCAGTGCAAAGGGATAGGTACCAAAGGTGTACCTAACAACCCTTGTGTCTTCTAAGCTGGTACTTCGGGGAAATCTTGTCTTGAGGAATAATGGGAAGTTGCACACACAGAGAGAACAAATTGAATCTTTTTGTAGAAGTGGGAAGAAAATACCCAGTCTGTGTGAATGATTAGTAATGACCTCTTTTGATGAAATGCACTTCTTTTCAGGGACTAGAGTTGTTTAGACCTTATGTAGTCATTACTTTTGTGAAGTTCCATAAACATGAAGTCCTTTTTTATCTGCAGGGAAAATGGAACATAGGTCAGTGGGAACACTTTATTTTTTCCCTTCTCCCCCACAAATGAAACTTCTGTAACTCTGTGCCTAAGTTCTCAAGGAACCCAAACTGCAAAACTGCAAACATTAAAGCTACACATGTGAGATTGCCACAAGCATATGTAGTTGTTTAGACTCTAATGCTTTCTGGAGGAGAGTGTCCTTCTTTTTCAGAGAGAAGCCTACAACTAATTTCGTTTGGGTTTCTAAAACCTGACACTGCATCAAAAAAGGTTTCATTAGAAAATAAGTTGGAGCTACGAAGTAAGTACATGGTTTTTCTTGATTATTATGGCATCTGAGGACATGTATCTTTTGTATCAGTGAAACACACCTTTTAGGATATTCAGCTGTAGTTTTTCTCCTAACATGTTATTTTTGGCTGGACAATCAGAACTAGAAGGAATCTTAGTGATCCATTTCATTTCTAAACTGTGATACCCTGTGTTGCTTTGGATATGTTTCAGTGTTCCCCTAAGGGTTTAATTAAAATTTCATTAAACAATACTTTGTCAATTCTGAAGTATCTAGGTTATCACTGGCAGGAAAGAGGAGGTAATTAGTTAAGGCTTCAGAACCCCAGCTGCATTTCAGCCAAAGTGGCTTCAATTTTATTTATTCATTTATCAAGTAAATATTTATCTAGCACCTAATATGTCCAGGATCTATGTTGGGTGCTGGGAGTAAAGTGGTTGAACAAGGTAGACAAAGTCCTTGGTCTTATAGAGGGTATATTCTGGGATAGAGTGGGACAGGGGACAGGAACGGATTTCCAGTAATAGTACTTGAGGAATAACTAGAAGGCCTGGAGCACCTACCCACAGCACGTCCCCTGTGCTAGGGTGCAGTGTACAAGGAGGAGAAAGCTAAGAGGCGAGGTTAAGGAGGTATCAGGGCAAGAACATGTAGGTCCTTGAAGGCATGATAAGGAGTTTGGATTTTATTATAAGTGCAGGGGGAGTGACAGGAGTGATTTATAATTTAAAAGGATCATCCTAGCTTCTCTGTGGCAAATAGCCTACAGTGTGGCCAGAATGGAAGCAGCGAAGGCTGTTAGGAGATTTTTATAGATTTCAGAATTTGGCCCAGGATGAAGTCTACTTCTGGGGAAAATAAAGGTTCTAGTGATTATGTGGGGCTGGGGTGACAAAATCCAAGACTGGAGATGTGTCGGAGGCATGGCCAGTTTCCATTTAGGACATTTGCTGAGTTTTGAGGCTTCACAGGAGATTAAGGAGCTAGCTTGAAAGCTTCTGAAAAGTAGAGTGAGGTATCTTATAGTCTCGTGATGCTTAGGAAACAAAGACCCTTCCAGGGGAGGAGGTCCAAAAGCAAAATAGGCAAGGGCTGAATTCCCTAGAAAGAGTGGTGAATTGATCTACAGGTACTTTTCATCTGGGATACTTACTAAGTCTGGGTGCATCTTGAGGTTGAAAATCGAGACCTGACTTTTGGCAGATAACCATTCCAGAGAGGCAGAGAGACCAGCAGAAATTTGGACTTTTAGGGGGTTAGAATTACAAATTGGGAAATTAAAGGAATCTTAGGCACATAGCTGATCTTTCCTTCAAGACATTTGCCCCATTTGAAGCTGCGTGGAGTAGAAAGCTAAAGAGCTAAGCTGTAAACCTCTGAAGGGCATAACTGAATCTATCTCAGACTTTCAGATTTGGGAAATCAAAGTCCTCCCAAGCGTATGATTAAAAGCCCTGGGAATTCATGCCCTAGGAACAGGATCAAGAGAACTAGATTGGGTTTTACCAAAACCTCATCACAGCCTCAACCCAGCTCAATTTTGGGTTGGCTTGAAAAGATTAGTTCCCCCAGTAGCTGTCCTTGCTATTAGCAGAAATAAGAAAGCCTCTCTGGTAGGCAGATAACACGATCTGGAGGCTCTATGGTTTTTTGGAATTGGAAAACAAGCCAATAGAAAATATCCAAATGGAAGTACTGAGAGAAAAATAATGCAAAAACAGATTAAGTGCAAAGTATGGGATATTCTGAAAAAGACATGTAATTGAAGTCCCAGAAGGAGAGGAGGAGAAAATAGAGTATCAGTAATATTCAGAGTTAATGGCTACCAATTTTCCAAAACTATTTAAAGTATCAATCCACAGATTTAAGTAGGATAAATACAATGAAAACAATACCTGGCATCTCATATATAAAACTGCTTAAAAGTTAATCAGTAGAGAAAGTCTTAAGTTAGGCCAGAGAAAGACATTACTTTCAAATGAACATAACAAGATGTACAGCTGACTTCTTGATTTAGCCCATGGGAGTCAGAAGATGATAGAATAGCATCTCCCCCTCCCCCCAGTTTATTGAGAACTAGTTGCCACGCACTGCAGTAGAAGACGGACAGCACGATGGTTTGATTTACATATGGTGAAATGATCACCACAGCAGGCTCAGCTGACATCCATCTTCTCAAATAGATGGAATAAAACGAAAAAAAAAAAAAAGAGTAAAAGAATAAAGGAGAAAATTTTTCTCCTTCTGATGAGAACTTTTAGTATTTATTCTTTTAACGACTTTCCTGTATGTCATACAGCCGTGTTGGCTATTGTCATCATGTCGTGCATGACATCCTAATACTTATTTATTTCATAACTGGAAGTTTGTATCTTTTGGTTACCTTCCTCCAGCTCCCCTTCACTTCACCCCTCGCCTCTGGTAACCCCAAGCCTGATCACTTTTTCTGTGAGTTGGGTTTGTGTTTGTTTTTAGACTCTGTGTATTACTGAGATTACACAGAATTTGTCTTTGTCTGATTTATTTTACTTAGCAAAATGCCTCTAAGGTCCATCCACACTGTCATAAATGGTAGGTTTTCCTCATTTTTTTATGGCTGAATAATATTCCATATTCATTCATTTTTTTCATCTATATTTATTAAGGATATTGGCCTATAGTTTTGTTTTGTTTAGTTTTTTCTAGTAGTGTACTTTCTGATTTTGGTATAAGGATAAGTCTTGCCTTATGAAATGAGTTCATGAGTTTCCCTCCTCTTTGATTTTTTGAAAGAGTTTAAGAAAGATTGCTGTTAATTCTTTAAATGTTTGGTAAAAATCACTGGTGAAGACGTTTTGCCTTGTTTTTTGTCTGGGCTGGGAGTTTTTGATTACTGATTCAGAGATTACTAGTAATCAGTCTAGTCAGATTTTCTAGTTCTTCATTCAGTCTTGCTAAGTTGTATGTTTCTAAGAATGTTTCCATTTCTTCTGGGTTGTCTAATTTGCTGGCATTAAGTTGTACATAGCAACTCTTGTAATTCTTTGAATTTCTGTGATATCGTAGTTGTAATGTCTCCATGTAAAAGACAGATTGTAAGACTGGATAAAAATACAAAATCCAAGTATATGCTGCTTACAGAGAATGAAGAATGCAAATATTTGAGGACATGGAAAGGTTGAAAGTAAAAGGACAGAAAAAGATAAGCTTAAAATAAAACCAAAAAAAAGAGCTGTCTCAGCCTTCCTGATATCAGACAAAGTAGGCCTTTAAGGTAAAAAGCATTATTAGCGATAAGAGGAATATTTCACAATTGTGGAAGGTACAGTCCAGCCAGGACGAGGCCACTGCAGTAATCCATGCCAGAGACGATGGTGACTTGGACTAGAGAACCAGTTGTGGATGTAAGGTAAAGTAGTCAAATTCGGGATGCATGCTGTGGGTAGGTACCGGGGGACTTGCTATTGGATTTGGTATGGGATATGGAAAAAAGACAGGTATCGAGGATGATTTCAAGGTTTTCGTCTTGAAGGACTAAGTAAATCACGGTGCTGTGTACTGAAATGGGGAAGTTTACTGAGGCTAGGAAAGAGAAATAAAAGTTATTTTTTTTGCCCAGTGGAACAGAATTTGGGGAAATAGGAGTAGTTCCGTTTTGAACATATAGAGTGATGGTGCTGAGAAGGCACTTGGATACATGAATCTGTAATCTAGTGTAACTTCCTCATTTTACAGATGAAGATAGTGAGGCTTCAAAACTGGCTTGTAGGGTGCCTGGTGGCTCAGTCGGTTAAGCGTCTGCCTTTGGCTCAGGTCATGATCCCAGGGTCCTGGGATCGAGTCCCTCATCAAGCTCCCTGCTCAGGGGGGGAGTCTGCTTCTCCCTCTGCCCCTCCCCCTGCTTCTGTTCTCTTGCTCTCTCTCTCAATTAAATAAAATCTTTAAAAACAACAAAAAACCAAAGTCCAACAAAACTGGCTTGTAGTTACACAGCAAATAAACGACAATGTCAGAACTAAGATCCAGATCGTTTGGAGCTAAGCCTAGTGTCTTCAGCCACACCGTATGTTATTTCTGAATTCACTTTTGAACTGCGGAAAATAATTCACGTAGAATAGTAGTAATTGGTAAAGTATATTGAGGGTTACTACATGCCAAGAATCATGCTAAATACTTAGGATACCTTTTCTCTTAAGGTCTATTTTTTTTTTTCCTTTTAAAGCCCAACAAGGTAGATAATGTAATTATCCTCATTTTTACAGTTAAGAAAACTGAGCTTTTGAGATTAAGTGACTTTCCCAAGGTCATTGGTGAAGCTATTCAGATGGCCCCAGGGGTTCGACTCTTGTCCCCATGTTTTAACCACTATGCTTTACCTTTTCCAACATGCTAGGAAATAGACGCGTGAACCGTGCTGTGGCCCATTTCATTCTCTTGATTCTTTCGTGGGCTTATGATTAGGTCCCATACAGACTATCTGATTTTTTGTCCTCCGGTTTTTCCTTTAGATTTTGCATTTGACTAAGGATCCATTTCCATCCAGTTACACTTAGGGAACTTACAGATACTTCCATGGGCCTTTTTTCCCAGGGCCCAAGAGGAATGCTTCATTAGGACAGATCCTTGTTTCAGCAGCTGTAACTGCTGTCTTTTTGGAACAAAGGAGTAATTAGAAATCATTTGTAATAAAAGCCTCTTCTCTCTTTCTGACATAAGAGCCTTTGTATTTTTGTTGACTTCTTTGAAAATTACAGAGAAAATAAATGAAACCAGAAAAAAAAAAAAAAAGCCAGAAAACCCAACACCTCATCCAAATTACCTCCCCAGCCAAAACTGAAACACCCTCAGAAGAAGGAGCTTTTTTTTTTTTTTTGTCTTTAATCTACGGGTAGTGTAAAAGCCTAGGTAGTCTCTGGGATACTTTAATCAACTTAATGCAGTCTGTAGACTTCAGGCTTTGGGCTAGTACAAAGAGACACTCAGATGCAAGCCAGTGAGTGAATGCTTTCACAGGGCATTGGACGAAAAACAGCTCTATGCGATAAAAGGAGAGGTCCGACAGGAGTCAATGATATGGTCCATTCCGCTGGATTGATGCCGTCTGGAAAGGGGTCCTGTTGCTAAAGGTGTAGTGGCAAGAGCCGGCCGGTCCCCCCATCTAGCATAATTGCCTCCACAAGTCGCTTGTGAGAATAAAAGTGCGTGGTGATGGACCTTTGTTAGTTCAAAGGTTTTTACCTCTTTATTCTAAAGCCCCATCGTGAATTCACAGGGCTTAAAATATGTATTACTGTCCCTTTCATTTTATCCTTCTAAAAGAAATCAAAGACAAAACTTTTTTCTCCCAATGAGCTTGTCTGTTTGAAATCACAGGGTGTTTGTACATATGGTCTTCTAATACCTCAAGTGAATCTTTGCAATTTCTGTGGGCGTTGTGAGGCATTTGTCTTCCTTAAAGAGTTGCAAGGAGCCCTTGCAAAAAGACTGATTTGCTTTCTCTTCCTTTTCAGTAATTACAGCTTATTGTAAAATAAGACACAATAAACTACAAGTACATTTTTAAGGGTCTGGAAGGCTGTTAACCGCCCCCCCCATGACAGTTGAGTAATTCATCTTGCTATAATCTCAACTCTTGAGTATTTCTGTCCACAACTTTTGCTTCAACAAAATTTCTGGTTAAATCAAATAGGTCTTGAGGGGCACCTGGGTGGCTCAGTTGTTAAGTGTCTGCCTTCGGCTAAGGGCGTGATCCCAAGGTCCTGGCATCAAGCCCCACATCGGGCTCCTTGCTCTGACGGGAAGCCTGCTTCTTCCTCTCCCACTCCCCCTGCTTGTGTTCCCTCTCTCGCTGGCTGTCTCTCTCTCTGTCAAATAAATAAAATCTTTTTAAAAAAAAATAGGTCTTGAGCCTCAACATTGTGTACCGCATAGGCTGATGCTAGTAAAAATATGAAAATTTTAGTTGTACGATGAAAATAATACTCTCATGAACATTACTAATTGCTGTTTGCTATGATTGGCCTGAGGAATTTTCCCTGAAGGCACATACTTCATATTTTGAATTGCTTGCTCACTGGAGTCTCTATGTCCTATATTTTTTTGTCTGACACACAATCCATACTATAAAGTCTATCTTTTATCCACTCAGTACAGCTGAAAGTGTGATTTTGGTGATTGACAGTTTGTAAAAAAAAAAAAAAAAAAGGAGAAATGCTCATGTATTTAAAAACTGGAGAAACAATAATCTGTTACCAGTACAAAAACATTGGTGACACTACCCAGTTTCCCAAAGAAATATTTTGTTCATCATCTCCTGAAATGTGAATCACAACACTCATGACAGGTGAACGAAGAGAGGAAAATTAAGATATGGGCACAAACAAAAGCAGCATTAATAATTCAGGTAAATAAAATTTGTATACAAAAGAAAACTGTCAAGGTGATGGAGAATGTTTCTGCAAATACAGGACATTTAGGCAACAGGAAAATGAGTTGAGCTTTGAATGTTTTACATTCCACATCAGGGCTTTATGTAGTTTGAATTTTCTTTTCCTGATTCCATTGTTGTAGCAAACATTATTTACTATGATTTAGAATCTTTCCTAGGTTAAATGAGTTGGAGTTTTTCCTTTATCTACATTGCTGGAATTTTAAAGGACCAACCACAGGTAGACCATGAACTGTTCTTTAATCTTTTATAGTTTGTTTATATTAGCTTTAATTGAAAAGCTATTCCTTTCTTCCTGAGCCGTTTGTACTAATTTTGTCACATCTCACTGGCAGTGAGTCTCCATGGGTCTCTCCATGTAGTTTGGCTGCTTTAATTTTTAAGGCACAATGTAAAGACATAATTCACCAAAGTTATCTTTAAGAGGTGAGTTAGGAGATCAAGTGGCATTGACAACAATCAAAAGATGCATTGACAAGAATCACTGATTTCAAGAAAGACCTTATAGCCGACTGGAGAAATCGTCATTACCTGCATTGGAATGATACCTGGTTTTTCTAGCTTGCTTCGTTTATTCAAGAGATATCTACTGACATCCCATTATGTACCTGGAACTGTGCTAGAATTTGAGGATAGGAAAATAAACAAGGGGCATATGAATATAAAGAGTCACAATCAATGACACGAAGGAATAATGGCAATTGGGCATGGAAGGGGACGAAAACGCTTCAGGAAACTGTGTGAGCCCTGCATAGTGAAACTGGGGGCCTGCAAGTGTTTGAAGTGGCAGGTTTGTGTGTTGAGGGGGAAGGGAAAGAGTGAAGGTGTGTAGATGAGGCCAGATCATATTTATGCGATAAGACAACTACTGACGAATTTTAAGCAGGGAAAGGCTGATCAAACCGGAGCTATTGAGAGGTCACCTGGGCAATTGTGTGGAATATGAATTCAAGAGATTCTGGCTGCAGAGTGAGTACAAGGATCCTAGAGTAATTTGGGGGAAGTCTGATAACTGTGTTAATTTAGGCAGAGGGGATGGCTCGTTGGGTATAGATTCATGAGCAATTTAAGGGGTTAGGATTGATAGCATTTGGTGATTGGATATAGGGGGTGAGGGGAAAGGTAAAATCTTGTACGACTTCCAGGTTTCTGATTTGAGAGACTGGATGAAGGGTGGTCCCATTGGGAAACATGGAAACAGAAATGTCTTTGATGGTGGTTGGTAGTCTTGGGTGAGGCAGCCAGATCAGGAGCTTAGTTTTAGACTTCTTGAGTTGATTATATATGTCCCTGTGTTAAGAGAGAATTCTAGGTCAAGGATATAGATTGGGGAATATTTTATTTCTAATAGTAGCTAATGGTTCAGAGAAAGATACACAACTTTAAAAAAATGTCCTTTCAATATTTTGTTTGTTTTTTAAATGGGAAAATACACGGGTATAGTAAAAATCAATCACATGGATACAGTAAAAAACAAATCTTCCTCCTATCCCAGACCCACAATTTCTGTCTTTAGATGTAGCTGTTGTTCACAGTTTTCAGAAATGCACACAAAATTTCCTTTCCAAGTATAAGAATTAATGTGTATAAATAGATGTGAGTGTAAATATAAGTACGTGTATGTATTTTAAATTGAAAAGGTAGTATATTTACTCTTCTGCATGTAATTTGGTGTTGCTTTTCATTATACCTTGGAAATCATGTCATATCAACACATATGCATCTACTTCATGGTTTTTAATGGTTGTGTAGATTCCATTTCATGAGTGGACCTAGTGTCTTAAACCATTTTTTTTTAACTGGTGGCTACTTAAGTTTTTTTTCTTCCAGTTTTTATGATAAACAATGCTTCTGTGAACAGCTCTGCATATATAGCTTGGCTTATTTTTGCAAGTACATTGCTAGTGCATTGGCTGAAGGGTGCATTCCTGGCAGTTAGGTTGCTGTGAAACGTATAGTCGGATTGGTTTCCGAAGAGGTTATGCCAGTTTACATGTTCACCGGTGGTATCTGAGGGAGTCCGTTTCCCGTATTCTAGCCGCATGCTCCGAGCTCTACCAATCTTGAAGCGAATAGTTGCCTATCCTTTAAAGTGGATTGGTGGCCAGAAGCCCGTGACCCCAGCTTGTTACTGTGACTTCCCTCTAGAGAGATCTGTTTCCTGGAGAACCTCTAGCGTCTGTGTCTTTAGAACTTTTCTCTTACGCTAGCAAGACCCTAGTGGGGTTGCAGACACTCCTACAATGTCCTGCCCGGAGAGTGAATGCTTGACTGCCAGTGTTCTGGGAGCCAAGGAGAGAAGTCTGTTTTCAGTACAGAACTCATGCCCTGAACTGTACATAGGGTGCCCCGGTCAAGGACTTGGTTACCAGTCCTCCCCTCGAGACTGAAGCTCATCTTTTTTCCTAGAGGAGAGTGGGGCAGGGATGGAGGAGGAGATGTGGGAGGATCCGACTACTTTAAACAAAGGTTTCAGCTAATTCTCCTTATTTTTAGTACTCTCTCCCTTCACTCCCCGCTTCTAGAAGAACGTGGAATTCCTACTTCCGATCATTGCAGGGATCCTGCCTTACGAACTCTGTTGGCTTGCTGTTTTCCCCACAACCAGTTTAAGGTACAGTGCTCTGCGGTCCGCTACGCCATTTACCATTCCCAGTGTACTTGCAAGTTTGCAAAGATACTGTCCCTTCTCCTGTTCACCCTATCTCACATAAAGTGAGTGATGCAACTGGGGGGAGCAAGACTGATAGGTGTGTGTTCAGTCTGATGTTTCATCTGGCAGTCTAGTAATCCCTCGAACTCTCAATGTCCTCATCTGAGGAAAAGGATGATAATAGCGTTTTCCTCAGTTGTGAGGATGGAATTGAGGTAATACAAGGAAAGTACAAATCATGGTCTCTCAGTGAATGTTGGTTGTGAGTATAATATGTATTTATGTATGTTAGTATAATGTGTAACCTGTATGACTACATCCCTCCCACACTTGTGGAATATATTGCAGATATATTGCAAATCTTTTTTTTCCTGCCTGAGTGTCACAGACAGCTGTTACCAATGGGTTGGAGCATTTGCCAGAGATCGACACACTTGCCAGTACTGTAGGTGCTGGGCCAGAGGTTGATCTGAGAGACAGAAAGCACGCTATATTTAAAAAGCTGCCTTCTCTGAGAAAGGGAGCCCTCTTGCACTGCTGGTGGGCATGCAAACTGGTGCAGCCATTCTGGAAAACATTATGGAGTTTCCTCAAAAAGTTAAAACTAGAACTATTCTATGATCCAGCAATTGCACTAATAGGTATTTTCCCAAAGGTTACAAAAATATAGATTTGATGGGGTACATGCACCCTGATGTTTATAGCAGCATTATCAACAATAGCCAAACTATGGAGAGAGCCCGAATGTCCATCGATAGATGAATGGATAAAGAAGGGGTGTGTGTGTGTGTGTGTGTGTGTGTGTAGGACTAGTACTCAGCCATCAAAAAGAATGAAATCTTTTCATTTGCAATGACGTGAATGGAGCTAGAGTGTATTATGCTAAGTAAAATAAGTCCATCAGAGAAAGACAAATACCATATGACCTCACTCATATGTGGAATTTAAGAAAGAAAACGTATGAACATAAGGGAAGGGGGAGAAGAAAAAAAGGAGAGAGGGAAACAAACCATAAGAGACTCTTCACGATAGAGAACAAACTGGGGGTTGATGGAGGGAGGTGGTTGGGGGATGGGCTGGTTGGGTGACGGGCATTAAGGAGTTCACTTGATATGATGAGCACTGGGTATTGTATGTAAATGATGAATCACTCAATTCTGTCCCTGAAACCAATATTGCACTGTATGTTAACTAAGTAAAATTTAAATTAAGAAACCGCTGCCTTCTCCTCTGATCTGGATCGGATTTGTATGCCTTGCTCTCCTTTTACTGTCGACATTATAACGTGAGGAACTGACTTTTCTCTCTCTCTCTCGTTTTTTTTGTTTTTTGTTTTAAGATTTATTTGACAGAGAGAGAGACAGCGAGAGAGGGAACACAAGTAGGAGAGGGAGAAGCAGGCTTCCTGCCGAGCAGGGAGCCTGATGTGGGGCTGGGGCCCATTGTGGGGCTCGATCCCAGGACCCTGGGATCATGACCTGAGCCTAAGGCAGATGCTTAATGACTGAGCCACCCAAGCGCCCTGGAACTGACTTTTCATTGGATGGCCACAAATGTCAGCGTCTGTAGGTCTTTTCTTTTGGGCTAGCTGGTTTCCCCGAGGCGAAGATTTAATGTTCTACCTGGGAATGGCAACCTGTTGCTAGACCTTGGATTGCAGAACAGGATAAGGGCTCTGTGGGCTTGCTCTTCCCTACGTAGCTTTGAGTGGAAGCCCTGTTTGTCACTTCAGTCCTACCTTCAGCTGTGCCAGTGGCTCTGGGGTTCAACCTGCCAAGAAGAAAACCTCTTATCTCGTGCTGGGTGGGGGGAGCAGTTTCATGGCTCTGTGGGATGTGGGGGCAGTTCTGGGAGTTGAACCACTCTTTATAGCAATGCCTTGTAGCCTTTAATGTGTTTACAGATCACCTGGGAATCTTAGGCCCTGAATCAGTAGGTCTGGAGTGGTACCTGGAATTAATTAATTTCCTTCCTTCCTTCCTTCCTTCCCTCCCTCCCTCCCTCCCTTCCTTCCTTCCGATTTATTTATTTGAGAGTGAGAGTGGGGGGAGGGGCAGAGGGAGAGAGGGAGAGAGAGAGAGAATCTCAAGTAGACTCTCCACTGAGCAGGGAGCCCAACCCGAGGCTCGATCTCACAGCCCTGAGACCATGACGAGCTGAAATCAAGTCAGATGCTTCACTGACTGAGCCGGCTGGCCGGGTGGCCCTGGAATGCTGCATTTCTAACAGGCTTTTTAGAGCCGCCTAGGTAGCTGGTCCACAGACTGAATAACAAAGCTTCCTGTAGGCTACCCATCCGGCTCTCCTGGTGCCTTGTACTTCTTTGCTTTCTGTGGGTTCTGGTAGCATAACTAAAGCTATTTTTTGTTAGTTTTTCCCTCTATAGGCTCAGGCTTCAGGTTTTCCTGCTTTGCAACATGACTCACCACTTGTTAATATTCAAGTGAGATAAGAAAATCTCTCTTCTGTTTTTGTTTTCTGTCCTCTTTGTCTTTGTGGGTTTGTAGTTTTCCATTCCTTGTTTGTCATTTTAGTGAGGGGCGAGTGGGAGCAGAGATAACTATAGGAGTTCAAATTGCCATGTTCTCCGAAGTCAATTAGACAATTGCAGGTGTCTGAAAAACACTTTCCGATTGTAAAGTTCTATAGAAGTTAGTTAAGAGATTATTTGTTGAGCCTACCAGGAGGTAATGGTCAGCGGTCTCTGTGTACTCTTGTTCCATCAAGTACGTAACTACTTGGTGTGTATGGCTAGGATCCATCAGGTATAGAGCTGGGACCCTGAAGAACAGAGGAGGGAGAAAACGCATGAAAAGTATGAAAGTGGTGAATTACCCAAAGGTGATTATGGATTCAGCAATAGCCAGTTTACTGTTGCATATCTATAGGAATTTTTCTACCTTAAATGTTGGAATAATACAACTTCAGTTCTGATTAAATTTAAGACAGCAGGTGTGGTTCTGCACAGGTAGAATCAGAGAAACAACCAAGGCTGTGAGCTAAAGATTCGATCTATCATCTATCTCCTGTTTTTCTACCTACCGTATATAGATGTAAAGGGGTATATATCCCCTCTGGATGTATATTCATATCCTCTGGGATTTATTTATGCATCTGGGAGCAAATACAAATTATATTATTTTCCTCTTCTTTTAGAACAAAGAATAGCTGTTACATATATTATTTTACACATTTTTTTCCCAATGCAGTGTTTGGTATACAACATCATGTTTTTTAATAGTTTGCATACTATTCTACTCTATGAATGTGCCATAGTTAATTTAGTCCATCCTCTGTTGGACATCTGATATCCAGGTTGTTTCCAATCTTTTGCTTTTACAAATGTTCCTGAAATCAATGTAATTTCATATGTGTACTCTTAGATTTTTATGGTAAATTTTTTTAATGGAATAGATCACAGGGAATGTTATATTTATAGATATTGCCAATTATTAGTTGTTCTCCATAAGTATTAAACAAATTTATACTGGGGCACCTGGGTGGCCAAGTTGGTTAAGCATCTGAATCTTGACTTTGGCTCAGGTCATGATCTTGGGGTGGTGAGATCAAGCCCGGTGTCAGGCTCCCTGCGTGAGATTCTTGAATTCTCCCTCTCCCTCTGCCACTCCCCACTGTGTTCTCTCTCTCTCAAGTAAACAAATACATCTTTTAAAAAAATTTATACTTCTGCCAGCAATGCTGAAGAGTGCATATTGTCTCACAAATAATACATTACCAGTTTCATATTGTTGCCAGTGTGATAGCTTTTTAAAAAGGCATTTTTCTTGGTATGTCTGAGGTTGAACCTTTTCATATGTTTAAGGGCATATTGTATGCTCTATCTGGCATATGTATATTTTGAATGTCCACTTTCTTTGCTAGTTTTTCTACTGGATTTTTTTCTTACAGTTTTTTGGGGGAACTCTTTATATATTAAGGAGATGTGGCACACATTCTAAGGTGATCCCTGTTGAGTGATGCCCTTGTGTAGTTCCCTCTCCTTAAATGAGGGCAGAACCTGTGGTGGCCTGCTTCTAACAAAGAGGTCAGCAGTAAAGAGATTTTGCATATCTAATTAAAGTCCCTCCCCACTTAATTTTAAGTTAATCAAAAGGGACATCCTGGGTGTGTCTGACCTAATCAGGCGGGCCCTTTACAAGGGAGTTTAGAAGGCAGAGGCTGGAAGCAGCAGAACGTGTTCTCTTTGCTGCTGGTCTTGAAGAAGGAAGCTGCCGTGGATTCTGGCTGCCATTAGCGGGCGTTTGCATGCAGGTCCTTCCCTAGTCAAACCTCCAGATGAGAGCATAGCTTTTAGGTTTTGAGTCATAATTGGAAAGACTTTCCCTAGTCTAAGATTATAAAAAATTTCTGCAAGTTTTCTTCTACAACTTTTGAGATTTTATTTTTGTACATTTAAAAGTCTTTGATCTATTTGGAATTTAATGTGGCTTAAGGTGCAAAAAAATGGATAAAATGTGTTTTTTCCAGATGGCTGCCCAGATATCTCAATATTCCTTATTTAGTGGTTCAACTTATTCCCCTTTGGTGTGAGAGGAATTTTTTTTTTCATAAATTCCCTTATGTATTGGGATTATCTAAACTTTTAATATTTTAATATTTTGGTAGCATAATTTCTTGAATGTAACTTGGAACATTATTTCTTTGAACTTTTTTTAGGGAGGGGCCAACTTCTTAGAAGTCGGGAATTTTAACCAGTCACCTTTGTATCTCCATCGTGTAGCCCACTGTTTGGAGTACAGTAGACCCTCAATGATGGCTAATTGATGGAGTGAATAACGGTGTTCATATAACGTAGAATGTAATTTATGGAATGCTTTCGTTCAGTGTTACCCTTCCGTAACCAGCAGCTGAATCCGAGTTTAGGGAATTATGATTTGGGGGCTCAGGCTCTGTCCCTGCAAATGAGTCTATAGATGCATACTCAGTGCATATGCGTAGACTTATGACTGTAATCTGGAGAACCAAAGAGAAATGAAGTGAATAGCAATGTCTTTCTATTCCCCCCCTGCACTTGAGAGAAAGCAAAATAAACTTGTTGGCCATCAGTTAGTAATCATTTGCATTTATTAGGGGTGATGGGAACACTTACTGCTCAGACCTCTAGTTTCCATGGACAGGAATTTCCCTTTTGCCTTTCCGCTTACTCCATCCTACCGAGGAACCCACAGAGGTACTGTGATAATGTGATACATGTAAAATAAAATAGCATATCTTGTTCACGAGACAGCGATAAATTTGATGGAGAAAAATAATGCAGGTTAGGAATATTAGAAGAATCCATCTTGGTGGCAGTTTGCATGGTCAGAGAGCGCTTCACTGCGTAGGTGGGCTCTGAATAAAGGCTTAAAAAAGATAAAAAAGCACAGCCATATAAATACCTGGGACAGAAGTGTTGCAGGCAGAAAGAACCCCAAATGCAATGGCCCTGAGGCCAGAGCTTACGTGAGTTTGGTAGAGGAACTGGACATACAAAGCCTAGCCATTTTGTCATACTGTGTGCGTGTGTGTGTGTGTGTGTGTGTGTGTGTTCAACTGCTTATAGGAAGCACCCATGCTAACCCGATTTTCTTTTAAAAATTTTTAAATTTAAATTCAGTTCAACTAACGTATATTAGTTTCAGAGGTAGAATTTAGTGATTCATCCGTTGCATACAACATCTAGAGCTCATTATATCAAGTACCCTCCTTAATGCCCATCCCCCAGTTACCTCATCTTCCCCACCACCTCCCCTCCAGCAACCTTTAATTTGTTCCCTGTGGTTAAGAGTCTTTTCTGGTTTGTCTCCCTCTGTTTTGGTCTTATTTTATCCTTCCTTTCCTTCCCCTATGTTCATCTGTTTCATTTCTTAAATTCCACCTATGAGTGAAATCATATAGTATTTGTCTTTCTCTGATGGACTTATTTCAATTAGCATAATACCCTCTAGTTCCACCCCTGTTGTTGCATATGGAAAGATTTCATTCTTTTTGATGGCTGAGTAATATTCCTCTGTGTGTGTGTGTGTGTGTGTGTGTGTGTGTGTGTGTATACGCACACATACATACCACATCTTCTTTATCCATTCATCTGTTGATGGACATCTGGGCTCTTTCCATAGTTTGGCTGTTATGGATGTTGCTGCTATCAACATTGGGGAACCTCCACACTGTTTTCCAGAGTGGCTGCACCAGTTTGCATTCCCACCAACGGTGCAAGAGGGTTCCCCTTTCTCCGCATCCTCACCAATGTCTGTTGTTTCCTGATTCGTTAATTTTAGCCATTCTGACCGGTGTGAGGTGGTATCTCATTGTGTAATCTGATTTTCTATGTCAATGTTCTAAAGCAGAAATTGGATGACCAGATGGTAGTATTTACATAACGTGGTCTTGGAGAATGCATCCCTTCAATGCTTGATGTTCCTGATGGCCAGGTAGGCCTGCGATTCTCCACTGCATGGGACTGAGGGAATGAATTTACTTCTGTCCACTGCTGACACACACCTAAGCCATGTCCTTCAACCTGGACTGACCTTTGCTGGTGATCCTGCTGATATTCTGATCTCTATCTGTTGTTTAGCTCTCAACTGGTTTGGAACTTGGGCTGAGTAAAGCATTCTATCTAATGGGCTTCCTCAAGCCTTATCAGTGTTTAATCTGAATTACTTCATTTTATTTATTTATAGATTTTATTTATTTAGTTAGAGCAAGTGAGAGAGAGAGAGAGAGCGTGCAAGCATGAGCAGGGGAGAAGGGCACAGGGAGAGATAGAAGCACTCCCCACTGAGCAGGGAGCCTGATGTGGGACTCCATCCCAGGACCCTGAGATCATGACCTGAGCCAAAGGCAGATGCTTAACCGACTGAGCCACCCAGGTGCCCCTAATCTGAATTACTTTAACTGTAGTCTTCCCCTGATCCCCTTCCTAGACTCTGTCTTCTGAAATTAACCTAATTCAACCAATTTTGTTTTAACATATTGTGTGTTGGCTCAGTGTTAAGTATTTAAAATTGAGATAACTGACTAATTTTACTAATGGTGGGGTGTGTTTCATGTAGCTTTATAGCTCATTTCTATATGCTCATTGATGGCAGTTCATATTATGTATATAGGTTCATTCAGTAGTTTCAGAGAATGAGCAGAGCCTGCGAAATTCATTAAATATTGCCACAATAAGAAAAAAGGACAAACCACAAGAGAAAAACAATCTGTACATGAGATTTCACTGCAAACTAGACTGTTCCAGTGTTTATAAATATTCGTCTGTGGAGAGAAGTACATGTATTATAATAATTATGCATTAGTGCCTCATTAGTAGGGGGTTACATCCATGCTGTTTCTTTTTCCTCTAGTGTATTTCTGATAAGTTAGCATTTTTAAAGTCTTATTTAAAATGTAATAAAAACAGAGGAGAGTGTGTGCGTGTATATTCAAGAGTAGATCATTTGTAATTCCTTCAGCTATGTGAAGAAACATGTTCCATGGGCTTCTGAGCCTACAGAGAAGATGTAAACTATTGCCTTCCTCATTCAGGACCAGAACCTAATGACTTGAAAAGTGACAAGCAGGTCACATCAGAACAGAACTTTTATTGTTATTGATGTTTTATTTTTGATGTCATTATATACATTTAAATTCTAGGTCCCTAAATATGTTTTTCAAAAGAGATCCTTTCCTGATCATCACTCCCAGAAATGCCTTATTATGTACCTTGTAGGTGCCTTCTCATTGCAAAATTAGACAGAGATAGCAAGAGTGAGCATGAGCAGGGAGGAGAGGGAGAAGCAGGCTCCCCACTGAGCAGGGAGCCCAATGCAGGACTCCATCCCAGGACCCTGGGATCATGACCTGAGCCAAAGGCAGATGCTTAGCCGTCTGAGCCACCCAGGTGGAGTAACCACTGTTAGAATATAATTATAAGTTAAGATTCTTAAATGCAAATTACAGAAAATGCTGGCTGATTTAAGCAAGAAAGGAATATATTTAAAAAGATACATGGTAGCTTTCTGAATCTTCAGAAGGGAGAACCAGATTAAGGATGATGCAGCCAGGAGGTAACAAAGTGCAACATCCAAAATAACACGGAGGTCATTGCTGCCGTGGCCGGGGTGTGGTCAGCGCTGGCCCCAGCACCGTGGCCGTTGCTTCTCGGCAGTTCCATCCTCCTGTCATGGCCACCGCCCCCACAGACACACGTGTTCCTGGTCCCTGCAGGTCTGGGCTGGGTGCTTTGATTAGCATAGCCTAGATGTAGTGAGGGCTTGGAAAGCAACTGTCTGGGATTTTCAGGGACAAAGTCACAAAGAGATCACAAGTAGGGACCCTGGAACCCAATTTCTTGGGTTGCAATTTGTTCATCTATTTATTGGTTGTAATTGTGGGCAGGTTACCTGACCTCTCTGTATCTCAGTTTCCTTTCCTTTCCTTTTCTTTCTTTTTTTTTTTTAAAGATTTTATTTATTTATTCGACAGGATAGAGACAGCCAGCGAGAGAGGGAACACAAGCAGGGGGAGCGGGAGAGGAAGAAGCAGGCTCATAGCAGAGGAGCCTGATGTGGGGCTCGATCCCATAATGCCGGGATCACGCCCTGAACCGAAGGCAGATGCTTAACCGCTGTGCCACCCAGGCGCCCCTCCTTTTCTGTAAAGTAGGGATAATAGTTGTAATTACTTCATAAGGTTGTAGTGAAAATGAAATAAGTTATTTTAGGCAAATTGCTTAGGAAAGTTCCTGATTGAAATCTTACCATTTACATCCATGTGGATGGAACTGGAGGGTATTATGCTGAGCAAAATACGTCAATCAGAGAAAGACAATTATTGTATGGTTTCACTGGTATGAGGAATATAAGAAACAGCGTAGAGGATCACAAGAGAAGGGAAGGAAAAACGGAATGGGAAGAAATCAGAGAGGGAAGCAAACCAGGAGGCTCTTAACTGTGAGAAAGAAACTGAGGGTTGCTGGAGAGGAGGTGGATGGGAGATGGGGTAATGGGGTGATGGGCCTTAAGGAGGGCACGTGATGTGATGAGCACTGGGTGTTGTATGCTACTGATGAGTTACTGACCTCTACCTCTGAAACTAATGATGTTCCATGTGTTGGCTAATTGAATTTAAATTTTAAAAAGTTCCTGATGATAATAAATATATAAAATGTTAGCTATTATTGTTATTATCATTTCAGATTATATAGTGAAACTTGATTCTTTCCATTAAGACTTATGTGGAACAGGAGGATTACACAAATTTAGAAAAGGAGTTCGTGCATGGGCAGCCAGAAAAAATAACAAGTATCCATTATCATAGGTGTCCTTCCAGACTTTTTACCCATCCATTTGCAATTAAGACATGTGTGCTTGTGCGTGTGTGTGTGTGTGTGTGTGTGTGTGTCAGTTAGGATACGCAACTCAAATCTAGCTCAAACAACCTCAGACACAGAGGGTGGGAATTTATTGGCTTTTGTAATCAAACCACAGAGGGAGGACAGGGACAACTGGAATCGTAGTGTTCAATGCCACCAGCAGCACTCTTTCCATCTCTTACCTCTGTTTCTCTTGGTGTATCATATCATTCTCTTATGTCCAGTTCTGCTCCAGGACCATCTCTGGCAACATTGGGCCTCGTCTATCTTCCTGTTTCACCATCGTGAGGAGGTGGAGCTGTCCTTCCTCTGATGCCTAGGCAAAGAGGACAGGTGCGGGTTGGCTGCGGTCGGTCACTGGCTGGGTCGGTTATCATCAGGGAACATGGAAGCTCCTACGAAGACCACATGTTTCAAATTTGGGAAATACATTTTTCAGAAGAAGTAGGGGAGGAGTATTTGGGAGGAGGTTTTATGTATTTTCTAATTAACCTTCATGGCAAGCTAAAAATTCCTTTACGTTAAAAAAATCTGTTTTTAAATTAGAAGCAAAAAGCCCACGTAACAGAAGTGTTCGGTACTGATTTTTAAAACCTTGGAGATCAGCAGTGTGGGCTGCCAGGTTAACTTGTACAGTTCCTTGGAATAAACTTCTGTCATCTTTCACCTGTAGAGTATCCTGAGTTGCAAGGGAGCTTTAAAAAAACTGTTACTATTTGCAGCCATTTATCTGTGTGAATCAATTCTCTGCCACTAAAACAGAATACAACAAAACAAACAGAACGAAACAAAACAAAATGCAGGGATACTGCTATGACTGTGGCTGTCAGCTGCCACTCCTAATTTCGAATTTTGTGTTCAACCAAACTGCTGGGTGTTCTCATTGATCGACTTCCTAGTAAGTAAATATTTTACATCTTAATTTATAAAATTAATGTATATAAAAGGATTGCATTCAGATGTTTTATTTTCTTGTAAGATTTCATTCGAAAGGATTCTCCTGCTAAAATTTGAAAACCAGTATATTAGAGCAGGGGTTAGCAAGTTTCTGCAAAGGGCCATATAGTAAATATTTGAGACTTTGTGGGTCATACGGTGTCTGTTGCGATGACTCAGTTCTGCCATGGCGGTGTGCAGTAGATAATACATTAATGAACTACGGCGACTGTTCCGATAAAACTTTATTTACAAAAACTGTAGGTAGACTGGATTTGGCCAGTGGGCTGGCCTGTAGTTTGCCAACCACTATGTATTAGAGCTTTTGCCGTAAACAGATAGATTGGACTATTCAGACTAGTTACATAGTTACCTTTAATGAAGGCGGAAAATGAGTTTCCCTCTCATTCTGTACTAACAGTTACTTTCGAGAGGGGTCTTCTTAAAAAGTTCTGATTTTAGTTAAAATTACCTTGCTGATAGCTTTATTGAAATTGTTTGGTCACACTGTTTTTGAGAGCCACCAACTTTCAGTTAGCCCCAATATGCAGCATTTTATATGTTCTTTAGTGTAAAATAATCTGAACGAGTTTGTATGCCATGTATTTGATGATAATTATCTTTTATGGTGGAGATTTACTCATTAACTAATCTTTACTTCTGATCTCATTTGCAAGAGTAAGTGAAGAGTTTAAACTAGGCATAGTAATAATCTTCCAAATTGATGCTGCTTTTTCTTTTGCTCACAAAAGCTTGTATCCTCTGAAAAAGGGCCTGAATAAATGTATCATTTGTCACTAGCTAAAAACTGTCATCATTAACTTGATTAATCAAATGCTGCTGTTAAAGATGGATTGAAACATAAACTAGCCAGCCTGGTTCCACATAATGAAGAGATTAATTTGACATACAAGACAACCAATTTAGTTTTACTCAATGATCATGCTTTATTTAGAAAGCCATCAATTAGTATATTTTTCCTTGATGTCCTATTTTGTCTTTCTAACAAGAGATGGTGATTTCCTCAAAAGTTAATCTGCTTCCCTTAAATATAAAAGGATATTTATCTTAGCACTCTTAAATTCCAAAATGTGAAACTCTAAGAGGAAATTGATAATGGCTTAAAAAGCTTACAGTGGAAATCTGTAGTTTAGGATATTGCTGATTTTCTTTTTGTAACGTGATTAGGGTTATGGTAGTAGAAGTCACAGCAAGAGAGACTCAGAGGCCTGTTCCTACTCCTTTTGGTTGGAGATTAAAATGGCCCGTATATGTACTGAGATGTAAATTGTGCACTAACTTGCAAAGAAGTTAATTAGATTTTACTGCTTTTTTTGTGTTTGTGGTGGCTGGGAGAGGTTTTTGGCAAAGGAAAAGGATATTAAGTCCCAGTATCAGTCTTCTTTATATGATTGATACTTAAAGCAACTGAGAGAGCCGTATTCATGAGGTTTACGTGGCATATGGATTTTTAATCATCCCCTGTTGAGTAGCATTTCTTATTATGATGGGAAGAAACAGCAGCAAATATTTCATTAAGTAACTTAGGGCTAATGATGCTTTCTGGACGTGGAGTTTCCTGTGAATGAGAAGTTGGGTTTGATGTTTAAAGAGTTCTGAGTTGGATTAGATTTCAAATGCTAGACTTGAGGAATTTTTAAAAAGAGGGTGATGCTATTTCATTAATAGTTGATGGAAATTTACCATTTGAAAGGCTGGTGTGTTTCAGAACCTATTACGGGTAATTAGATGGCATGCCATTTATGGATTTGACAGATTGTTGAAATCTGTTTTGTTTTGTGTCTTGTTTTTTTGTGGGGAGGGGCTTTGGCAGAATGCTACATGTGTGACATGGTTGGTGTTTCTGCCTAAGTATGTCAGCCTCCTGGTGCTTGTGGAAGCTTTCCAGAATTCCAGGGGTCTTTCAACATGCTTAAGGAGACTGTAGGTGGAAGCCCAAGCTAGACTTCCCTGGTTCCTAACTCATCCTGTAGGCTTTCTCCCTGCTGATAAGGCAGGATAACAATCTAAAAGTGGCAAGTCAACATTCCTGAAGTCCCCGGTACCATGGGCCACAGCGGTGTTTGATGATCGTAGCGTGTCTTCTCTCTCCACAAGACAGGAGTGTTTGGAGGCTGCTTGGAGTTGGGTCCATAGTAGAAGTGGTCAGAACTTTCCTTGTTGCTGCTTGAAGGAGAGGATGTAAAGAGCAAACATTCCAAAATTGTGGAATGGATTTTAGAGACCTGTTTCCCAAGAGGACAGTCGTGGACTGGGAGCCAGGACTACTGTGTTCTAGGCCTCTTGCCACCAGTAAGTAATTGTGTCACCTTGGGCAAGTTTCCCCGCTCTTTTAGAGGTTAGAAAAGTATAGATTTATTGCTCAGATAGAAAGTGGGCAACATGAGAGGACAACATGAGAAGAATACATTAATATTTTAATACTGTTCAGAGGCATAAGCATGAACAGTTGTAGAAAATATGTACTTGAGAGAAAAATAAGTTTATCATTGAGAATGGATTCCCACAAAGCTGAAACAATCTGTTAAGGATTGATGGCTTGACCTTCAACCCATCCATATATTTTTCATTTCTTAAAAGCAAAAACCTCTCTTCCTCCCCCTTCCTGCTGCCCTTCCTCCTGATTACAAAAGAAGATTTTTCTTTTGTAGAAAATTTGGAAAATACAGACAATTACAAGGAAGAAATGAAAAAAATTTTACCACCCAGAAATCAAGACCTTAAGATTTTAATATAACCTTCTTGTTTCTTTCCTCTGTATGTGTATGTGAGTGTGTGTATGCACGTAATTGGAATCCTGCTGAATGTAGTTTTTCCAGTGTATTGTTTTAATTTAATAATATTCTGTGAACATTTTCTCACCTTGAGTATTCTTCTAAAATATAATTTTAAATAAATGCATAGTATTCCAGAACATGCAACTTGTTTAAAAGGGTTTCTTTCCCATTACAAAATGTTCTTTGGCAACAAATTTGGAAAATGTAGAATGAGAGAAAGAAGAAAAATAAAATCAGTGATAATTCAGTTATTCAAAGAAATCAGTCTTCTGGTCTGTTTTTCTATGCATTTCACTATATTTGTAGTTTGCCTTGTGCCTTTTGTTTAACAGTATGACATAGATATTTTCCTTTATTATGGAAATTTATCTTAAGTATGTTTAACATTAAAATTGGTAGTTACGTTTGGTTTTGTACAGTCTTCGTAATTAATATTTCTGTGTGGTTATGTATATAACAAGTGCAATTATGTGTCACCATTCTTGCGCTTAACATTTATTGAGAGCTTGTTACATACTAGACACTTAGCGTACACTTGTGAACAGGGCAGATGGTACAGATGAGGAATGGTAGTGGATATTCTTTCATAATCTTTTTGTTTCCACTACCATTATGTCTTCACACGTGAACTAGTATTTTGATCCTGTTGTTGCGATCCTGTCGTTTCACGGGTTCACCACTGGTGCACCTTGGATTGTTGTCAGTTTTTCCCTGTGAGAATTGTGATGAATATCCTTATAGCCAATTATTTTTTCACATTCTTAATTATTTCCCTATGACAGTTTTCTGGAGTTTAATGTCTTGATTAAAAGGCATCCGTATTTTCAAGACTTTTTTTTTTTTTTTAAAGATTTTATTTATTTATTTGACAGAGATAGAGACAGCCAGCGAAAGAGGGAACACAAGCAGGGGGAGTGGGAGAGGAAGAAGCAGGCTCATAGCGGAGGAGCCTGATGTGGGGCTCGATCCCATAACGCAGGGACCACGCCCTGAGTCGAAGGCAGACGCTTAACCGCTGTGCCACCCAGGCGCCCCAAGACTTTTGATATCTACTGTCAAAATGCTACCCAGAAACTTTGTATCAGTTTTCACGCCTAACTACAGTGATCGAGGGCATTTTTCCTAGGCAAAAAATGGCCTATCGTTATTGTTTTAATTTTCATGTATTGCTTTTATGCCAGAAAGGCCCCCCATCACTCCTCCATTATGCACATTTAAAATTTACATAATTTTGTTTAAAAAATTTTGATTCCTCATCTAAGTGACAATTATTTTTTCTTGTGAATAACAATGTAAGGGTCAACTCTTTTCCCTCCTAAATAGCTAACCAGTGGTCCCAGCACCGTTTACTGAGTAACTAATCCTTCCCACACTGATTGGAACAGCCATCTGGGTATATGCTTGCATGTATTGCTGGGGTTTCGGTAGCACTTACCTGGTTACTGTACAGTTACTGCTCAGTTTTGTGTCTGGTAACACGAATTCCTTCCTTTTTAAAATTTTTCAGTCTTTGATGTACTTTTTTATTCTTTCAGATTCATCCTTTCTCTTTATTCACATATGTTCTCTATTTATTTTAGTTTTTTAAATGCAGGTGGCTGTGTTTGCAGCTCTTCCTGTGGCAGGCAAAATAAGGTCAAAGAGCGGAGAAGAAGGAGCCTAACTCTGTTGGCTCTGTCAGCCTTTTCTTGTTGGCTTTACAGTCTCCAGAAATGTCTCCTTGTTTTGATTTGCGGGTGGTACCTCTCCTCCGCTTCTGGCACTGCAGTGGATTAAAAAACGTATTTATTCTGTAATTGTTGGATTTTGGGGAGGGAGAAGCGGTAAACATGTCATTTATCAGCCATCGGAAATAAGAATATTCAGCCCCCCCCCCTTTTTTTTTTTTAAGAAAAGTGAGCATAGGGGCGCCTGGGTGGCACAGCGGTTAAGCGTCTGCCTTCAGCTCAGGGCGTGATCCCGGCATTATGGGCTCGAGCCCCACATCAGTCTCCTCTGCTATGAGCTTGCTTCTTCCTCTCCCACTCCCCCTGCTTGTGTTCCCTCTCTCGCTGGCTGTCTCTATCTCTGTCGAATAAATAAATAAAATCTTAAAAAAAAAGAAAAAGAAAAGTGAGCATAGCATACGAGCTGTTAGAGGCAGTAAACATACAGAAGTCAATGTCATGGCCGCTCAGCAGCTCAGGCCTGGCAAAGAAATATGCACAAGTACGTTCCCAGCATTTGGATCACTGAAGCTTTGCCACAAGCTTTAAACGTGTAATTGTTACTGCCATACTGGAGAAGGAAGACAAGAGAAAATTAGGACATTTGGGGCATGTTCGTTCTTTTAGCAGCAGTAACTTGGCCACAATGTTTCTGGATGATGTATGCAGCAAATGCCTCTGGCACCCCGTGTCCTAGCTCCTTAGCCCACCTCGGCGTGTGGCTCAGCTGCAGTGGACAGTCCCATTCAAGTAACTAGTCACCTTGTGCTGTCGACACCACGCTCCATGTGTCTTTCTGCTCTCTTCCTAGTGGCTTTCTCTGATGCCACAGGCGCCTGTTCAGTCCCTGTGCAAGACTCAGGGTGTGGGGATGTGAACGCCCCTAAACTCAACCCTCAACCAGTGGGGGACAGAACACAGTGGATAAATGTTCCAGCCTCCTGTCTTTCAGGTACACAGTTCGGGGTGGGATGGTCATTGTGTATGTTTCTCAAATGGCCCTCACTTGATCAAATCCTCATTGCCCACAGTAGGGAGGTTGGTAATGCAGACTGATTTTGAGGTTTCCTTCTTTCTTTTCTTACTGTCCTGGTTCCCTCCCCCTTGTTTCCTGGAATCACCTTCCAAGAAATCACTTGTACCCACCGTCTTGTCTCAGACTGCTTTTGATGGAACCCAAACTAAGACTATCATTAAGTGTCTACTCTAGAATTTTAATGAACCTTTGAGGCTGAGATGTTTCACTGCTGGCCTTGACTGCATGGGGGATATAGAAAAAGAATAGGCAACACGACTGGGGTTCTCATGTTTTATTGACCTTCGGAAACATGATCACATATGAGAGCATAACTGCTGAGAAATCCCTCTAGTTTTCAGCATCCCAGGACTACGACAGTGTAGACAATGAGAGCAGGGATGGAGCAAGTAGCTGCTATGTGTTGTGTATGTTTGGTAGGGCTCTTTGTATGGATTACATTTAGTCCACTGAATAAATGGTAAAGGTGGAGAGTAGAATCCCCACTTTACAAAAGTCTGAGGATAAAACAATTAAAACTTGCCTAAGGCCACAATATCCAGTAAATGGCAGATTCAGCCACTAGGAATTGTACTTCGAAACCCAAGCTTTAGGAGCATCTGGGTGGCTCAGTTGGTTGAGCATCTGTCTTCAACTCAGGTCATGATCTCGGGGTCCAGGGATCGAGTCCCATGTTGGGCTCCCTGCTTAGCAGGAAGTCGGCTTCTCCCTCTGCCCCTTCCCCCAACTCATGCTCTCTTAAATAAAATCTTTAAAAAATCCCCATGCTTTATAACTTCACTAGTATTAATTTTAAATGGATAATGTATATAATTCATTTATTCACATGTTCAATATTTTAAAAACTTTATGTTGATTAAAATTCTGTTGAAATTCTTACTCAAAGTAATATGTGTACCTGGTACAGAATTTGAAGATCTGAGAAGGTATGCAGTGAAAAGCATGTCTCCCTCCCACCTCTGCTCCAGGCCTATATAGGAGGCATCTACTGTTACTGGTTTCTTGTATATTCTTCCACAGTTACGCTCTACATATATGTATTATTTGATTTTTTAATTTTTACATGTGCCATGCACATTACCCTTTTCTTATCCTTTCTGTTTTTCACTTAAAATATCTTGGAGATCCTTTCATTTGATTCACAGAAAGTTGACTCGTTATTTTTAACTGCTGCAGCGTGTTCTGTCCTATGGATGTATTCTAATCTATGTTATCTATTAAATTTTATCATATAAAAAGGTAGTACTTTTTCGTATCTGTTGAAACAATTATTTAAAAATTCTTCTTGGGGTGTCTGGATGGCTCAGTCAGTTTAGCATCTGACTCTAGATCTCAGCTCAGGTCATGATCTCAGGGTCATGAGATCGAGCCCCGTGTTGGGCTCCAAACTGGTCATGGAGTCTGCTTAGGATTCTCTTTACCTCTCCCTCTGCCCCTCCCCGCTTCATGCATGTGCTCTCTCTCAAAAAAAAAACCAAATTCTTCTAAAACAAATTAGTGACATAAATTACCTATAACTTACAAAACATAAGGAATGTTCTCTAAAAACCAACAATAGACGGTCCTTTTATCTTTTAATGTATAGCAAATTTTGAAATGAGTAGAATTTAAATTCCTTTCAATTAGGTATCTTTGTGTCTCATTCTCTTTTTCTCTCCCCCACCCTTGATAACCATCTTTTAAAATTATGATATGCTTACTCTCAGAAGTCAGGGATTGGGTTTGGAACTTGTGGTCAGTGTCCCTTTAATTCCATTTCCCTTAGTTTAGAGGTCTTTTCAGAAGCAGGCACAAATTTCAGAAACTGGGTTTTAAAAATTCACATTGATAAGGTAGATATATTGGTTATAGATTTTTTCAGGTGGCATAAAAAAATCAAAATGCATACATAAGACAACTCTAGTTATTCATACTTAGAGTCATAAAGCCCTCTTAAAATTTGTGTTCAGAGCAAACCTACTTCTATGACTAAAGGAAGATTCCATGCGCCTCCTAATGAAACTAATTAAACCAGTAAATTATAATTCGCAATTACTCATATTATCTTTTACTCTAACCTGTCTTGGAATTATGCTGGAATAACTACACTCAAGCTTACTTTTTAAAAAGTTGTCCATTAATGTTGACCACAGACACGTATGTATTTTTATTAATTAAACTTAATTTTGGGACAATTGTAGGTTCTCGTATAGTTATGAGAAATAATATTAAGAGATCCCACGTATCCTTGACCCAGTTCCCCTTAATAGTAACATCTTGCAAAACTATCAACTACAATATCACAACCAGGATATTGACATTGATACAATCAAGATACCAAACATTCCCATCGCCACACCCATCCTTCATGTTGCCCTTTTCTAACCACATCTACTTCCCTCCCAGTGCTGCCCTTTCTTCAACTCCTGGCAATCACTCAACTGTTCTCTGCTTCTATAATTTTGTCATGTCAGGAATGTTCTATAAATGTAATCATATCATGCATACATACATTTTTTATAGGTTTCTTCAGGATTCACAGCTAAATTCATAGATTATATTCCTAAATTGACATGACACATTTTCTGTGTCACGGTTTGATTTTTTAAAAGAAATAAAATCATCCCTTAAATATTCAACATTTTCATTTCTAGAAACTCATTCAAACCTACTGAATTAGATTGGATTCCCTGGAAACTGACTCAGAGCCAGAGGCTTGTGTATAGAAGGTCCACGGGGGCTTGGTCTCGGGAGACACCCCCGTAAGGAAGTGTGGGAGGTGGGCTTGGGCAGCAGCAGAAGCTGGCCCCCAGTACGCTTGCAGCTGAGGCCTGGGTAAACTTTACCGGGAGCTCTGAAACCAGGTGGTCCTTCACAGTTGTCCCAAATTGAGAGACGGGGACTAGACCTATATATTTCTTCATATATGTTTTAGAAATAGCTTATAGATTTCTACAAACAATCCTGCTGGGATTTTGATTTGATACTGTGTTGAATCTATAAACCTATTTGGAGTGAATTGACATATTAAGAATATTGAATCTCCTAATCAATTTGTGTATCTCTGTCTTCTTTCATCAGTATTTTGTAGTTTTCAGCATCTGTACATATTTTGTTAAATTTATACCCAAGTATTTCATGTTTTTGGTGATATTGTAAATGGTACTTTTTAAAAATTCGGTTTTCAGTTGGTCCTTGCTAGTATGTATTGTCCTGTGATCTTGCTAAACTGACCTGTTAGTCCTACTAGCTTTCTTGAAGATTTTTTAAATTTTCTCCTTAAATTAACATTGATGTCATCTGCAGAGGGAGAGTGTGTGGTTTTATTTCTTCCTTTCTAATTAGTTTGGCTTTTATTTCTTTTTCTTGCTTTCTCTCACTGGCTATGTTCTACATTAATGTTAGCTAGAAATGGTGAGGGCAGACACATCTCTGCCTTGTTTCTGATTTGGGGAGGAAAACATTTAATCTTTCTTTTCTTCTTTTCCTTTCTTTTATCTTTTTCTTCTTTTCTTTCGGGTGCGTACGTGTGTGTGTGTGTGTGTGTGTGTGCGCAAAAGCTTTACTATTTCTGCTTGATCCAGGCTTGGGGGGCTCCAGGGTGGTCAACAAGCTGCCTAGCGGCTGCAGGGACACCCTCAGCCAGAGGCCCTGACACCAGGAGGGTGCCAGAGGGGCCCCTCAAAGCCTGCTGGGTTCTGGAGGCTCCTCACCGTGCTGGAGGATGGGCGTTTGGAAGAGAGGCCCGCCCGGCCCACCCCCTGCCACGTGAGCCAGGTGGTCGCCATCTCCTGGATGAGCTTCACCTGCGCACCCAGGCGCCGTTCTGCCGGAAGCCGGGGAGATGGGCGCCTGCGCGGGCGGAACCCGGGCGGGCAGATAAAGGCCCGGGTTCAGGGTCCGCTCCAGGCGGCTGGCGGCGTGCGTGGCGTCCGGGGTTCGACGCCGCTGGACTTGAGACGGCTTCTGCTTCTGCACGTCCGGGAAGAGGGCGGCCGCCGCGCTGGTTTTGCGTCTTCCAGAAAAGTCGACAGGCTTCCCCTCGGCCAGCGCTGGAGAAGCGGGCCGCCCCGCGGAGCCTCGACCTGGCGGTGGAAAGAGAAGCCCGGAGAGAGGTGGGTGCGGGAGCCCCGGCAGCGTGTTGACCGGGCGGTGGACTGCAGGGTGGCCTCCACCCGGGGGGAGTCGTTCTGACCAGTCTGGGGGCTCGTGGTTGATCCACTTTCAGGAGCTCAGCGCAGAACACCTGTGTTCGCTGGACCCGGGCCCAGAGGGTGGCCGAGAAGATGGTTCTCAGGGTTGGGACTGGAAAAGAGGTTGCAGGTGGTGGGAGGCTGGAGGACGGGGTCCTGGGGCCCTTCTGTCGGAGCTCTGTTGAGGCAGGACACAGATCCAGGGGCCCGCCCGCTGCACTGCTGAAAGCATTTGGTCTTTGACCATTACGGATGAGGTAGGCTACAGGTGTTTCGTAGATGCCCTTTAGTAGAGTGAGGAGTTTCTCATCTGTTTCTGGTTTGCGGAAGGGTTTTATGGTGAATGGTCATTGAATTTTTATCGTTTTTTTTTTTTTTTTTCTGCTACTGAGATGATCACAACAGTTTCTTCTTTAGTCTTTTGATAGGATGAATTACATTGATTTTTTTTTTTTTTTTCCCAAATGTTTAGTCTTGCATACCTGGGATGAACTCTATTTGGTCATGCTGTGTTTATTTTACAAATGTACCGCTGGATTTAATTTGCTAATATTTAGTGAAAATTATTGTGTCTATGTGCATGTGAGATAAGGGTTTGTTGTAATGTCTTTGCCTGGTTTGGGTATCAGGGTAATGGGTAGCTTTTAAAATGAGACAGGAAGTGCTCGTTTCTCTTCTGTTTTTGGAAGAGTTTGTGTAGAATTGACATTTTTGATACTGTTTCTTAAAAGTTTGAGAAATTTTTTGCCAGTAAAGTCATCTGGGCCTGTGGTTTTCTTTGTAGGAAGTTTTAAACTACAAATTTATTTTCTTTGGGAGATGGTCGGAAAATTCAAATTATCTATTTCTTCTTGAGTAAGCTTTGGTAGTTTGTGTCTTTTAAGGACTCTATCCGTTTCATCTTTTTTTGTCAAATAAATGGCCATAAGTTTATTTGTAATATTCACTTATCCTATGACTGTATGATCCGTAGTGATATCCCTTATTTCTGATATTGGTAATTTGCTGCTTCTCTCATTTTTTCTGAATATATTTAGCTGGAATATTATCAATTTTATCTATCTTTTCAAGGAATTAGCTTTGTGTTTCATTGGTGTTTTTTTTTTTTCCATTTTCAAATTTATTGGTTTCTGCTCTTATTTTTCTCCTGCTTGCTTTGTGTTTAATTTGCACCTCTTTTTCTTCTTGTGATGGAAGCTTAGATCATTGATTTGAGACCCCCCCCCTTTTCTCTTTATGCCTTGTTTTTTGCTGCATCTCACAAAGTTTCTGTGTTGTGTTTTTGTTTTCATTTACTTAATATTTTGTAATTACTCTTTGGATTTTCTCTTTGACCAATTGGTTATTTAGAAGTAAATTGTTTAATTTCCAAATACTTGAGGGAAATTTTTAGGTGTATTTCTGGTTTTGATTTCTAGTTTAATTCTGTCATTGCCAGAGAACATACTAGATGTTATTCCAATTGTTTCAAATTTGTGGGGGGTGATTTATAGCCTGGAATATTTATGAATGATTCATGTGCACTTAAAAGAATGTGTATTCTGTTGGTGTTGAGTGTCAGTAATGTAATGTTGGTTAATAGTATTGTTCATGTCTCCCGTAACCTTACTGAGTTTCTGGTTTGTGTTCTTTTATTTTTTTATTTTTTATTTTATTTTATTTTTTTTTAATTAATGATTTTTTATTATATTATGTTAGTCACCATACAGTACATCCTGGTTTCCGATGTAAAGCTCGATGATTCATTAGTTGCGTATAACACCCCGTGCACCATGCAATACGTGCCCTCCTTACTACCCATCACCGGTCTATCCCATTCCCCCACCCCCCTCCCCTCTGAGGCCCTCAGTTTGTTTCTCATAGTCCATAGTCTTTCATGTTTCATTCGCCCTTCTGATTACCCCCCTTTCTTTATCTCTTTCTTCCCCTACCGATCTTCCTAGTTCTTATGTTCCATAGATGAGAGAAATCATATGATAGTTGTCTTTCTCTGCTTGACTTATTTCACTTAGCATTATCTCCTCCAGTGCCGTCCATGTTGCAGCAAATGTTGAGAATTCGTTCTTTCTGATAGCTGAGTTGTGTTCTTTTAATTACTGTTAAGTCACTGGTGTTGGAGTCCCTGTCTGTAATTGCGGATTTGTCTGTCCTTTCACCTCTATCAGGTTTTGCTTATGTGTTCTAAAGCTCTGCTGTTAGGTATGTAAATATGTAGAAAATTGTTTTTCCTTCTTAGTAAATTGACCCTTTTATCATTTAATGTGCTTGTTAATCCCTTGTAATATTCCTTGCTTTGCACTCTTTGGTGTTAGTATAGCCACTTAGGCCTGTCTTTTAATTAATTTTTATTCAGGTATAATTAACATAAAGTGTTATATTAGTTTCAGGTATACAATATAATGATTCAGCAGTTCTACACATTAGTCAGTGGTCATCAAGACAAGAATACTCTTAATCCCCTTCACCTATTTCACCTATCGCCCTACCACCCTCTGCCTCCAGCCTGCTCTTGATGATTGTTTTGCAAGGTACATTTAGTTTTATTACATACTTTTAGCCTGTTTCCATCTTTAGGTTTAAAGTGAGTTTTTGCAGACAGCATGCAATTGGGCCTTGCTTTTTTTTTTTTCTTTTTTTCTTTAAAACCCCATTTGGTAATCTGTTTTTAAAATGGTGAATTTATGGAATTATATCTACCATTTTGCTAGTGAATTTTTTTGTTCCATTATCTTTTTTCCCTCTTTTTTTTTTTTTTTTTTTTGGAGGGGGTATCTGCTTTTGCATTGAGTATTTTTTAAAAACTGTGTTTTAGGGATGCTTGGGTGGCTCAGTCGGTTGAGAGTCTGCCCTTGGCTTGGATCATGATCCCAGGGTTCTGAGATCGAGCCCCACATCGGGCTCCCTGCTCAATGGAGGGCCTGCTTCTCCCTCTCCCTCTGCTTGCGGCTCTTCCTGCTTGGGTGTGCTCGCATGTGCTTGCTCTCTCTCTCTTTCCCTCTCTGTCAAATAAATAAAATCTTTAAAAAAAGAAAACAAAGACAACTGTGCTTTATCTCCATTTTTGGCTTACTATATAGACTTCCTTTAAAGATTTTCTTTGTTGTTGTCCTAGTGTTAACACTACACATATTTAAATAATCACATTCTGTCTCCAAATACTGTACTGCTACACATATTGCATGAAAACTTTACAACAGCATACTCCTGATCTGTCCCTCTTTCCTTGCAATCTTCTGCTCAGTTGTTGTCCTATATTTTTCTTTTACATATATTGTACTCTAAACTCAATTCATTACCAGTATTTTAAATTTAGGCAATTATCTTTTAGAGCTATTGAAATATAGAAAAATCTTATATTTACAATTACTTTAATCATATCTAGAGATGTAATTTCATTGTGGATTCAAATTTCTGATGTTTTTAAGTTTTTCAGTAGTAAGGAATAGGACTTTTTTTTTTTTTTTTTTAAGATTTTATTTATTTGTCAGAAAGCACAAGCAGGGGGAGCAGCAGACAGAGCAGGCAGAGGGAGAAGCAGGCTCCCCACTGAGCAAGGAGCCCAATGTGGGACTTGATCCCAGGACCCTGAGGTCATGACCTGAGCTGAAGGCAGATGCTTAGCCGACTGAGCCACCCAGACATCCAGGAATAGGACATTTCTTATAGTGCAGGTCTGCTAGGAATGAATTTCCTCAGCTGCTGCTTTTTTTTTTTTTTTTTTTTTTTTTTTTAGATTTATTTGAGAGAGAGAGACAGTGCACACAAGTGGGGAAAGGGGCAGAGGGAGAGACTCTTTAAACAGACTCCTGGTTGAGTGGGGAGCCCAACATGGCACTGGATCCCACAACCCATAAGATCATGACCTAAGCTGAAACCAAGAGTTGGACTCTTAACGGGCTGAGCCATCCAGGTGCACCCCCCTCAGCTTTTGTTAGATATTTTCACTGTGTGTAGGATTCTGAGGAAATAGGCTGTTGTTATTATTATTATTATTTCACCTTTTCAGCATTTTAAAGGTGTCACTCTATTGTCCTCTGGATTGTATAATTTATGATAAAAAGTCTGGTATAATTAATAGCTTTTTTCTTTAATAGGTCTTTTTTCCCCTCCAGCTTTCTTTTGCTTTCCAAATTTCCTCTTTTTCTTCAGTTTTCAACAGTTTGAATATGATGTGCTTGAAGTGTGTGCCGTGTGTGTGTGTTAGTGTGAGTGAAGAGACCATTTGTTTTAGTGTGCATCCTTTTTGGGGATTTTCTGAGTTTCTTTGATCTGTGGTTTGCTATCTTTCATGATTTTAAGAAAATTTTTGGTTATCATGTTTCCAAATATTTCTCTAGATTGTTTTATTCCTCCTTTTCTGGTATGATAGGTCATTTGATATTGTTCCACAATTCTTTAGATGCTCTGTTCTGTTCTATTTGTTTTTCCCTTTGATTTTTGGGTAATATCTGTTGACCTATCCTCCAGTCTGCTGATTGTTTCCTTGGCTGTGTTGATTCTGTTCATGAGCTTGTGGAGGGATATTTCATCTCTAATACCAGATTTTTATATTTACAACATTTCTGGTTTTCTTTTTCTTACAGCTTCCAACTCTGCTGAAATTTGCCATGTGCATGTTGTCCACTTTTTCTATAAAAGGTTTTCCCATATTAATCCTAGTCTGATAGTTGTAAGATCTGAGTCTGATTCTGTTGATTCCCTTGCCTCTTTATACTGCATTCCCTCTCCTCCATTTGCTTTTCGTGTGTTTTGTAATTTTTGATTGGATGTTGGGCATCATATGTAGACTAGCAGGGACTAAGGTAAGTACTATTTATACCTGGAAATCTGCACACCTCTTATAATGCTATGTCATTAGTGTGTGTATGTGGTGCTGGGGTAAGTTAATATAATCAGGAGCTGAGCTGGGTTTAACATATGGCTTCAAATTCTTCCAGGGCTACTTTGTTTGCTGAGAGGTTTTTGTCAGTCTTCATGCTCTACTCTTGGCTTTTGGCTTTTCCTGTGTACCTGTGTCTCTTCATCTTCATATTTCTCTTCTAGAGGTGGTAGATTGTTTTTGCTTGTACTTGGAACTTGCTAGCCTGGTGATGGGAATTGGGAAGGTTCTCTTGTATACGGATTTGACCTTAGTCTTAGGCAGGCCTTTTATCCCTAAGTCTTGGAGGCTGCTTATCCCAGCAGCTTAAAGGTTTGTCCTGTAGAGAAGTAGGATGGGGCAGGGCTTTATGCTTTTCTTGCTGTGGCAGCTGTTCCTGTCCTCTCCTACTCCACCACTGCAGGAAGCTTTCTTTGGTCTTCTTCCCTGCTCTTACTCTGTTCTGTGTACAACAGAGGTCAGAGAAGAACCATGTGAACTCTCTTTGTTTCTGCAGAGATTAGTAATTCTATACACTCATATTAGTGTACACTCAGTTTAACAATTTGTTAAAAATTTCTTACATTCTTGCTTGATGCCTTGAGTCTCTCCTCCTATGCTCTGCCATAAGGGAGCCAGCAATTTGTCACCTTACTAAGGCTTTTCTTTGTATTTCCAGCTTCTTGGTTGTCATGTGATTTTTATTTTTTAATTAAAATTTTTTTTTCAGCTCTGGTAGGTTCAAGGAAATTTATAATTTTGTATTTTATCTGGATTTTTCTTTTTGTTTAGGTGGTAGTGATGTTCTGTATGATAGACGGGAAAGGAATCCCTTTATTGCACCTTTAAGTGGCCATCCCACTGCCCTAGAAGGCCAGTGGCTCTGGATAGTGTGGTATATGGATCCCATGATTGTGTCCAGTGCTACACCCTTACCATAAAGTAGGTCGTTGGTTTGATACAATGTTTTGTGGGATCTCATGTTGGTGAATCAAGCACTGTCTAAGAGCTTGGATGTTAGTGCTGGCTCAGGCCATGATAACAACTTGTTGCCAGTGTTGATCCCATATAAGGTGAATCTCTACTCCTTCAGGGGTGCAGGACTTCTCAGCTAGTCTTTTGCCACCTAGGGGATATTTGGTCTCAAGGGATGGTGCCGTATCAGGGGCTTAGCAATTGTTCTCTGTTGCTGCCCAGTTGAATATAGAGCAGTGGTGATAACTAGATCAACCTTGGTAAGTACAAGCCCATACTATTGGGCCCATGCATATCCTCCATCCCTGCTGCCCTGTTTACTTCATTAATGAACTATGCTAGCACGAGTGTGGGAAATGACATCAACTGGCTATGTACTACTGTCTCTGGTTATTTAGTAATTCTTCTATGGTAAGTGACCTCTGGTGACAGTTAACATGAAATAGAAAAATCTTTATACTTTGTGCCCACTCTCATGTATTCATCCACCTGACTTGTCCTTAGACTTCCTTGTTCCTAATCCTCTAATCCATTCCCACCCCTGCCTTGAGCTCCCAGGACATTTTTCTGCTGCCTGTGGATCTATGTGTGTTCTTACCCTGGGCTACCAGTCTTTTTACAGGAAGTAAATGACAAAATACACTACCTGGAGCTCTATCCATTGGGAGGATTTTACCTTCTTACTCTGTCGTGATCATTCCTGAGTGGGGGGGGGGGAATGTAGAACAGAAGTCTATTTTTGGCTTTTTCTCACATACTAAGGTAACCCATCTATGAACCAAACTTGGTATTTTTTTCCTTCTGTTAGTCCTAAGTAACCCCTCCCCATTCCATACAGCTATAATTGAGAACTGGGTGAGAGATGTCCATGCAGTAATGGTGGAAAGCGGGCAGGGCATGACTTACCTGTTGATGCAGCTTACTTGTGATTTCTTGTCCTGCTCATTTCCAATGCTGAGTGTATGGCTTCTGTCTTACTTTGGATTGTTGCTTTGCCTTCTCAACCTAATGACGAGCCTAATGATTAGCTCGTGATGGGGTGCTTTGGCTGCATGGTTGCTTGATGTCCTTGTCGGAGCCCTGTAACATGATAGGAGTTGCTTTTTAAGTGGTGCATAGTTCTCTGCTGCAGATGGCATATCTTTGCTCCAGCTTCCCCTGGGTATGCAGTCTCTTGTGGGAGGGCTGTCCTGTGCATTTTAAGATGTTTATCAGCATCCCCTGCCTCGACATACAAGATGACAGTAGCCTGACTTCTTGCCTCCTTCAGCTGTGACACGCAAAAATGTTTTCATACATTACCAGATGTTTTCTTTGGAGCAAAATTTCCCCTGGTTGAGAACTACTGGTCTAGACAATTCAGGTCCCTTTGGACTCTATTATTACATAGGGACAGAGGGTTAACATAGTCCTAGGGCAAGACTGTAAATGTATATTGTTGTTAGTCCTATGAGAACGTGAACTACTTTGCTCTTCTTTTTATAGGAATGGAAAAGAATACATTCCCGTGTTTATCTATAAGTGCTAGCAAGGATACCACATTTGGTACAGCAGCTACGATTATGGCTACTACTTGGTTATGTTTGTAGCACTTTATTCTCCTGTACCATGATCCTTTGGATTTTTTAGGGGCCAGATAGGTGAATTAAATGGAGATACAAGGAGGACCATCCCCCTTACATTCTTTAAGTCTTTGGCATGGGGTACTAATCTTGCCATTCCCATCAGGATGTGCAGTTTTGATTGACTACCTCGGCTAGGAGTGGGGGGCAGTTCCTGAGGCTTTTGCATTGTTTTCTGCCTTAAAATAGCTCTTACCTCACAGGGCAAGGAGTCAAAATGTGGATTCTGCCAACTAGAACGTATGTCCAGTCCAATTACACATTTGGAGTTTAGGAAATGATCACCACTGGGTTGAAGTACCCAGTGGACTGAGTAGACTCAACATGAGCCAGAGCTTGGCTACAACTCCATATTATTAAAGTTCTGCTTTATGTCCTCACTGTAGGAAGAAAGCCAGGACGGTGCTTTGGGTCCCCAGATATCAGTGTCTTTTCAGACCCTGTGCCCAACAGTTCTCAAAAGGTCTGAGTATTCCCCTTTTTCCATTGCATGGTTATCCAAGGCACCAGCCATACATTTATTTAGGGGAGTACTGGAGAATTACTACTGATTATATTTGATGCAGTGTTGCAGAATTTATCCTCACAGGAACTTGGCCATCTCTTAGCCAAGAGGTTCTGGATTTGAGAACTGGCTCAGGTGTAGGTGAGAAGTTGTGACGCTAGGGTGGCTGCTCTTGGTTTCCCGATTATCTATCCTTGGTTGCATAAATCAGGCAATACTTTTGTTGCCTGCCCACCTTTTTGCCTCTGTGAACACTGTGTTCCAACCGTCTCCACATCTCTCTGGAGATTGAGGGTCCCTGGCTGTCCTTTCAGTTAACATTCATCACAATAATTGGGCCCACTTTCCTTTGGATGGTTAAGTGTTATAACTTTTTCTGGAATCTCTGTTTTTATAACAGTATCTCCTGCCACCAACCTTGGCCTTCAGAGTGCACCACTGAACTAACTGCACAATAATGCTGGTGTCTCTTTGCCTAGCACATTCCATGCCAATAACTTTGATAAATGGAGTGTACTTTGGTCCCTTGCATGAACATAGTTGGCTGGGGTATTGTCTGGATTTAAGTAGTATATCCATTCTAGCATACCTCCTTCTGTGATCTTTTAAATTCCCTTTTTTTCAAATTACAGCAATTCTGGAATTTCTAGTTTACTTAGTGTCAGCCACTGATCTTTTCCAAACTTCCAGGACCTAAACTAGGAGGGTGTTAGCATTGCTTACTGGGATCTTTACCACAGACTTAAACCCCCCCCCCCTCGGTAGCTGGGGAATGAGTAAATCCGCTCTGAAGAAGAGGTTTCATGGAGCACCATGGCGTCTAATCACTAACTTACTCAGAAACCTTTATATCTGCCATCATTAGTTTTGCAGTGACTTTTGTCAAAAGTGATACAATCTGACCTGGTAGCATGATCTCCAAATAAGTGACTCAAACTATATAGAAACAGAATTTAAAGACTACATGCTAAAGGTATCAAGCAAACACAAGATACTTTTCCTGAAGGAAAGCTTTAAATGATATGAGAGAGTTAAGGGGAGGGACAACAGTCAACAGACAAACCAGTGAGTAGGTTGGAGGGATTTCTCTAGCCAAAGAGAAGAGCTACCTCCTTTATATTGTAATATAAAACCCCCAAAAATGTATTCATCCGTATGGACAGTGCACTGAGGACTTTTCATTATTATTTGGTCTTTTCAATCCCATAGAGATGATAGTCGTCATTGCTTAAACTCCTTCATTATACAATATAATGATGATAGCAACAATTTAAACCATTTATTGAGTTTTTTGGTGCTTTATAAAACAGTACGTCCCTAAATACCCACGTATACATGTGGAGGGTTGATCATGAGGAAATGTGACCCTTGTCAAAGCTATAACCTTCATGGTTATGTACTTATTCCAGTGAAGTCTGTTAACCTCATTCAAACAATTTCATCACTCTTGTTTGGGAATTGCTATCAGAAACATTTCTATGAAATCCTCGAATGTGGTATCGTCATTCTCTACAAGAAAATTTGGTGTTTTGGAAACCATTGAGTCATTCAGGACCAAATTGGGTGAATAATTTGAACAGGTATTCAAAGTATATAAAATAATTTTTCGGCTTCTTGACTGTTAGGCAGTAGTAATCTGTTTTCTGGATTTTTGTGAACTGTCTCTAAAGCATTTCTCAAAGTAGTGTCAGAATATGCTCTGAGCAATGACAGAATTGTTGGAATGAAGGTGACCTCTTAAGATGAGTATCTGAAGAACAACACTTAAGTGGATTAAATTCCATTAATTAAATTTATTTTACTTGGCACACAGGCAAAGAAATGGAGGGAAACTATTATGTTAACTTAAAAATAGGTTTATTTCCTTATGTGGAGGAAAAAGCTTTATCTATTTTTTTTTCTTTCTTTTCTTTTTTTTTTTTTTTAAGATTTTATTTTTAAGTAATCTCTCTACCCAACATGGGGTTTGAACTCACAACCCTGTGATCAAGAGTCATATGCTCTACTGACTGAGCCTGCCAGGCACCCCAGTTTTACTCATTTTTTTGCTCTTAAGTCATAGTTGCCTTGCCCTGCCTATTTCATAATACAAAGTTTCGATAGACTTGTTTTCATATATGTGATCTTCAGAATCTTGAATTATGTTACCAGAG
>NW_024423564.1:29484015-29560775 GCF_017311325.1 Ursus maritimus
TGTTCTAGGGTCCCATCTAGGATACCACATTACATTTATTTACCCTCTTGGACGGGATAAGTTTCTTGTTTTTGATGGCCTTGATGGTTTTCAGTACTGGTCAGATGTTTGGTGTTTTGTTTGTTTTTTGTTTTTGTTTGAATATCTTTCCATTTGTCTGATGTTTTTTCCTGTGATAAGGTGGGGTTATGGGATTTGGGGAGGAAGACCACGGATAAAAAGTGCCATTCTCATCACATATCAGGTGTACATCCTATCAACATGGTGTCACTGTGGTGGTTAACCTTGATCCCTTGAGTGGTGTAGTGTGTGTCATGTTTCTTCACTGTAAAGTTACTCTTTTATTCCCCCCTTACTTTTCCTTTTGAAAGGAAGTCACTGTGCCCAGACCATACTAAAGGTGTGGGAAGTTATCTTCCATCACCATGATGGGGGAGTTATCCTATAGAAATAACTTAGAATTTTTTTTTTTTTTTAAAGATTTTACTTTTGGGTAATCTCTACCCCCCAATGTGAGAGCTTGAACTCACAACCTGGAGATAGTCTCATGCTCTATTGACTGAGCCAGCCAGGTGCCCCAAATTACTTAGAATTCTTAGGTCTAGAATATTCTTCTCTTTTCTCCAACTTATTCAGTCATTTATATCCGTATGGACTCATCAATATTCATTTTATACTTTTTATTTTATACTCCAATACTATGTTTATTGGGTTGCTTAAATTGTTTTGGCCATTGGGAGCTTTATCATCGGCTCCTGTGTCACGTTGACAAACTTTTTTTTTTTTTTTTTTTTTTTACTTATTTTCCAACACCGTAAGATGTTCCAGACTCCTCTTCCATATTCCCTCCCCCAGAATTGGCTAGAGTAATTTCTCCAAGAATGTCTGGTTTGTTTTATTAAAGAATGGCATTAGAAATCAAGATCTGGGTGATAAGTGTCCTGTATCTTAAAATGTTGCACCTCATTAAGGAAATGAATCGTGGTAAGAAACTCTGGTAACGTCCATTCATCCAGGCAAACATTCATTGCAAAAAGTTTGGAATGCTTAAAATGTACCAGGCCCAGTGCTAAGAGTAGGAATACAAAGTAAAGAGTAATATTTGTCTATATGGAAGTTCATGGTTGGCTAGTAGCAGGATCTTAGATGCCTATACAAATGCCGTGATAAAGATCTTACCTGTTTAATTTTATTGACAAGTTATTATCATGCTCAGTTGGTCTTGTGCTAGGTACTTGAAACACAAAGAGAAACAACCAATTCGCTGCCTTCAAGGAGCTTACATATAAGTGATGTGGGATGGGGTGATCAGAAAACACATGTGAACAGGCGATCAAAATACGGTGCCATCTGGGGTGTGGAGTCTATTCCTGTCTGACAGTTTGAGACTTCGATAATGCGTCCTTTCCCAGAAAGCTTTTCAAAAGACAGTACCTTAGTCTCCCAAAGGTCAATATATCTAGCCTTAGACTTTCGTAGTGTCTGCCTTCCCTAACGTGTTCAGAAATCCTTCCGGATTTTACTCCTGTATAAAATGTTTGCCCTATCTCATCATTAGAGCTGGGCTTGTATAGAACAATCCATAACTGTTCCCACAAACTGCACTAGGAGTGCTTATGTCCAACTTTGAAGACTTTGTTCTTTTTGTCACTGCTGCCACCCCCTGGAGCTAAAACACATTACCGCCCCCTTCCAGGAAACATTGTATTGGGGCTGAGTACCCTGCCCTGGTTCTATTTATTCAAATAGGGAACTGTCCAGTCTCTTACATTTTGAGACTGGACCTGCAGCTTAGATATAAATATTTACATGTAATAGAAGAAATTAATGTGTATGAAGAATCCCATAACTTAGCCTGACGTCATACAGGATTGCTAGACTTGAAGTCATGTCATTGGGTGTATATATGGATGACTTTGGCCAAACTTGTTGACAGGGGCAGTGAGCTTTTTGTAGTACCCCCTTGGTCTCTCTTTTCTAGGTAGGTGACCTTGGACAACTTGGTCAATTCTCAGACTCTCCGTTTTCACTTTTGTGAGGGGGTGAGAGTGTGACATATTTGCTAATACCCTTGTGAGGTTGTTGTGAGTATCCAATGAGATAATGGATGGGAAGTCATTTTTCCTAATGAAAAGTGTGGTAACAATAGTACTATTAATTATTTTTTATCAACAAAATATTCATTGAATTTATAAGCACATAATTTTGGAGCTGGATAGACCTCTGAGTTGAATGCCTAATTCTGTGACCTTGAGCAAGTTAGTTACCTGTCTGAATCTCAATTTGCTCATTTAGAGAGTATCACTGAATGATAGTACCAATTTTAGAAAGGGAGCCAACATGTGTGATTGAATACTTGGTGTAACGGAAGGCATGTTTGTGTCTTCCCAGAATTCGTATGTTAAAACCCTAACCTTCAGTAGTATGGTAGTAGGAAGTGAGGGCTTTGAGAGGTAATTGGGTTGTGAGGATGGAACCACCATGATAGGATCAGTATCCTCATCAGAAGGGGAAAAGAGCCAACCCTCTCTCTTTCTTCCATGTGAGGACACTGCAAGAACAAGGCTCTTTGCAGCCCAGGAGAGGGTTCTCAAGAGACTCTATGTTGACCTTCCGATCTTGGATTTTTACCCTTCATAACTGTGAGAAATGAATTTCTTTTGTTTAAACTTTGTTTACAGGAGCCTTAGACTCTTGGACTTAAGGTTATTTATTGTCACGATCGACACAACACTGACGGCAGGATTCACACCTGAGAGAAGCACTAGAAGATGTAATCTTTGTGAAGATTAAATGATATAATTGATTCATCCCTCAAATATTTACTGCTGTTTTCTAGGTGCTAGAGAGTATCAGTAGGGAACAAAGCACATAAAAATTCCTACCTTTGGGGAGCTAATATTCTGGACGTGGTGGAAGGATAGACAATAAAAAAAAAATTAGCAAGTATGGTATGTAGACTATTAGGTGGTAGTGGGTGTTATGACAAGGACTGAGAAGAAGGAAGGTATTTCTGATTTTTAAGTAGGATGGTCAGGGAAGGCTTTAATGAGGAAGTGGCGTTTGGGTAGTGGCCTGAAGGAGATGAGGGTGAGAGTCAAAAGACTGCTCAGGAGGAAGAGCCCCTGAGGCAGAGGGAAGAACAAAATGTAAAGGCCTGAGGTGAGCATTGATAGCAGGCCTGGCTGCATTTTGAGCTTTTCAGATTAAGGCAGGGCACTGATGGGGGAGTCTTTAAGACCTGGTTCTGCTTTCTTCTTAGAATGTTCATCCCAAGCAGCTGGTTCTAGACTGATGCAGGAGGATCCTCTCTCAAGTTGGCATCATAAACTGGCCACGAAAAGTGCCACGTAGCTTAGCCTAAGCCTATTCTCAATGGCATAGCCCATCTGGGCTGGCTTGGTTTTAATGAAAATAAGACCGTGGCCCAGTTGTTCTAACTTGCGATTTCTAAGAAATAAGCCCAACCAGTCAAAAATGCTTATGCTGTAGGATGCGGTTCTTAGCTTCTTTCCTTCACAGTGTCCTAAATGGGGAAAGAGCATGCATGCGTCCCCCTGGGGCCTGGAGGACTGGGGGCAGTGACAAAGCAACCTTGAAATTTCCTGAAAGCTTGAGTTTATCTTAACTAACGCAAAATTTACAATACACCGGTTCTATTTTTGTAAAATATTAAACTTCCAAAAACATGAACACTCCAAAACAAGCTACATTTATCCTAAAGCTTTATTCCCCCCTAGTACACCACTCTATTTCCTGTGGGTACCCCATCTTGAGAAGTACAGAAAATGGGGCTATACTAAGCAGAATTATTTGGGTTTTGAGGTTAAATATTCTGTTCAAAGTGTATTACATCCATAAGTCTTGCAAGTACAAATTTGCCTGCAAATTGTCACCCGTCCTGATTTCCTTCTAGTCATGTTGTCTCTAAGATACAAATTCTGCAAGTGGTTAAGCATTGCCTCTTCTTGACAACCTTCCTTTTTGCTCCATGCTTTCTTTTTCCTTCTTTCATTCTTTTTTTTTTTTTGTAAATTGTAATATATTTGACTTACAGTGTTGTGTAAGTTTTTAAGGTATACAACACGTTGATTTGATAGATTTATATATTGCAATATGATTCCCACCGTAGTGTTAGCTAACACCTCTGTCGTATCACATAATTATCATTTCTCTTCTGTGGTGGGAATAATTAAGTCTAGTCTCTTAGCAAGTTTGATGTTTATAATACAAAGTGCTTTTTTCCCCCCCTCTGTCTTCTCACTCCTGGCAGTGCTTATCCTTTCTGTGTGTTCAGGGCTCTTTGTCTTCTTACCTATTTTGTTTAGAAATATGTTTGCTGAAGCCAGACTACCTTTTTTAAATTCTAAAAATTTTTAGCTGTGTTATTGAGCTATGCTGACTGGATTTTGAATCTCACCTCCACTATTGACTGGCTCTGTGGACTGGACAAGTTACGTAACCTCTCTAGGCCTGTTTCTTTTCAAAGGAGGGTAATGATGGAATGTATCTCCTAGGGCTGTTGTGAGGATTAAATGTCTGCAAAATGTTTAGAACAGTGCGTGCACGTGGAAAGTGCTCAGTAGTGCTAGGTGTTGTCTGCTGTGATTATTGTCTGTTCTTTTCCGTGCTTGGTCACTGGAGCGCACTTCACACAATGAAGGTATTAATCTTCCTCTTTCTCCACCCAAAGTGCTCCCTTCTGAGTGCTCCCATAGTACTTCCTGCAGAATAGCCCTTATCATTCTATTGTGATTATTTGATTACAAAGCCTTGTCTCTCCTTGGGCCAGTGGCTGTGGAATCTTGCCAACCTCCCTCCAGGGGACATTTGGCAACGTCTGGACGTGTTTCTCGAGGTCACATTTTGATAGCACAACTGAGGCAGAGGGCTACTGGCATCTAGTGGGTAGAGGCCGGGGATGCTGCTAAAGTGCTAACCCCACCCTACAATGCCCAGGATACGCCCACCACAGAGAATTCATCGACTCCAAACGTTGGGAAAGCCTGCCCTAGACTCTGAATCCAAAAGGCAAGTATCCTCCATTGTTACGTGTCCAGCGCTGGTGTGAGGCCTGCCCCGGAGGGGGTGCTCAGACTATTTGTTGGGTGGGTTCCTGCATGAACAATGTGGATGCAGAGGACATGACCTTTCCAGGGGAAGGTCTGCCGCCACGCGGACTTAAAGAAGGCTGTTATTAACCATGACTCTGGTGTTGGCGTGTTCAGCAAGTCTTTGTTCATAAGACTCAAAAAGACAACACTGATAGCTTTGCAGGAGAGGCTGTGTCTATGCTGGATGTCTCAGCATATGTAATTTCTGTGTTTTCTGTAGCGTCTGGTCAACAGTGAAGGCCTAATGCATATAGATCCTCCGACGCAGAACCTCAGAGGAAGATTTCGACTCATTTTAGATATCTACCTAACAAGAGTCCTAAGACGATTTCTAATCGTTTCTCTTTCTCTTGTCTCTCGGCCTCCCTCCCTGCAGCCGTCTGCAAATGACTAGAAGAGACAAGACTCCGTCCTTGCCCAGTCATGGCTTGAATTGTTAAGTGGCTCAGCACAGACGTGCAGCCTCTCCTTTTCCCTCTGCCTCGCCAGTTGCTACCAGTCTGGGGACAGAGAGGAAATGACTAAAAATTGAACGGAGGCCTCCAACAGGGCTGTGAGGAGATCTAGCCCATTTTTAGCACCTTTTAATGTGAAAATGTCTCTCAGCAGGACATCCCCCCTCATTGTTTGTTTAGTTATGTGATCAGGAAGTGGACAGAATTTTCTTGAATTATTCCTGCCAGACACTAAATTATATCTCAAAGAGCAAAGCTTTTGATTTTTTTTCTTCACCATTCATTTCTATTTTTGTTATCACACAAGGCGGGCTCATAGTAGAAGCCATTTTCTCACTAAGTTCCAGTGGGGGGGGGGAGCCAGTTCAGAGAAGAAAGAGAGTTGCACAGTTGACTATAATGATGAGAGATCCAGGATAGAATCCAACTAAGTTTCCTTAACATTCTGAAATGTCCATAAGGGTCCAGAAGAGGGATCCCAGGATCCCCCTACACCATCCCAGGAGAATGGGCCTGTAAAAGATATTGGTTCCAGTTTGCCAAGTATAGGGTGGGAGTAGGAGATGGGTTCACTCTGTGGATGAAGTTGTCACCGAATGGGGGGAAAGAGAAGGGTTGGGATTAGGAGAGAAAGAGATCATGCTGTCCTATGTGAAACTACTAAAGTTGACGTTGGTTGTAAACTGAAGAATTTAGATTAAGGAGAGGAAAAATGACAAAATACGATCAAGCTTTGAAAAACTGCTAACCTTTTGAATTATTTGAATGAATTTTGTTTACTAGAACTATCTGTGTCCAGTTGAAACTTACGTTTCTACACAAAAGTAATTACATTCAGCAGCTAGGCAGCCAGATGCCCTCAGGCACTGGTGGGTGCTGGGACACAGAAATGAAAGACACAATGCCTTCAGAGTCCTTCTCTTACCTACAGAATCATCACATTGTCTAATCTGCTTGTGACGACGATTCTTTACCTGTAATCATGTCTAATAACTCCAGTTGTTTGCTGTGAGAGTCAAATGAGAGAATTTACATATGGAGGGCTTTTCACTGGAAACTATCAAGCCCTTGTTTTGCTTTTAGGATACAAGTACGGCAGTGGCTTACATTGCTTCTACCCACCTCTTGCTGGCTAAACAGTCAGGTTAACTAGAAAGGGCATCTGGCAATATAAAGGCGTGTGTGGCTATTTGGCGAACACTAATACAGTGTTTTAGAGGGACGGAGGGAAGGGAAGTCTTGACTACCCAAATGATTTAGAGAAAGAGGATACAGGACTTCTCAGAATGAAGTAGTGATTAACCTTTATATGGTAATGAATGTTTGTCCCGCATGGTTCCCTGTGCATGCAGAGACCAAGTCTAAACTCCCAGATTCTCTTGTTACTTTACTAGCTATGTCCCATCAGGCACTTTACTATACCTTTCTGAGCTTCCGCTACCTCATCGGTGAAATGGGCCTGGCACGGCCTCTCTTAAAGCCTTCTGTGTGGATCCAGAGATAAACTTGTGAATTGCCTTTGCTCGGTGCCCGGCACCAAGTAGGTCCTCAAAAAGAGTACGTAGTAATGTTTCTACCTACTTCCTAGCGCTATAAATGAGTAAGGAGAGACCCGCGTAGTGTCTTTGCCAAAGACCCAGAGCTGGGACTGGATCCCACTTGTATTACGCCTAGTCTGATGTGTTTTCCCTTCTACTTCCCCCTCATGTTAATTTGTCACCACCACTCCAGTCCTCTTTTGAAATGTTTCTCTGAATTATCTTTTCATCTCCCTTTTTAAATGAAAACCCCTGGTTGGATTTGTGTGGTGTTGAGACTGGCGCTTTCCTTGAGGTGTCCTCCCTGCTCTCACTCTCTGTTCATCTTCTGGCTTGGCCATTTGCCTGTTCTAGAATTTCCACTATCGACTACATCAGCTTGTTGTTGAAGGAGCTCCACGCTGTGAATGCTCTGGAATGTAGTAGGACTTTGGTTCACATTCCACAGTTTTTCCACCCATTTATTTAAAAAACATTCATGTTATTAACAAATGCTGGATGTTAGGGATTTAGGGACGTGTATGAACTTCACAAAGGAAGCCGTGCTCAGGTGCTGAGCACAATGTTTTTGATGTACTTTGGTTTTCTTGCTTGGGCTTTTATAAGTACCCAAACGTGTTGGTTTAGTCTGTTTATTTTGGATGTTTTGTATTAGATCCAGCATTCTATGAGGCTTCATTTACAAAGATTTCTATCTATGGTATGTTCTTCCACCTCTTTGTAGGCTCTCTAAATCCTTTTATCCTTGAGGCTTGGTCAGGTTGCCTTCACTGTGAAATCTCTATGACCAGTTCATCTTCCTGCAGCTTCCCCCTTGTCTGAACTTGTAGACAGTTGAAAGCTTATATCCCTCACTTTCCTACTCTAGAATTTTGGCCCTTACCATTTATTTTCTTATAATATCACTTGGTTGCCATGTTGTTTTGTTATTAAACTGCAGATGTTCTCTTTTTCTCTCCAATGAGACTGTAAGCTCTCCAAGGGCAAATACCTAATTTTGTCTTTCTTTGAACTTCCCTCACTCTGTGTGTACTCCTCTTGATGGATTGAATGAATGAGTGGCTCAAGATTCTAGGAGCATAAAAATCTATCAAATGGCTGTCTGTTCTGGAGTAAAAGGGTTGGTTGTAATATATCAAAAAGGCTCAGATAGCGTTGTCAAGATAGGAAAAATTTCTTAGATCTTCACTACCTTCTTCAATCGCCAATTTAAGTTAGACAATTCTCTTCAGTAGACTGTGCTCTGCTATTACTAGGGAAATATCAAAAGGGAACTCCAAAATTTCCCGACACTGGAATGTTTGGACTGCTGGGGTCATTAATATTACCTATTAGTGTTAAATGTTCATCCTTTAAAAGCCATAAGAAAAGGCTCCCACATCTGCCCACATGACATTTTATTCATGGAAAGTCATGCAGTCAGTTGAGGGCTATTTATTCATACATCTGAAGAAGTCTGTGTTTGCTGTTAATTGGGGAGATTGTGTTATGTACCTGCTTGAATTAAATTTCTTGTTTCAAAAATGAGGGAAAGTTCCATATTCCAAAGGAAAATTTTATAGTTTTACTTTCATACCTCAGTTTCTTATAAATTCCTAAATCGGTGTTCTACAATTTTGGCAATAAATTCTTGCAAATAAAAGAGACTCTAATTAAAACTTTTCCAGAAAACACCCAAGTCTCTCTGGATTTGGTAAACTCTAACATTTTAATGGAAATTTTAATTCTTGAAAAATAAGCCCTATTTTTAAAGAGGTGGATAATTAAAACAAATAGCTAGGATGGAAACCTGCACTTCATTAAAATGTTCTGTGGATATTGCCCCTCTCAGCTTTGCTAGACCTTTCCAGTGCTGCTAATCTCTATCTCTGGCTGAGTTCTGTCCTGGCCGCTCAATGTGTTTGTTCCATACAGTTTGGGTGTTGGTTCATTCCTTAATTTAGCAAGTATTTATTAAGTGTCTACTTATCTTAAGCACGTTTGGCCATAGATGCACTCATACCATTAAACATGCCGTCAGAAAGCAGCTTGAAAACTTTTAGGGGCTTGATACATGGCAGGAATAGCAAATTCACTTAAGTTCAGTGTATGCTCGAAGAGTTTGCTTTCTTTTGTCAACAGCATGTCCGCCTTAAAAAAAAAATGCAACACAGTGCACTCCTTAAAGATAAAATGTGGGTCTCATGCATCCTTGCATTTCAAATGCCTCCTATGGATAAGCAGTCAGTATCTATGTGTTGAACAAATAAGTAGGTAACCAACATGCAATGTGTAAGTTTATTTTTTTACTTAAAAAACTGTAAGAACATTTAACATGAGATCTCCCATCCTAAAATTTTATATGTGCAACACAGTATTGCTAATTATAGGCACAGTGTTGTACAGCAGATCTCTAGAACTCGTGTAACCACAAGTTCCCATTGAACAGCAACTCCCCATTTTCCTCCTCCTCTCACCCCTCACAACCACCATTCCATCCTGTTTCTTAGGAGTTTATTCTGGATCTCTCCCATAGGAAGAGTCATGCAGCATTTGGCTTTCTGTGACTGTCTTCTTTCGTTTAGCTTACTTTTCAGGTTTATCCATGGTGTCACATATGGCAGGATTTCCTTTTTTTAAGGTCGGAATAATATTCCATCATATGTATATACCAAATTTTCTTGATCATTTATCCATCAGTGGATATTAAAGTTGTTTCCCTTCCTTGGCTTTTGTGAATAATGCTGCAGTGAACGTGGAAGTACAGCTTTGTCTTTGAGATCCTGATTGCACTTCTTCTGGAGACATACCCAGAAGCGGGAGTGCTGGGTCCTATGGTAGTTCTAATTGTAATTTCTCTGCGGAGCCACCATATTGCTTTCCACAGCAGCTGTGCCATTTTCCATTTCTACCAGCTCTGTACAAGGGCTCCAATTTCTCCACCTTTGCCAACACTTATTACTTTTTTGTATTTGGTATTGTTGAACAGCTATCCTAACAGGTGTGAGGTGATAACTCATTGTGGTTTTGTTTTCCCCAGTGTTTAAAAATGTTGAGTATTTTTCCATAGGCTTGTTGACCATTTGTATGTCATCTTTGGAGAAGTGTCTATGCAAGTCCTCTGGCCATTTTTCGATTTGGGTTATTCAGAGATTATCTTTTCCCCATTGTGTATTCTTGGCAGCCTGTGGAAGATCAATTGACTGTGAATGTGTGGGTTTATTTTTTGGCTCTGTATTCTCCTCCATTGGCCCGTATGTCTGTTTTAATGTCTTAACAAGTGTAACTTTGTAACGTATTTTAAAATCAGGAAGTGTAACGCATATAAAAGCATCAGAATAGAAAGGGAAGAAGTGAGCTTATCTTGGTTTGTAGATGGCATGATTTATACATAGAAGACCTTAAAGGTGCCACAAAAAACTGTTGAAACTGATAAATGGATTCAGTAAGGTTGCAGGATGCAAATTCAGTATACAAAAATCAGTTGCATTTCTATACACTAATAATTAACTATCCAAAAAGGAAACAAAAACAATCCCAGTCGCAATAGAATCAAAAAGAATAAAGTACTTAGGCACAAACTTAATGAAGGAGGTGAAACACTTGCACACTGAGAACTAGACCGTTAGCAGGGAAGATGAAAAAAGATGAAAGAAGATGAAAGAATGATGTAGCAAAGATTGAAGGAAATTAAAGAAGTTACAAATGAATGGAAAGACACCCATGTCCTAGGATTGGAAGACTTAATATTGTTAAATGTCCATACTACCCAGAGTGATCTACAGATTCAGCACAATCCCTATCAAATCCCAATGACATTTTTTATAGAAATAGAAAAAAAAAAAAACCCTTAAAATACTATGATAACCCCCCCCCCCCACGTAGCTGAGGCAATCTTGCTGGAGGCATTGCAATGTGTAAGTTTTTAATAGAGAAAGTACTAGGGGAAAACATAAGGATTTGAAAAAGTAAGGGTTTGGACAATGTAAAAATATCATTAGAAACTTTATTATATTGAAAATGAACAAAGTTTTGGAAGATAGCTTCTTGGAAAAACACATTTATTTAATGTTCTAAACCATGTGTTTCTAAAAGAGTGCATAGTGTTCCATGGACTAATAATAAAGATCTTTTGTGAGGAAGAGTGTTCTGTGGTCACCTAAGCTTGAGAAATAATGGATTAAACAAAGTTAAAGCAGTTTGTTGCAGGACTTGTCTGGACCTTTAATATGCGTTGTGAACATCCAAGACTGCTAGTGTATAGTGTATCTCAGTGGATGTGACCATGACATCTCGCTAATAGAGAACATTTCTCAGTACTGCTGTTTCTGCAAAACATACTTCAGAAAGTGCCATTTGATTAATTTATTTATTTAAAGATTTTATTTATTTATTTGACACAGAGAGACAGCCAGCGAGAGAGGGAACACAAGCAGGGGGAGTGGGAGAGGAAAAAGCAGGCTTCCCAGTGGAGCAGGGAGCCTGATGCGCGGCTCGATCCCAGGACCCCGGGATCACGCCCTGAGCCGAAGGCAGACGCTCAACGACTGAGCCACCCAGGCGCCCCAGAAAGTGACCTTTTAGAGCAACGATATTCCAGTTGTGTTCTGTGAAGTCCCAGGACCCTGCAGAGGTGCTTGGAGACTGCCACAGAGAAGGGGAAGGAAGGTAGGAGTGCAGGCTCCCACTGTAGGCGATCAGTTTTTATCTGTTGATAGATTAGAATTCTACGTGACATTTTATATGGACTCGTATAAAATGTTGGCAAATCACTGCTCTGAGGGCTGGGGAAATTAGTGTTTTTCTTTTCTTTTTTACAAGTAAATGCTACAATTTTCAAATGTAACTTGAAGGTAGCTGTAACATTCCCTGTGCAGTAACAGGTTTCGAGGACGTGTGCTGTGGCAGCGCTGTTCGGGGTGTGACTCGGGCACACTAAAGCAAGCTTGCGTACAGCTCACGTGCGTCCCTGCAAACAGCGCGGAGCTGCAGACCGGATGTGCGACATTCCTGACTGCCTTCTCTTCAAGTCCTTTCCTTTCGACTCACCACGTTTTGCCTCTGAGCTTTCTTCATGTTGTTCCTTACACATTAAATTGTTATGAAATACTTTGGTCACATGAACATGTAAAGGTGAAGGGTGAATAGTTTTTATTAAGAAATACTGCACGCGTGTAAGCAGTATGAAGATAAAAATGTAAAAAGCATCATGTAATTAACCCCCATCTATCCACCACTGTGTTGAAACTCTCTGCGTGCTTTTCCTAAATGCCAGCTGTCCCCCACCACCCCTTTTCCTGAATTTGGAGTTTATCATTTGTATGTATTTTCTTAAAATTTTGTTTTCTAAGTGTGTATACCTTAACAATGTGGTGTTCTTTTACATGTTTTTTTACCCTCACATGAAGTTATCTTTATGGATCTGTAGCAACTGTCTTTTTTCACTCAACATTGTGTTTATGAAATTTACCCATGTTGATACGATAACTAGTTCCTTTATCTTCCTGTTATTGAGTGTTGCCTTATTTGGTTATGCCAACCTTACTTTTAGTCTACTCTTGATGAATCTTTAGATTGTTTTCCATTTTTTGGCAATTAAAAATGAGGCTGCTGTTAAAATTTTAAGCTTTTCCTGTGCACACATGCAAACGTTTCTTTACTGAGAAGTGGAATTTATGGGTATTAGGATGGTCACATGTTCAACTTTACTAAATTTTTTCTCAAGCAATGATGTCAATTTATATGCTCCAAAACAATTCCTAAGATTTCTCTTGACTCTGCAGCCTTGCCAGCACACAGAATGGGAAGGTTTTGGCCAATTGTACAGGTAGCAAATATTTCAATATTTTAATTTGCATTTCACTGTTTATTAGTGATGTTCTGTAGGTTTTTATATGACTTTTGGATATCCTACTCTTTGAAATGCCTCTTCATCTATTTTGCTCCCCTGAGAGCCTTCATGTTTTTCACAGCTTTTTCTTTTTTATCACAAGTTGTCATGGCATTTTATTTTTTCTTTTCAACATCCTATTCTGCAGCTTCTGTGGCCCTTTTTGCCCAGATGCCAAAACAACAACAACAATAACAACAAAAACTTTTAGGTCCATTCTGGAATCTGAAGGGTTATTTTGTGGCTTACTATGAGAAAATTCATCCTATCTTAATCACTCTCAAGCTGGTTGAAGGAGAAGAATGTGGTTTTGGCCTGTAGCCCTGTGTGATGTCTTGAATACCCCGTCCCCTCTCAGAAGGCTGACTTGAGGTGAGGGCGGCAGAGGGGACTGGAGTGTACCCTGTCAGGAGTCCAGCCCAGGTGAGCTGCTTCAATCGCCAGGATGAAACTGGAGATTTAACGAGACTCTACACTTCAGCCTAGCACTTTTCATCTGAAAACCTCAAGGCATTCAGGAAACACTAATTAATTAAGCTTTATAACAGCCCTGTGAAATAGGTAAGGATATTTAGGAACGTATCTCTAGGGGAACAACATGGCAGCTGTTTAGCAACATGCAGGAATACTAAGTAGCAGACAGTAAGGAACTACAGAACCGCGATGAAAAAATGAGAAGCGCACTTGGATGTGGGGTCCTGGGCTGGAATTTGGCCTGGATCCTGGCGCAGACAGCTCTAGTGTTAGGAGGAGGCTGGTCCAGGCAGCGAGTGCTGCTGGAAGCCCAGGTGGGCTTGGACCATTTGAATCTAAGTGCAGTTCAGCAGTGGACTCTTAGATAAGATGATGTCTGTTGGCTTATTTCATAACATTAGCTACTGCTGCTCATGACTCAAAGTTTGCTTCTTTGAGAAGTGAATAGAGGTAATGTAGGAAAAAAAAATCAGTAAAATATGTAACCTTCTGAGTGAAAATTTCTATTTCTGATAATCAAGAGATTGCCCCTGGATTTCTCTTTTGTATCAAGACAATCTGGGGGAAGGGGAAGCCAATTAGAAAGAAAAAAATCACATCAACAATGCTAGTGTTTAGGATTTCGGAGGAAAAAATTTAAATGTTCAGAAATCGAAAAATTAAATAGATCTGTAAAGAAAAAGTAAAGTTAGGAGGATGATCTAAATGTCTTTTCTCTCTAGAAATATTTCACTTTAAGATCCTGAGTTGTTGTTTATGTCCATAAAGAATAAAAGCTATGAGCTTAAATTAAAATGAGTTTGGTGGGTCCCAGAGAATTATGAGTTCTCAACATTATGGGAGAACAAAATGAACATTTATTGAGTATTTCTACTTTGTGCCAAGTACCTGACATGTTAATCACCTTTAAACTTCATATATATTTCCCGTACAATTAATAAATTAACCTTACAGAAAGGCATACAATGAAAGTAAAATATTTCTTCTCTCTTCATCTGTTTTTTGTATATATTTCCAGAAAAGTTTTATGCATACACCTGTAAGTGTAGAAATATATATATATAAAATATATGAATGTTTAGAAATTTGACCGCCAAATTACTATCTAAAAAAAGTAAGTGGAGTAGTGGAAGTTCCAACTGGAACTTTAATAAGGTTCTATTTCCACACAGTATTACCAACTCTAGGTATTTTAATTTTTAAATTTTTGCCAGATAAGTGAAATACGACATCTCATTATTTTGATTTATATTTCCTTGAATTTAAGAAGTTGAGCATAGTTACATGTTTATAGTCATGTTTATAGACAAAGGTCTTAGTTTTCTTAGGGACTATCTATTTATAGACTTTGACTATTGTCTACTGTATTGTCCTTTAAAAAACTGATTTAAGGTCTTCTAAATTAGGAAATAAGCTTTTTGCATTCATATTGCACATTTTTCCAGGTATTTTGTCTTTTGGCTTTACTTACACTTTTTTTTTTTTTTTGTACAGCTATTTTGTGTCTATGTAGACAGGTTTTCATTTTTTATTGCTTCTAGTTTTGTCTTGTTTACAAAGATCTTTCCAGTTCGAAGTTTATATGTAAAGTTGCCGATGTTTCACAGCTTTTATTTTTGCAATGTTTTGATTCTTCTGGATTTTTTTTTTTTTTTAAATAAGTGCTATAGTGTTGGGTTGTACTTGGAAGCAGAGTAGGGCTGTGGGAGGCAGGCTTTGTGGTAAAAAGAGGATGGGGGAACCCCTGGTTCCTGTGAGGTGATGTGATGGGTTTGTTTGAATAATTTTACTGGCTGGCAGGAAAATTAAAGCAGTTAGGTTGAGGACCAGGTGGAGTATAGCTGGTCCTGCTCATAGGGAAACCAGTCAGGTGAGGAGCCTTTCCACTGGGTGAGGGACATACCTGGTGAGAGCAAGGGAGCTTAAGCCTTTGGAGCCATCAGGCTCCAAGATGTCAAGGCAGCACATGAAATAGTAAAATTTACACTGTAGTCTTCTAGTTTCAATATTTTAGTTCCTTAAAACATCTTCATTTTATTTACTGATTAAAATGGGAACATGTTAAATTTAAGGTTTTGCAGTATTCTTCTCTGAAAGAATACTGCTTTTATTTGTTAAACTGTATGCTTCTAAGTAAGATTTTGGTTGAGAAGAGTTTTTTTTTTTTTTTTTTAAGATTTTATTTATTTATTTGACAGAGATAGAGACAGCCAGTGAGAGAGGGAACACAAGCAGGGGGAGTGGGAGAGGAAGAAGCAGGCTCATAGCGGAGGAGCCTGATGTGGGGCCCGATCCCAGAACGCTGGGATCACGCCCTGAGCCGAAGGCAGACGCTTAACCGCTGTGCCTCCCAGGCGCCCCTGAGAAGAGTTTTATACAGGCTTGGAAACCAGAGAACTTCATTCTGCTGTTTCTGATAGATCACAAAAACTGCTCCATTCTTGAAGATAATTAAGGGATAAACAACAAATGATGAAGCATATGTAGAAGATACAGTCCCATAAATTCCAGCTCTTTATAAAGTTATTCCTTTCTCCCTTTGTAATTATAAGTATTTTGGAGGAGAGACACTTTGAAACCAAGTAAATATTTCATTCCTCATCAAACTTCAGTTTATTCACTTACTATATTCATATGGACTTAGTTTTCTATACATTTTCATAGGTTATAGTTAATAATTTTAATGCCCACGTTGTCCCCAGTTAAGTCAGTGGGAATTCCTTCAAGCAGATTCTATGGTCAAGAATATGGACCATCTTGCTGCCTGTTCTTTGTTCCATTTTTCCAATTCTCTGCTTTTGTTTGGATCAACTCCTTTCATAATTTTATTTTATTCCCTTTATTGACTTTTGATCTATAATTTTTTTTATTATATTTCAGTGGTTATTTAGAGTTTATGGTATCCACCATAGCTTATTACCATCTATTGTAAAGTAATATAGTACTTCATATATCTTATAAGAACCATTAAGCTGTATACTTTTATTTCGACTCTCCTGGCATTTGGACTCTCATTGTTATACATCTTATTACTGTATTTGTTATGAAGTCCCCAATGCAGTGTTGTTATTTTTGCTTTAAAATGTCATTTTTATTTTAATAGATTAAAAAATATTATGTTATATTTACCCACACTTATTTACCACTTCTTGTGTTCTTCATAGCTTGGTGTCGATTAGTCTAGATTTCCATCTGTAATCTTTTTTTCTTTTGCCTGAATGACTTCCTTTAGTAGTTCTTGCAGTGCAGGTCTGCTGCCGATGAATTGGTTTTTTGTTTGTTTTTGTTTTTAAATCTGAAAAAGTCATTATTTCATGTTCATTTTTGAAATCTATTTTTTCTTAGTATGGAATTCTGGGTTTAAAGATAGTTTTAGTTTCACATGAGAGACTATGGACTATGAGAAACAAACTGAGGGCCTCGGGGTAGGGGGGGTGGGGGAATGGGATAGACCGGTGATGGGTAGTAAGGAGGGCACGTATTGCATGGTGCACTGGGTGTTATACGCAACTAATGAATCATCGAGCCTTACATCGGAAACCGGGGATGTACTGTATGGTGACTAACATAATATAATAAAAAATCATTAAAAAAAAAAAAAGATAGTTTTAGTTTCAGAACTTTGAAGATGTTGCTCCATTGTCTTCTGGCTTGCATTGTTTCTGATGAGACGTCTGCTGTCATTGTTATGATTGTTTCTGTAACTTCTTTTCTCTGACCACTTTCCAGATTTTCTTTTTGTTGGTTTTAAATAGTTTCATGTTAGTATGTCTTTGTGTAATTTCATTCAAGTTTCTTGGAGTCAGTTGAGCTTCTTTGATCTCTGGGTGTATAGCTTTTGTCAACTGAAAAAATACTCAACCATTATTTTTAAAATATTTTTGTTCCTATGTTTCATTCTCTTTAGGGACTCCAGTTACTATAGGTCACTTGAAATTGTCTTTTTTTTTTTTTTTTAACTTGTGCTTTTTTGGCAGATAATTTCTATTGAATGTCTTCAAGTTCACTCATTTTTTTTCTCTGCAGTGAGTAATTTATTCTTATCCTGGTTAGTGTTCATTTTAGACTGTAGTTTTTATCTTTAGGAATTTAATAGGTTTTTAAAAAATATTTTCCGTATCTCTGGTTAACATGTTCAGTCTTTTTATGGCTTCCTGAACACATGAAATGCAGTTACAGTGACTGTTTTAATGTCCTTGTCTATTAATTCTATCGTCTGTGTCATTTTTTGGCTGGTTTTGTTTGGCTGCTTCTGCTCATCATGGGCCATGCCTTTACATGCTCTTTACATGCCTAGTAATTTTTGATTTGATGATCTTGTGATTTTTACCTTCTGGTGTGCTGAATATTTTTGCATTCTTATAATACATAATGTGTCTTTCTTTTAATCTTTGTTAAGCATGACCAGAACAATGTTTATTCAGGGGTACCTTCTTTGGCCATTCTTTAAGGGTGGGACTTCTACTTAAAGGTGACAAATAACTCTTGATTTACCTTTATCTGACAGTGTCTCGATTTCCCCCCCCCTTTTTTTTTCCTGAAAAATAGTTTGCCATACATAGAATTCACAATTTCTGGTTCCTTGCTTTCAGCACTTGAAAAATGTGCCACTTTCTTCTGGCCTTCATGGCTTCTGATGAGAAATCTACTGTTACTTGAATTGGTATTCCTTTGTGGGTAATAAGTCCTTTCTGTCTAGCTGCCTTCAAGATTTTTTCCTTTTCGTTTTCAAAAGTTTAATTATGATGTGTGTGTGTTTGGATTTTTGTTTATTTTGGGGGGATTTTCTCAGCTTCTTAGAGCTGTAGTTTTTATGTGTTTTTCGAAATTTGGGAAATTTTCAAACATTGTATCTTTGAATACTATTTCAGTCCCACTCTCTTTTCCTGTCCTTTTGAGAGTCTGATGATACACATGTTGGGCCATTTGTAGTTGTTTCATAAGTCCCTGAGGCTCTTCCCCATGCCCCCCAATTCTACTTTCTTTTCAGATTGGGTAAATTCCATAAATCTGTTCTCAAGTTTACTGATTCTTTATTTTGTGAATGGTACTCTACCACTGAGCCCCCTGAGAGATTTAAAATTTTTCTGTTGCAGGGCACCTGGGTGGCTCAGTCAGTTTAAGCATCTGCCTTCAGCTCAGGTCATGATCCCAGTGGCCTGGGATATCCCCACTTTGGGCTCCCTGCTTGGCGGGGAGTCTGCTTCTCCCTTGCCCTCTACCATTCCCCCTGCTTGTGCTCTCCCTGTCAAAGGAATAAATAAAACCTTTAAAAAAAGATAAAATTTTCTTTTAGATTTTTCCTTTCTATAATTTCTACCTGGTTTTTATTTGTAACTTCTGTTCCTTTGCTGAGATTTGGTATTTTTTCACTTGTTCTAAGTGAAGTTGTACTTGCTGTTGAAGCATTTTTATGATGGCTGTGAAATGTTTGTCACTTAATTCCAGTATCTGATTGATGGTGGTATTGGTGTCAGTTGATTCTTTCCTCCTTCGTGTTGTGATTTTCCTGGTTCATGGCATAATGGCAATTTTTTAATGTATCTAGAACATATTGGTTAGGTGACTGTTGAGCCTATCTTTTATTTAGCAGGCAGACACCCTGTTTAAGTTTAGCACACAGGTCTTGGCTTACTTTTGTAGGCTGTGGTTCCAGTGACACTTTGGTTTACAGAGCATTTATGGTGCTACTTGGTACTGTTGGTTTATTTTCTGCTGCTGGAGCTTCCATGGGTCCTTGCTGCTTTTGCTCAAGGAGCAGAAGGAGATCTACAGGCCAGTGCCTGGTGTTTCTAGGTTAAGGACTGTAATCTCAGTCCTGGTAGGAAGGAGGGCACTTGCTCTGGCCATTTATTGTCTGCAAGGCTTCTGATGGATTCCCCTTGCCTCAACTTTACCTTGATGTTATCAGGGGGGCTCACACTTGATCTGGAGGAGGAATGAATCTACCTGGGCCACCTTCTGTTGCTGAGTTGGAGATTGGAAAACACCAGGCTTAGGTCTCTATTTGGGAGAGTAGGAGGACATAAGATGCCTTGTCCTCATGTTGTTTCTCCAGTTCTAGGTTTCCCTAACAAATGTTTACCTTTTTACACCTTTTAGAGTTTTACTTTGGTTGCCTCTTACATTACTATCAGGGTTGTACTTAATGGAGTGGGGGAAAAAAATCTATGATGTTTAGTTAGGCTCAGAAGTCTCAAGATTTGCCTTCTTGTTTTTTGTAAATAGGAAATGATTTTTTGTGGCAAAATACACATGCTGTAAAATTGACCATTTTAATCTTTGGTTGTACATTTCAGTAGTATTAAGTACTTTCATACATTATGTATTTCCAGAATGTTTCCAGCTTCCAAACTGAAATCTTATACGCATTAAATGCTAACTCCCCATTTCCCTCTTCTCCCAGCCTCTGGTAATTACCATTATACCTCCTGTCTCTATGAATTTGACAACTCTAGATATCCCATATAAGTGGAATCCTACAGTATTTGTCTTTTTGTGACTGGCTTATTTAACTTAGCATAATGTATAGCATGTGTCATAATTTCCTTGCTTTTTAAGCCTTCTTTTTTAAATGGTATTTTTCCTGCGTGTGGAAGTCTATCTAGGCTGAAATTTTCCTTTTCATTGTTTGCTGATCTTCAGAGACAACTCTATCATGATCAGAACCACAACCCAACCTGCCAACTAATTGCTTCTTAAACCAAACTTTTAACCAATTCTCCTGCTTTTCAACAATCCTCCCATCATTGAATTGGGACATATGTGGTTCTTTCAATTCCTAAACCTAGTTAGGTTTGAGCCAGTTTACCTCTTTTCGATGTCCTCTATGAGAGGGGTTGAGATTGTAGTTTTTCTCTGCTCTGATAAACTAGTCACCACATATCTATCTTTCCCTTTTTCAGGAAAGCAGTATATTTTCTGAGTTGTCATTTCCTCTCTTGTTTTTTGTGGAGAAGCAGATTCCAATCTGAGGTGTTTAACCAAAAGCCACTCATTCAGTACTCTGCTGATGGTCAGATGCAAAGTGTTATTACCCATGTAGGGGTAAAACTTATAAAAATAATTCAGCCAATTTAATGTAGGAATGTATCAAAAGAACATCAAGATCAAGTAGTTATTTTAGGAATAAAGTTGAACAAAATGAAATTTATACATGTAGTCACAAATTAAAAGAGGAAAATTACCTGATGAAATAAATAGATGCTGAAGGGCATTTGGTGAAATTTAGCAGCAGCCACTCTTAATAAAAACTAAGTAAAATAGGAATAGATGGGTACAACTTAATCATTATAAAGACTAACCACACTCAATAGCAGAGGATCAGCAAACTATGGCTTGTGAGCTGCACATACCTTGCCATCCATTTTTGTAAATAAAGTTTCATTTGACCACAGCTATACTCATTCATCAATGTATTGTCTGCTTATCATCCTTGTGATATGATAGTAGAGTTGAGTAATTGTGGCAGGGACCATATAGACCACAAAGTCTAAAATATTTACTGTCTGGCCTTCTACAGAAAAACTTTGCTGACCCCTATACTAGAGACTTAAATGATGAAGTTATTCCTAGCAAAATGTAGGACTAATTCAGGGATGTGCTTTATTCCAAATATGATCTATTCTGTCCTATTTATCAGGAAACGTGATTTTTTTTTTAAAAGATTTTATTTATTAGAGATAGTGACAGAGATAGAGTGAGCACACAAGCGGGGAGGAGAGTGAGAAGCAGACTCCCTGCTGAGCAGGGAGCCCAATGTGGGACTCAATTCCAGGACCCTGAGCCCAAGGCAGAAGCTTAACTGACTGAGCCGCCCAGGTGCCCCAGGAAAGGTGATCTTCTTAAATACAAATCTGATCAGGTAATTGTCTTGCTGAGGTTCTTTGATGTTTTTCCTATCACACTTAGGGAAAAGAATCCAAATTTCTTACTGTGACCTGCATGCAAGGTCATGTAGGCCTATGCTTTGGAGGCCTTTCCAACCCACTGCCAGATTTTCCTCTCCTTCACTATGCTTCAGTTCCACTGATGGTCTTTTAGGTCATGAAGACTCCCATTCTTTCCTACCTTAGGGCCTACACACATTTTTCTCACTCCCTGGAATTTTGTGGCCCCTGTCTTCTCCTGGCTAGTTCCTCAGCTTCTAGTAGGTCCCACTTCAATGTCATTATCTCAGAGATCTTGCCTTTCTTTGTCATTTTCCATCTCTAGATCTTATTTCTTTTCTTTACAGTACTTGTTACAGTTTGCAATTGTTTTGTCTGTTGACTTTATTGTTTATTTTTTGTTTTCCCTTCTAGAATGTAAGTTCTATGAGGGCAGAAACTTAGTCATTCTGGGTCCTTGCTCTATTTGTTAAATAGATGAAGATACAAGTTAGTAACTTTTCAACCATAATCAGTAAAATGCCTGCAGAATGATCTCCATGCTACTGTTTATTGCCATGCAAAGTCTATCCATGTAGTCATTCATTTTTTGATTCATTAGATAAGCATTTATTGAGGACATGCTAAGCGTCATGCTTTAGGGATGGGGGTTATGGAGACACAAATGGAAGGCTCTGATGAGACTTCAAGAAGCTCACAGCCTGGAAGGAGACCTAAGCATTCACCAGCTGGTTACAGTGGAGCCTGATAACCTCTATAATAAAGGACTAAAGAGGAGGGAAGCCTCACTGGCTTCTGAAGAGTAAGAGATGAAGACAGTGTCTGGAGAGGATGCTGTCTGCGCTGGAGTTTGGAGGCACATCTTGTATGTATTATATTACGACCTAATGTGATGCCAGGATACTTGAGGCACTTGTAAAGTTTGGTTATTGTACTTAGGAATAGGAGAACCAGAAAACTGTGGTAATGAGGGTGTATGGAAACAAATTCTAAGAAGCAAGAGTAGCGTAAGTAAAGGAATGGAGATGAGCTAGAATGTGGCCCATTTGAGGAAATGCAGAGACCAGCTTGGGGGAGAGAGATGGGGCATGCTGGGGGGTGGCAGGACATGAAATTAGGGCACAGGGGCAGATGATGAAGCACATTATATACTGAACATGAAAGGGGATCCATTGATGGACAGTGGTATGAATGTAGCTTAAATTATTTAGAAGCAACAACTAGAGAAAACATGCTCTGTTTCTGTTGTCCTAATTGGGTAGGAGTTTTGCCAGAAGATTTGATACATCCTTAGATCGAACTTCTTTTTTAAAGTGTAGGCTTCTATAGTGTTGATTTTACAATTACTTTTTTTTCTTCCTGAGAGAAATTTACTTCAGTGCCTGGCAGTCATATGCTGTTTGCATTCTTAACCGCTTTTAAAATACCTCAGAAACTGTCTGGTACACTCTTCTCTGCAGGCCCAGGAAGAAGAATTGACCTGTAAGTTGCTCAGTGAAACCCTCCCTGTGCGTGATTTCCCCCAGGTAGAGGACTGGGGCATGCAGGGTAAACTACAGGCCTTGAATGTGTCTTTGCCTCCCTCTTTGGAGCCAGAGACAGTCTGGAAATAAATACCTTCTCATGTTGAGTCAAGTTCAAAACAACATGCACAGCACCCAATTTACACCTGTGGGGAAAGAAGAAGCTTCACCTAGAGCTAATTGAATAGCTTTGCCCTTGTAGCAGCTACTTGTGCCTTTGCTAGTGGAAAGAAGGCCCCTGGAGAACCAAGAATCAGGTGGCCTAGTTTCCCTGGGAATCCTTGCCTTCTGGAGAAGTACAGGATTTAGGAGAAATTTTTTTCTGTTTTCTGAACATGTGGAGTGTGTGCAGGTTAAGCAAGCTGTTACTTCTCTGACAGCTGCCGCGGGCTCCTCTGAGGCCTCCCAACAACAAGCTGGCAACAGGGAACAGTCTCTGAGTATAGACTACTGGAAGGGGGTCCCAAAGTAGGGTACAAGGCCCTACCCTGAAAGAATCCGTTGTCTGGTGGCTTCACAGATACTTGCCTCTGGAGGACTATTCAGGGTAGTAACTAGTGAGTCAGGATAGAGCTGACCAGATTCGCTGAGGGTCTTTCAGAGAAAGGGAAGAGCGCCATAGGCTGGGAGAGCCAGACAAGGCTTCCCAACAGTGGTGAATTAGGTGCAGGACCTTGAGATTAATGTGGGATTTGACTTGAAGAGAAGATGTGAGGCCGTTCCAGGCAGGTGGAAAGCCAGAGAAGTTGACGGTAGATCACCAGAACTATCTAATCCTGTCTCTGCCCTGCTTAAAACCTGTCACTGGTTCCTCATCACCTGAAGGATAAAGTGTTAGCCCTTAGCCTGACATATCCTTGGCCTCTGCTTACCTCTCCAGCCTCTTCATCCCCCCACCCTGTGCCTTGGTCATTACGCTTTAGTGATACCTTCCTCTTATGCCTCTTTGAGTACTCCATGCTATTTCATGCCTTCGTGATTTTGCCAAGAATGTGTCGTCTGCCTGGGATGTTCTTTCTTGCCTTCTTAGCCTGGTGAAGTCTTTCTCAATCACCAGAGCTTTTCTAAGGCCTCACTAGCCGTCCAGGTCACTTAGTGAAGGGAGTCGGGTAAGTCCATTGGGTCTGATTGCAGAACCTTTGCTGTTCACCACTGTTCTGTGGCTGGGTCTTAATTTATAAAAGTGACTGACATGGAGAGTCCATGCCATTGAAAGAAGAGTTTAATCTAACTCATGATTCTTCTGGAAACTAGTGGCATGGCTTGCCACCAGGGCCCCAGAGGAAGCTGTTCCTTCCCCAGGCAACAGAAGCAGGAACAGTGACAGGGTTTGGCCAGAACCTTTATTGGAGTTTCTGAGGGAAGACAAGGTAGGGCAAGGTAAATAGTTGAGGGTTGGCTAGTTTGCAATAGGGGTGGTCTCTTACCTGCTACCTGACCCTAGGATGATTGCTTTCTGAGGTATTTAGGCGGAATAGAAGAACTTTTGTTCTGGATTGGGTAGTTTGCATTCAGACGCAAGCTCCTGGCTCAGTCCCTTGCTACCTTGAAGAATTGGTTTACCCTAGAAGGGGCAGTCTCTTCCCAGTCAGGAAGGTTTTTTTCAAAAATGTCAAAACATCATACAGGGGAAAAAAAGGTACAACTGCTATGCCATCTCTAAGAAAAAAATCCATCATTCACGATTTGTTTTCTGAACACAAGTTAGTCTCAGTGGATGAGCTGAGTGCTTTGGGAAGAGAAGTGCCCTGGGTTCTAATTCCTTCCTGCTACATTACTTTGAGCCAGACTTAATTGACTCATGGGCTTAATTTTTCTCACTTGTAAAATGACTAAATTGATCTTACATATCTACAGAGTATTTTTTGTTCTATCAATATACTCATATTTTTTTCATAGTGTAGGAATATTGGCAAAATTTAGCTGTTGGATATAGAATTGTAGCCAAGCACCTAAATGAGTGACTTCTTAAATGTCAGGGAATTCAGTGATGGATTGAATTACTGATGGAATGTGGTCTAATATCAAGGTAGGAATTTAAAAACCAAAAACAAAACAGGACTCGTCTTTGTAGGAAGTTGGAGAGAAGAAGGGTAAAATGAGTCAGAAAGATTCTCTGTGATGGCCTTATGACTTGAGGCATTATTACCCTCTGATTTTCTATCTCCTTCTCTGGAAATGGGGTCCTAAAGTAACGTACTCCATAGGGTTGTTGTGAAGATGAGATGAGGTCATGTTAGTGTAGAGCTCTTTGCATGGTGTCTGGTCTGTAACAAAAAGCCCAGTGGACACTGGTTGTGGATTATGGGAGCGTGCCAGGGATTGGGAGGGGTATGGGTAGTTAGTTGAATGCTTACGAAGATCTCAGGCTTTCTTCACTGGCAAATATTCCAGCTACTACTTCTGTTTCTGAGTCCACTCTGGGGGTCGGGGTGGTGATACCTCATGACATCTTGGATACAGGCGCTGGGATAGCTCAGGAAAATCCTGAATACTAAAAGTACAGAAACTAATGGTGGCAGTTGCAAGAGGAGCAACAGCAATAATCATGCTCACATCTTTGATTCCAGAGCACGTGCTCTTGACCGGTTGTGTTTCTCTGAGATGCCTGACAGTCATCCTTTAAGGGAAGGGGGAGGCCAGTATCCTTATTCCATGGCCTGAGACACTCTGATGGGTGCAGTAGATAAAGTCCCTGCCTGTGATAAAGCGAGTGCTTGTGTGATGTCATCAGGTGGGCAAGGAGCAGCCCTCATGAGCCAGCTGCCAGGGCACCTGGAAATCTCAGAATGCATTACTCTGGGAGACAGAGGCATTGACATCTTCTACTAAAACACACATGTAATCTGCCAGGCATGGTGCATCAGTCCTTTACCAGGTTTTCTGAAATCATCAGATTAGTAAGTTTTCTTGTTGGGGCAGGAGGCAGGGGAAAGAGGGAACATAGGTATTGTTTTACCTCTAACAATAGTTAAATACTAAGCTGTCCTAGTATCTCTTCTGTGCCCACATCTGGTTTTCTTTTCACTGGCTTTATAGTTGAGGGACGGTAATTCATGTGCTACTCCATATAGCTTCGCACATTTTGTAATACGAAAAAAACCACACTTTTTTCCCTATATGAACAATACCATTGGAAAGCTTATAGTACGTATAGGCTAGTTCAAGCTCAGTCTTTCACCTTTTACTTAAATTTTCCTGCTATTCATTATTATCTCTGTGTGTATATGTAAGTACGTGTCCTTTTTTATTTATTGCTTTATTGACTGCATTTAACTCCTATTCTCAAGTAACTGAATTAATAAAGTACCCTATTAGGAAAGGCCCTAAGGAAAATATGAAAATCAGTAAATAAAAGCTCTTCATCCTCAAAATCTTAGAGTGGGGAGACAGGTCACAAAGCTGGGGGGCAGTGAGTGCCTGAGTTAGGCTAATGGCGATGGAGGCCCCAGCGAGGACCTCAATGCAAGCAAAGATGAGACAAGGAAGGAGAGTAAGGTAGAGATGGAGGTTTTGAGCTTGGGTTATTGCAAGAACTGTGGTGCCGGGCTGGACCACAGTAGAAAGGGGAATGCAAGAGGAGGAGGGGATTTGGGAGAATGAGAAAGGAAGGAGGATATGGTGAGTGTGATCTAAATATGTCGGGTTTAGATGATCTAGACTTGGATGCTGGCTAAGATGTTAGCTGCATTGTCCCCTCTAGTGAAGGTGAGAGTGGATTGCCAAGTTCTTCCTGAAACCTGGCCACTTCCCCCTCAGATACTTATTCCACAGGGCTTTGTGTTAGACAATGAAAATGGATCCGGAAGCTACAAATGGCACGATCTTTGCTCTCCCAGTGCTGCAGTAGAGTGGGTGGTGCAGTTTGTCTGCAACAGTGCGAGGCACTAAGTAGTGCTGTGGGCAGCGGTGTAGAGATGGCAGAAGGAGCCGTTTGGGGGAGGGGGCAAACTTGAAGCCAAAGGCAGCTACCTGTAGAGGATTTTCTGAGAGTCTGAAGATGAGCATGACCCGGATGACCTTCTTGAGGAAGTTGGTCAAAATGAAAAGACCTCATTTCCCAGTATCAGGTTTATTAAAGATGAATAAAGGCAGTGTAACAAGTCTATGTTTTCCAGTAGTAATCATACCAATATATATGGTATATGTCACTAATTGATTTTTTTTGTCTTTTCGTGAGGAATTTTATTTATTTATTTATTTGGATCCTGAATGAAGGGAACTTAATACCCGACCCCTAGGAATAACCCATCACCACTGGGGGTGGGGAATGCCCCAGAAAATCATCCTTCTCCTTGCCTGTCACTTTTCCACCACTTTTGTCAGGGTGCAGTCTGGGTTCTCTATCTCCTGGAGCCTGCTGACAGTGTGTTGAGACCCACCCGGTGTCTGACTGCCTGTTACTGCCACTGAGTTTTGTTCTTACTGGCAACAGTGACAGTGGCCTCGGAGCCTAAACTTCCAACGACTATGCAAACATGATGGGACAGGCACCTGCTTGTATGGTTATTGTCTAGGGCTGACTCTGTCCACATGGATATGATTTTAAAGGCCCTGTGTGTGAGCTCGAAAATACCTGTAACAAAAACATCCTAACAAGGGACATTGCCTAGGCTTATGGAGGAGGTATTGAAAGGAGTCAACTTCCTATTGGTGATTTATGTGGTCCTAACGATGGGGGTGGGGGGAAGTGAAAATTTATTGGAAAGTATTTTCCTTTCGACAAGTCAAACATTTGAGTATTAGGGAAATTTAAGAGAAATTCCAGGGTTAGAAGATTTCACTTTGGGCATAATAGTTATTCTTTCGTTAAAGCATACGCTGGTATCCGGTAGTAAGGATGTCAGGGTAAGGGCTCTACTATCTCATTAAAATAGTGCCATCTAGTGGTGAATATTTCAAACTGTAGCTAGGTGCCCAGAGAGTTGTCACAAACCCGCAGGGGGCTTGGCTTAAAGATCAAGCAGCATTTGTAAGGGGCTCATTCATTTATTCATCGATTATTTCACTTAGTTTATTTGTCACTTACTACATGATGGGCATCTTGACGGGTGCTTTGTGGAAAGAGATGAGGAAGACACGAGCCCTGACCTCAAGGTATTGACAGTCTAGTAGGGGAGAACAAACACTTGTAAATCTGTGACTGCGGTCCAGCCCTGGTACCTCTGAGAGAAGTACAGTGGGGACCCAGATGACTCAGATGTCACAGGGGTTTCAGGGACATGGCTGGAAAGCCCTCCTGTTTGTATTGAGGACTTAACTTACAGGGAGGATGTCAGCAAGGAAGAGGCAAGCTGTTAGAAGTATCATCAGCTTGCACTAGGACTGGATTCCTGATCCTGCCAGACCTTTCTTGGGTTTTCCTCTCATCTCTGGCCTTACCTCTAAATCAGGAAACTGAATGAACTTGCAGTTTGCTGCCAAACGGAGCTCTTTATGTCATGGGCTTGATTCTAAGTTTCCTAGGATCTAACTGGCTGGACACAAGGTGGTATATTGAAAATCCTGGGCATTTTTTCACAAATCACTTAATATGCCTTATCTGTTCTTTGCTCACTTTTATTTTCTTTTTTTTCTGCCCTGGGGAGTTTCTCGTGAGTTTCTTCGTTTTTTTTTTTTTTAAAGATTTTATTTATTTGAGAAAGGGAGGGAGAGTGTGCACATGGGCACGTGCGAGTGGGAGGGGGAGAGGGAGAGAATCCCAGGCAGACTCTGCACTGAGCACAGAGCCTGATGTGAGGCTGGATCTCACAACCCTGAGATCATGACCCGAGCTGAAATCAAGAGTCAGACGCTCCACTGACTGAGCCACCCGGGCACCCCTCATAGGTCTGTTCTTGACATTACGTTCTCGTGCAGCCTACACAGTTCTTTTTTGGAGGAGCACTCGTGCGATCCTGTTGAGGTATTCAATCTTTCTAGCTCCAAGGGTTGTTTTCTCTTAAAACCAGTCCAGTAATGTTGACCTACCTACTTTAATTAATTAATTGGTAAAGTGCTATCATTTTGATTTAGTATTTTCTACCATCTAAACACAAGCAAAAGGCTTGTTACACCTTTTCTTCACTTGTTTTAAGTTTCACCGTGTGAAAATTTCCCCTTATACTGTTTTGGGTAGAGGATAACACTTAAAAAATTTCTACTTCATTTACTTTTTAACACTATGGTTCTTGAGTAAGTCTTTCCACTTTCCTTTGAACTGGATCTCATGGGTTTCCTTAGGTTCATCCTCCTTCCTTTCCCTCTGTTTTTTCCAGTCTCTCCTTCTCATGGTGTGGCTTACCTTTACAGCGGTAACTCTTACATTACTTTTCTTTTTGCCTATCCAAACTCTTTTTAGTCCGTTACTTCTCTCTTCTGGCTTCTCCTATTCCACCTTTCTTTCTCTCCCTTTCACTTTTCCATGTGTCTTTCATTATGTTTCTTTTGGTGTCTTGATCTCTTAGGTTCTACCTCGCATAAGTTCATAGGTAGTTGCTGCTGATGGAGGGTTCCTTGTTGAATTTGTCCCAGTGACCACCATGGAACACCACTCTGCTGGTGTGAGGGAGAGAAGAGATCTGTGAGGAAGAAATAATGAATTCATGTGCTCATTCATTGATTTATCAGACACGGATTGAGAGCCTGCTAGGTTTTGGGTATTGTGCTAAGGGTACAGATACAAGAGACAAGCTGTTACAGATACAAGGACAGATACAAAGAAGACTGAGATGGTCCCTCCTTTCACGGATCTTGTAGTCTAACCAGAAATAAATAGGTCAACAGCTATTAATGATACAGTTAGGAGAGGGGCTACAATGGAGATAGGTGAAAGTGTAATAAGCATGCAGAGACCTGAAGTAATAGTGTCTGGAAGAGGCGGGAAAGAATTCAGAATGCATGAGGCATTTGGACTTGGACATGAGGAATTATTTGGAGGCTCATTGGAAGTGTTTTGAAACCCTGAAGGGTGCTCCAGGGTGAGAGATGAATTAGGAAGCGTGGAGTCTTAAATGAATGTGGTAGCTCCAGGGAAATGCAGATGGGAGATGCGGGGATACAGTGGAGTGGCAAGTGACGAGACTGGAAATATGGGAAAGAGACAGTTTTGTGGACAGTCTTACATTCTGTATAATGGAACCAGGGGATCATTCTGTAACTACTGGGGAACCATGGTTGGATGGCCCTAAAGTATCTGGGTTATGTGTAGGTCAAAGGGATGTATAAGAGTGAATGGATTTGTTAGACGTTAGAGAATTCATATGGACTGAAGTGGTGATTGGGTGTGGAAGGTGAAAGGCAGTGGACCTTTGGGAAAGGTCATTGGCATTTGCTTTCATTGGCGTATTTGCTCCCTAGGATTTCAAATTCTCACGAGCTACATCTCTTAGTGTTATCCTTTTGTAGTAGGATCTTTTCCTAAAGAATCTAAAATTTGAAGTCTCTTTTTAGCTGCTTGGAGAAAGTGTTCTAAATTGTGGCACTTCTGTTTTTCTTATCTTTTCTGGGTTGGACTGACTTGTATGTCCAGCACTGGTGGTTCACAGGATAATCATTGATTCCACTCTCAAGCTTCTGGAAGAGGCAGGTAGTGGAGACCAGTGTCCCCATAATGGGTGTGTGGCTGGTGGTGTTGAGGGAAAGATAAAGAGCATTTTACTTATTGTACAGACCAGGTGCCCTGTACTTGCTGATTAGGTGGAGGGAGAAATAATGCAGAACGGTGGATAACATAAAAAGTCCATTATTTTATATCATTAATGGGGGGGGGGGGACTTGAGAAGGAGGTTGATGATCACCAGGCTTTCCCTTCTTGCTGTATTTTACTTAGATCAATATTGAAATTGTCATATATTTCCCACATTCAAATAATGGAGAAGGGGAGGATGTCAAATTGTGATAAATTTTGTGGAGACTTATGACCAGGTTAGGATTTTTCTTCCTCAGGAGGCCTCACTAAAAGATAATTACACTGAATTAGCATACGACCTAATATCATGACTTAAGAAAGGACAGACATCAAATTGGGGATCTAGCAGCACTTCCTCCACTCCCTAACCTCCAACCTGTTGATTCAGTTGATGTTTTTGAGATTCCCTGTTTCTTTTTTCTTTGCCAAGGGTCACATAAAATTCATTAACTCTTTGGGTTCATCATCATTCTCCTGCACTTCTCCAATGTCTTGAGTGCATGACCCATTGTTTCATCATAGGTATCCAAATACTTGTCTGGAGGCAAGGATGCCCTAGTCCTGAGTCTTCATCAGGTGTGTTAGATTGATTGCATCAGTAGTTTCACTTCTGCATCCTTTCTCTATCCATGCGCTTTGGGCACGTGACTGTGTAATTCCCCTCATTGGAGTTGATTTCTCTGCCTTTTGACTCTGAATTTGGCTATGTGACTTTCTTTGGCCAATGGAATGTTGTAATTAGTCTGACTCTAATCTTGAAGTTTGACCATTGACACATTTAGACCTCCACCCTGCCTTACTCTGCCACCATACATGTGGCTTTAGACAAGGAAATAAACATCTGCCTCCTGCGCTTTTGGCATTAATGGGAAGTTTGAACTCCTAACCCATGTGACAAACCCTTCCCCATCCTCACCTGTCACCCAGCCACTATAAAAGCCCAACCCACTTTTTCCTCTCATGCTATTCCAGATTGTTTTGTGTTTACCCTGCTCCCCCAAGAAGTTTCTTGTATGAGTAATAAACTTTCTTTCAAATTCTGTGTGTGAAGGGTCATCAGTCTTGACCTCCAAACTCTTAAATGGAGAGAGTGGGGAGGTAGTGTCCATCCCACCTCCACAGGATGACTACAAAACAACTGTTAATCTATGTGATACTTGCAGATGGTTGAAAAGACACACGTTTGTGCTTTAACTGTTGCTCCTCTGTCATGGCTACGAGAACATGCCTGGGCTAGCCTGCTGGGGGATGAGCTATGCGGAGCAGAGTCTGGTTACCCTGTCACCCCAGTCAATAGCTCAGTCTGCAGAGGTGATCCCAGATATGTGAGCAAGTTTAGCTAAGATCAGCAGAGCCTCCCAGTCAACCCCCAGCTAACTGCAGATATGTGGGTGAGGCCAGGTGAGGTCAGCCACAGCCAGCTGAGATGAGCTGAACCCCAAACTGGGAAGCTAAATAACATTTATTGTTGTATGTCACTGAGGTTGGTGGTTGTTGCACAGCACTGTTGTGGAAATAGATAATGGATAAACCAAGTGGGGGGACTTCTAGCTGACATGGGATAAATAATAGGCGGTCTCTAAACTTTAGCAACTGTTACTGAAACCAGCAAGTCCAAAAATGAAGGAAAGGGCAGTCGCACAGCTCATGGTTAGTCCCCTTTCCCTCTATTTTTAAGAGTTTATTTTGTTTAATTTTTTTTGTGTGTGTGTGCTAGGACTCTTAATAAGCAATTCAAAAAAAAAAAAAAAGCCTTAAGTAAGATTAGCAATTTGCACCTTTTAAAAAATTAACAGCGCTCTGTTGTTTTGATATTGAGCTCCATTATCAATTTGCATCTTTAAAGAGGTGTAACCTTTCTCAGATATTTTGCTCTGTGTTCTTATATTTAACTAGCAAGACTTGATTTTTACATTGCTTATGTTGCATTTCCTTCTGCACAATTAAAGCAAGGGGAGAAGAATAAAAAAACCCAGGGTTCACGAATTAGGGGTGTGATGTAGATTTCTCTAACCCGGGCTCTTCAGGGCTGATGGGGGATCCTGTCAAGGAGAGCCCTTCGTATTAATAAAGGGAGAACAGTTCTAGAGTTTCAGGAGACCTAGAAACAAAACTTTTTGCATGCCTAAATGGTTCCATACCGTGTCTTCTTATTAAACCAGTGCCAGGGTGCAGCATAACTTTCAGTCTGCCATGAAATCCTGAACCCTACTCATATGACAGGGGCATCTTGACCATGTCCCCTGTTGCACTTCATTTTGCCCTGTCGGCTGTCCCGCTTTCTCCAGCCAGACCATCCATCAAAGAAGTTGGTGGAGTTGCCTCAGGAGGCATCATCCACCTCGAGGTGGGGGTGGGCGGGTCATTCTTTGCTTTCCATCGTCATCTTCTACAGAAAGAAGATTCAGGTTGGTGGCAGTGAAGTCCTTCATTAGGTAAAAGTACACGAAGTATACTTTGTTGTTGAGAAAAGCAAAATCCTAACCATGTTGTCTAGTAGAAGGAATGTTAGTGATAACCTGTATTTTTTTTTCTTGTACTTACACCAAACTATTAAACACTTCTACATCTTCAGTTTGAACCTGGTTAGTGAATTTTATCGGACGGTGAACCAAACCGATGTATTTTATTTTTTCACCAACGGCCTAGCCTAGTTAAAGCTGAAGCCTAACTTGTATATTTCCTCAGTTTTCCGAGCTGGAACCAGGCATCAAAATTTTCTTCAACTGAGTTAAATCAAAATTTTCTTCTACTGCGTTAAATCCCTGTTGCGATCCTAGGAGGGGGCAGTAATTCTTAGCCACTTTTCAGAGTCGTGTGTGAAGTCTGAAAGCTTTGGTTGTATCTTTGATTAAAGCCAATTTCACCTTGAAAGAATTTCTAGTGGAATAAGTGAAAAAGATGATGTCACTCATTACAGATGAGGGACAAGACATGACACATTTGGGCAGATTTTATGTTTGTTTTCACCATGTACTTGAAATCATTTGTTAAATCTTACTTTTGACCTCAGTCCAAGCAGTTTGCCATGGGATATATGGATGTGTTGTTCCCTGTAGTGTTTTCTCAGTATTTATATGGTATTCTCTTTGGAGAACCTGATCCTGGAAATCATGAAGGGATAGTCTTTAATTTCTAACTTACCATTAGAGTCAAATTGTCTCCCAATTTTTTAGCTCATACATTTCTTTAATCTACATTACAGATTTGAAAAAAACACAAAATAATTAATTTATAAGCATCATGTGTAAAAATAGTTGCATCACTAGAGCTCAAGAACTTCAGCCACATTGGTTAACTTAAAGGTGAATTTTGATAATGGACTCACTATTTCAAAGATAATATAGACAGGCCTTCCTCACGTATATTGAAAAATTCAAAGAGGAATAAATGAGTAAGGTGCCAAAGGTGTTTAAGAGTTATATTAAATGAGCTGCATTTGAAAATAAAGGAAGAAAAAAAAGATTCCTGAACAGATAAGGTAAAAAAAAAAAAAAAAAGGAGTCAGGATGATACTGAGTAGGTTTTCCAAAAATAGTAGCCTGAGAAACTCTTATCAAATTTGGTCTCTGGCTCAACAGTGAGTAATAGGGCATTCAAAAGAGAAGATGTGGTGGTCTACTCTAATGAGGTGCTGGCAGTGGCTACTGCCACTGAATTTAAATTTCAGGAGACCATTGCTCTGATATTCAAATTTTTCATTTGATGTTTTCTAAACTACAAAGTAATCTATTCTTGTTACAAGTGAAACGGTGTAAAGACGTATAAAGAGACCACTCATCATCACTGTTACCCCCCCTTCCATTTCCAGCCCCATGCTTTTCAAGGATTCAGTGAGAGCTGATTGGTGTGGCCTTCCACGTGTTGTTCCTTATCCATACAGATACATAAATACATGCTCGTGCATAATTTAAGAAAATTGTACTAAGTAGGACCATGCTATGCTTGTTAATTTGCATTTTGCTTTTTCACTTGGGGTGTATCCTGGAAAATCCCAAGAGAGAATAAACACAGTCAGCTCTATTTCTCATTTTTATTCTTATTTTCTTTATGTGCATATATGCGTGCACACACAGATTTCTACATAAATGGGATCATTTAATAAAAATTGTGCTTACATGTTTGTTTTCTTTGCTGCCCTTTTTATCTCCTGTTTCCTCCTTTTCTCTCTCAGCCTTGTACCTATGTGTGCACTCTGGCGTACATCCTTCAGTACTTTTCGCCATTCTCATGTAAACCTTACATTTGGGTGCTTATGCACGTTCACCCCCACACGCACCCCCACACGCGGATACATTTCACATTGTGTCTTAATCCTACAGTGTGCTTCAGGTTGAGGTTGGAAAAGGTGACCCATTTATTTATTTATTTTTTAAGATTTTATTTATTTATTGGACAGAGAGAGACACAGCAAGAGAGGGAACACCAGCAGGGGGAGTGGGAGAGGGAGAAGCAGGCTTCCCGCTGAGCAGGGAGCCCGATGCGGGGCTCAATCCCAGGACTCCGGGATCACGCCCTGAGCCAAAGGCAGATGCTTAATGACTGAGCCACCCAGGCGCCCCAAAGGTGACACTTTTAAATCTCTTTTTCTGGACTGCTCTTTAGATCTCATCTCATGAAAGTTCTCAGTGGTTTGGGCCTTAGCCCACTGCTCTGATTTTTTTTTTTTTTTAATATAAGCAATCTAGGAACTCTCATACATTCTCTTTATTACCACCCTTTTGTTGTAGATGCCCAAATTTTACGTTTCCAACTTTTGGTTCCCATATTCAACTTGCTGCTGGATATTTCCATCTAATTCTTTCACAGGCACCTCAAAAGGAACATGCGTTTTTCCTTCCTTTTCCCCTGTGCATTCCTATTATTTATTGCCTTCATGCTATCCGCACCCATCTGGATGTCAAGCTAGAAACCTGTCACTTAGAATCAATCACCCAATTCTGTGAACTGTATCGCTTGAACAGTTTTTTTTTTTACTTGAATAGTTCTTGAATTTATTCTTTTCTTTTGATTTTTCCCATTAGTATACTAGTTAAGATGTTTATTAGACTTCATATAAATTATTGCATATCTTTCAACTTGTTTTCCTTTTTTTCATTCAGACTGCATAAAATGTGGGTCATTGGGGACATATGACCCCAATCTATCAAAGAAAACACTTATTGTTTTTGGTAAGGTTGAAAACCTAATAGAATGGTTAATATCAAGGTTCTATTCTTGAGTAGAAAATGTAAAAATTTATAAAGATTTAAAACAAAAACACAGAGAAACCATGAACAGAAGGAGAATCTGGGCAAGAGTATTCATGTTCCAGGGAAAGGGTGAGATCCGAGGAAGAATTGATACTCCCACAATATAGGGATCATTCCGTTGGCTTTTGCCTCTACCCACTGGCCATGCTGGTGCCTTCCTTTCTAGTGATTTCTGTGGTGTCACTTCTGTGTCTGTTCTTCTGCAGCCAGTGGGAGCTGTATAAAACAAGATTTGATCTTTGTATGACTTCACATTGTGGTGCATGGATGAATGTGACTGATTTTAAGGACTAGAGTTAGTTCTAATTGAGCCAGCAGAGGAACAGTTGGGGGAACAAATACCATGGATAATGGAGAAAGCTGCCATCAGAAGACGACTGAGTTAACTGTGTGGGCATTGGCCAGTAAGCTGAAAAGACTGGTGTCAGGTCTTCTGAGGTATCATACCAAATCACACACTGGAGTGGATGCTTTCTAGACTGTGTGACTGGTTAGGATACTTTGTGTTCTTTCTTGAACTCTAAGAGCTGTAATAAATGTCATCTGTAGCTGAGGCTTGATGACATTGTTGTCCACTGCGCAGACAGACCTCAGATACTAGGAGCCAGGAAATGCTGGGGTATATGACCATAGATAGAATGGAACAAAGTGTTGGGAAGAAGGTGTAGATGGTAGTGTTGCAGTAAGATTGGTAACGGGAAGGAGGAGGAAACTTTGGTTCTTACAATGGGTGTTGTTTCAGTGAAAGTCCTATTTTATCGTTGAATTTTTTAAGCCTTTGAAGAACATTTCACAAATACGGCAATAAACTAAAATCCCTGGTTCTCGTTTGTCATGGACACTCAACCTCCTTCCAGACTATTTTGGTAGTTCCGGTGGTTGATAAGGATGTGAACCTTCGGTCACCAGGACTTTTTTTTTTTTTTTTTAAAGATTTTATTTATTTATTCGACAGAGATAGAGACAGCCAGCGAGAGAGAGAACACAAGCAGGGGGAGTGGGAGAGGAAGAAGCAGGCTCATAGTGGAGGAGCCCGATGTGGGGCTCGATCCCACAACGTCGAGATCATGCCCTGAGCCGAAGGCAGATGCTTAACCGCTGTGCCACCCAGTTGCCCCCGGTTACCAGGACTTTTATGTTACAGTATGGCAGTAGGGCCATAGAATGAGGTGAGGTCACTGTGAAGTTCAGTAACGTCTGTGACAAAGAGCATTGCAGGATTAATAGGTACCACAGGTTCTTCTTGAGTTTCTTAGTCCTCTCCTTGGGCAGAATTTCATACTTCGCAAGTACTTGGGAATAGGCTATACTACTTCATTCTGGACACCAAATACCAAAAGCTCTATGTTACTTTGTGAAAAGCTTGAAAAACATTTTATTGTCCTGAAGGCAGGGTTGCAGCAGAGGGGTACTTTATCTGGTTTGGACCTACTCCTGTAGATCCTGTAGGTATAGGAGACTCTTTGAGGATGGGCGGTGTCAGATAAAGCCTGAACTGTTTGGTACCATTGTGGTTGCTTTTTGATAAGGGAAATTGGATCCAGTTTGCAATAAGGAGTGGTTTGGCTCCCCAGGTCCTCAGGGAGGGACTAGCAACAAGAAGGTTCTGGATGTTATGGGAGAGAGCTGTTGGTTCCAATATTAGTAGCACTCAGATTACTTGGAAATTATAATGGAAAAGCAACCAAACAATATTTCTGCAGAAGCCAGAAAGCTAGTTTTTTGGTCAATTATGGACCTATGCAGCATAATTTCATAAGCCTTGGTCCCAGGGGTGTCCAATAAAACAAATGAGTCACATCCTAAAAAAAGTCTGCAGTCTTTACATTTAGGGGCACCAGAAAAAGGGGGGAGTTAATAGTACTATCTGGTTTTCCATCTCGGGCCATTGCCTAAATGTGGGAGCATAGAACAGTTGAACATAAGCAATGATAGCCAGTCTAGAACTACTTTCCCATACCTTACACTAAAGCTACATAATCCTAATCATGTACCATATTCTCATTGACCAATAAAAAGAATTACGAGGTATAGTGATGCTCTCCTGTGAGAGGGGGAAAGCCTGGAGGTTTATGCTGCGCCCTTAGGAAAATTCTCACGTTTTTGTCTTGTTTGCAAGAGGTGTCAGAGGTAAAATGAGATGACCAGCCCTAGGAGGTCACCCCGATTTAAACAATGCCAGTGGATTAGTATTAGCTAACTGGGGAATGGATTTGCTATTTAATTTAGACTCAAGAAAGCAGAGGGGGAAAAGGGCCAAGGATGCTGTGGACTTCAGAAGCCCCCCAAACTGGGATCTCAGAGAAGGCAGTGGAAGGTTGGTGGCTGAGTCCCACAGAGTTACTTTTACCCAGAGCGAATGTGGATTTTAGTAGCAGCATTAGCCACCTGTGAAGCTTTGGGCTAGAGAGCAGAGAGGCCCCAGCCCCATCTCTTGGGGTGGTGGGAAGTTTTGCTTTCTGGAGTATCCCTTCGAGGACTGGGTTGCTTCATAGCCATTTTTTGTTTGTTTGTTTTGAACAAGGTAAGATAAAACATGCAAAATAGATCCATGTGAAGGTCACACGAAAGGCCCAGTTTTACCTAATGTTCTTTGCAGTTCTACCCCTGTCTGAGGAAGTGTCTCTCAGCTCCCCTTCCTTCTCAAGGCCGTCTTGATGTGTTCCTGTTCTGGCTTTCTGCACTACGGGGTGGCACCTGATGGACAATAGATAACACTGCTCTGGAGATGCATTTCGAATGTGGAGTCTTCCAGCCAATTTGAAATTTAGCCAAGTATCTTCTCCCCTTCCTACTTTTTACTCCTTGTGATTTCCAAGAAACTTCCTGCTAGCAGACTTCTCAGACAGTGACAAACTGAATCCTCATTAAAACAAAGAAAGGTTAAGGGGAAAAAATAACCTATTTAAAATGAGGTAACTCACCAGTCTTTCAGCTGTAAATTGACAATCGGATTTATATAAATCCATAATTGTATCTCTTTTACCTGCAGTTAGGCTAGTTAATGATGAAAAAAAAAAGTATACAGCTGATTGTGTAGCTTTAATGAGGATTCTTTTAACAGAGTTAAAAAAATCCACCAAATTAAATTCTGCCAATTTACTCCATTGCAAATTGAGCACCACCCTGTGAGCAGGGGAAAAAAAAAAAGGAAAAAAAAAAAGAAAAAAAATCATCAAGTAGCTTAAATCAGTTACAGCTAAATGTGTAAGTCAGCATGTGCTTTAGCCTTTAGTCATGAAGAATATATTAGATTTTAAAAATAAATGGCTTTCTGCTGAGTCTTCATTGCAATGGCTTTCTGACTTTTAATTAAATTTTCAGTACTTGTGGATGCTTCCTCATGTACTCTGGCCACAGAGCTCGAATTGCCTCCATCATTAAGTGGAGTGGAAAACCAAATTGGAGATTATTAAGCTTGTTCATTTCTTTGTTATCGGTAGCTGGTGACTCTCTCCTTTTTACTTGTTAAATAGGGATGGAGCTTTCTACCAGGATATTTTCCAAGAATGAAATAAGCTCTCGTAAACAGAGCATGATTAGCCCTAATTCGGGAGCTTGTTAAATGTTCCTCATTATACATTTCTGGTCTGTTTCATCAGTGTTAAATGAACTTAATGTAAATTAATAAAAACAGGTTTGCATTATTTGTAACAGGATTGAGAGTAAAGAAGAAAACTGTAAGCAACACTAAACTCAGCAACTAATGTTGAAGTTTGCACTTTTTCTCTGCTGCCCTTTCTGTTCTGTGGAATTGAATAAATTGTTCCAGAGGTTTAATATTTAATCTTTTGGAATGGAGCGTTATAGTTTAGGTCTTACATTAGCGACTTTAATTGCTAATTTGGTGCTTTTCTGCAAATTTTGTTTTTGCTCCTCTTGAACTTCCCAGAAATAAAGAGATTGATGAGAATAATGTACTGTAGGAACCAATCTTCAACAAAGGAATTTGAATTTTTATACCAACAGGGTCAAGAACAACATAATTTTGGCTATAGAACCTAATAGTTGGTTGGTTTTAAATTCATATTTGTTTTGATTTATAAAAAGGAGTTCATTGCAGATGCTTCAAGGCAAATGTGTAATGTAAAATTCACATTGTTTTAAACAGTGACATTCTTAAAATACAAGGCTGCTTCTCCTAATTAAGGAGAGAAGCCAACCTGAAAAGACTTAAACGTGCGTGGAAGGTCAAAAAGCTAAGGGCCACTAATCTAAATGATAACATGATTTATCTCTGAGATGTGGAATTAGATGCCTATGAGCAAGTAAGAATAATTGAGAAGACCAGCATTTAAAATTTCAGGACCTTCATTAACTAAAATAGGATGTGCCAAAATTGCACACTCCTTTAGATTTCGTTGGCAGGAAGAAGAGGCTGCTGTGATTTCAACTTTATGGTTGTTGGGGTTTATGTTGTCGTAGAACATCCGTATGTAGGGGTCATAGTTATTTGTTAACCTCAAAAATACTGGCAGGCTTATAAGGGCTGAACCAGTGTTAATGATTTTGTGAAACCAAGTTAAAACTTGTAAATTATGAAAAAAGTGTGTCACGTGGGAGTTTTCTGGAACTTTTTACTGAAAATTTTATAGCTTCTCCGACTAATAGTGGATATTAACTATTTGTTTAAAATTAGTGGTAACATATATGGCAAGATCTTGATTTTTCATTATAATTTTCAGAGAATGTCGTGTTCACAGACGAGAATAAAGCAAACACAAAGTGTATTCCATGAATATCACCCATGACAGATAGAACTAATTGTTCACAGAAGGCATTCCTGCTCGACTTGAATTGCCCTTAGAATTTCTTTTTTTTTTTTTAAGATTTTATTTATTTAGCCCGACGGAGTAGAGACATCAGCAGAGAGGGAACACAAGCTAGGGGAGTGGAGAGCGAAGAGCTAGGCTCATAGCAGAAAAGCCAGCCTGATGTGAGGTGCGCTGATCCTAACGCCGGGATCACGCCCTGAGCCGAAGGCAGACGCTTAACCGCTGTGCCACCCAGGCGCCCCCCCTAGAATCCTTCTTAACACAGTAATCCAGGCAGCCCCTACCAATAGATTACAGTTACGTGAGACTCGTGAGTCTTTTTTGCCATTCCTGTTCTAATTAGTGAAATTTTGGATTACTTAGATGCAGTTAGAAAATCTCTTCTTGGGGCTCCTGGGTGGCACAGCGGTTAAGCGCCTGCCTTCGGCTCAGGGTGTGATCCCGGCGTTATGGGATCGAGCCCCACATCAGGCTCCTCTGCTATGAGCCTGCTTCTTCCTCTCCCACTCCCTCTGCTTGTGTTCCCTCTCTCGCTGGCTGTCTCTATCTCTGTCGAATAAATAAATAAATAAATCTTAAAAAAAAAAAAAATCTCTTCTTAACTTTTGTGACAGAAACATTTTGGAACATTTCTGGCCTTAGTAGGGTATGGTGAACACATTTAGTTGTCACGTCATGACTCATTGTAATCTTTGCTCTTTGAAGAACTTGTTGTAATTCAGTGCCATCATTATGAAAATTAATTTTATTTACATAATGAATTATATATGCAGAAAAAGTACAGCAGGTTGGACTGAAATTGTACTGAACTCAGGATATGTCGTAGAAAATTTCTCTTCCTCCTTCCCTCTTGCTTTCCTTTTTTGCTTCTCTTTTGGAAATCCCTGTTCCCTTGGGATTTGGTCAAATAACCAAGAAGTAGTTGAAGTGTCCCAAAGCATGGCTTCGAGGAAAGGCAGACCATAGGCCTTCTGAAGTGACCCGTCAGTTGGTCTGGCTCGGTCACATGACCCTCCACTGTGAACCTCTGCCTCCTTCCACTTTGCTGCTCTGTTTATATTCTGCCCTAGTTCAGCCTTTACTGTTACCCCCTGGTATTTATTTCCATGCTGGCTTTTTTTTGTTACAGTCTAGCTTCTGTCCTGCGTCCTTCCACTGGATTAAGGTACACGTGGCCCTTTCCTTCCTTACTCCCCAAGTAAAGCACTAGGAATCGATTCTGCTTAGTTGACAGTTTTTATTCACAGAACTCCATTGAACAGTTTGCTGGGTTTTACTCAGTATATTTGGTGAACGAAAACTTACGCTTGCTGGTATATACTAAAGACTGCCAGTAATTCTACGTGTGTGTGTGTGTGTGTGTGTGTGTGTGTGAGTGTGTGAAGGTCACAGGGAAAAATTCCGGCAGAAAAACTTCCGAGAATCCGAATGTTACCTTAATCTAAAGAAATGTAAAGATTGACATGTGACCTTCATGTGGACTTTATGTGGTAACCATAAATGGCTCTAGATGATCAAAAAATTTCAGGGATACACAAAAGTGACAAGACAATATTCTTAAAATACAAAGAAGAAGAAATGAATCCTAGGTCTATAAAATAATGGTGATGATGTCCTTACAGAAAATATTAATTGAACACTTACTATGCGATAGGCACTATTGCAAAAGCGTTCTGTGCATGACTCATTTCATAACCACAACAACCGTATGGGACAGCTGCTCTTGTCCCCATTTGATGATAAAGATACTGTATGGTAAAGACAGCAAAAGACTTGCTCAGTGTAAACAGCTAGTAAATGTCACAACTGGAAATTGAGTTCCAGGGAGTCTGACTCTAGAGCCCACATTTGGTTAGGTTGCTTTTTCCAGAGCTTAGCACTGTGTTTTTTCTCTCAGCATTCTTGAGCTTAATCTAAGAAAGGAGCTATGTAGGTACAGTTACCACATCACAAGTCAAGCTCTTGGTAGAAGTAATGATGCTAGAGAGTAGGGCAAAAATAGAAGCTTCTGGATATGGATAGAATAGGGGAATATTACCCAAAGGGCATTCATTTTTATCAGCACATTTCTGCTAACTTCCAGGAAGTCAGAATGAAACAAATCATAAAAGGATTGCCAAATTTCAGACTTTGGACACGGGACCTAAATGTAGGATTGTTCTTTGTTGTCAGCTTCCTTTATATCTTTGGGTATTAAATGAAAAATGAGATGATAATGTTCACAGGCATCAAAGGAGATGAGTGACCAAAGCTTAGAGTTGGTATAAATAATGGCAAGCCAAGATGCGGAGCTGGGTCAAAACCCACCGTCTCGTTAGGCAGGCCTTGTGGAAGAAGTAGAGCAAATGAAGCTAGAAAGTGCATGTGGGTATCCCAAGCAACGTCGTTGCATGGTGGTGGTGATGGTGGTGGGGTACCGGAGCAGAGGTCTGGGCACTTGTTGCCACCTTGGTCATCTGGCAAAATTGGTCATCATGCACTCGGGACTAGCTGGTTGCTTTCAAGAGCTCTCATTGTGTTTTGGATGGATTCTAAGAAGTTATCTTTCAGAAATAAATTACTGCACTTTTCATACTTACTATCTAATATGTATGGGGTCTTGTGCAGAATCCTAAAATGAACACGGTTGTCCTTGTGGGTAGATTAAAAAAGTTACAGGCAGTCACGTTTTCCATTGACCCCACTCATCCCTCCTAATATTAGCACTGCTGATTTATTTAGTTGAGGGCCACCTGCACAAGTGCTGTCAGCCATCTAGCTAATTTTCATTAAAATTCTCTCTGCTTTGCCACCTTTCAGGCAGGTACTGAGAGGGCCCAGGTAGGTGCTAATTTACACAGTTAGAATATCATCTCCACCATGTGTCGTTCTGCCTCTTGGCTCTTTATCAAGTAAATGTACACAACATGGGAGACTACACCTGTGACACAAACACTTGAAAAAACTTGATGAGGGAAATGAAAATCTGTAATTCAGACTTCTGAAATCTCTAGTTTCCTTCAGGGGAAAAAAAGAAAAGCAAAAGAAGGAACATTGTTCATGTAATCTTGGGGATATTTTAACAGGTGATGAGATTTCTTTCTAGAATGCTGTGTAATCTTATCAGTTGAAAGTAGTTCTTGTGATATTTAGCTCAGATAAGGATTGGCACACAGTCTGCTCTGATGAACTTCTCGTGGAGGGTTCTTAAAAGAATTTCGAGTGATTTTCGTTTATGCTTGCCAATTTCATAGATTTTTCCCAACATAAAATTCAAAAAGCAGAGGGAAGTTCTAAATCTGTTGAAAAATGATGGTGTCTGTTCCTGCACAAATGTGGTAGAGAGTTTTCTCAGAACCAGTTGAGTTCATGCCATCACCCATTAGAGGGAGCACAACCATTGGCCGTCCCCCATCCTGCCCTTCCCTCATTTGCCTCTGCAGGTCAGTGCATGAATACATCGACTGGCAAAGTAAGGAAGCTATGTGGTCAGTGACAGAACGATGCAATAGTAATAGCTATGATTTATTAAATACCCAGTCCATGGCAGGTGCTCCACTGGGACGACTTATTTGAATCCTCATGGCAACCCTTCAAGACAGGTGTTGACCCTGTTGGGATGAGAAAACCAAGGCTCGGAAAAGTTAAGTGACCTGCTAAGGTCACCCAACTAGTCCAGAGGTGGGGCTGGGGTTCAAGGACAGATCTGCCGGATGGTAAGCCCAATGCTTTCAAAACTCTACCTATCATCCTGCTTCCCTATGTTACCTGCTTTCAATATTTTGTATCCCCAAGTTCATGCCAGAAACAAAGGGACAGCCATTGCCACATTACCAAGTTCAATCCTGTGAGAGTCAGGCAGCCCCACCTGCCTGGATATTTCTGATCACTGTTTGAGAACTAAGGGTTTGGGTACAAGCTTTTTTTTTTTTTTTTTTTTTTTTTAATAAAGGCTTCCCAGGCTGGCAGGTGGGTTGGCTAGCTGGGATTAAGGCACAGGGACTCTTTGCTGAGCAAGGTGCTCCTTCCTGTCAGAACACATTTCCGTAGAGCCCCGCAGTCGGCAAGCTGGTAGCACCTCCTCTAGCTTCTGCCTCCTAGTGGGCTGTCTGAGGGAGGCTATACATATGTATTAAGTTATTAAGCGGTGGTATGGGTTCTCACAAGTTCAAACACAAAGCATGCTGTGTCTCTGCTCCCGCATCTCCAGGAGGGCCTGGATTAATAGAAATGCAAATAGAGCATCTGCACAAGGCCATATGATTAGAGCCTCCCCCTCACACCTCAAAGTCAAGAGCAGAAAAACACTGCATGTGAAACACAACAAAACATGGTGATATAATATGCAAAGTCTGTTACCCATTGCAACAGCAGTCAGCAGAACGTTTCTACTCACACCACTCACAGTTCTGCCCCAACTTTATTATGTAAGCTCGTGTTTTTCATCGACATAAACTTGCCGTTGGTGTGTTAGTGTCCCTCCCGACTCCTTTATTGCGTGAGACTCTGCACACCACTGTCTGGCCCTCTCTAGAAAGATGCTCTCTAAAAGAGAAGTGGGGCTTTCATTTTTATCTCTGCGCTCGCCATCCCTTGGGGTTGGAAATGCACGGGTCCCTCGGGCCAGAGTTTACTTTTGAGTTGGAGGAAAGGGGTAGGGCTCCAAACCTTCCAGCCCTGGTCTGCAGCCCTCATCCACTGCAAGCCCCACTTCCCTGGGGTGATTCAGGCTATAGGGCCGAGCCACGGGTTTCAGCTCCATGCGAGCCCAGTAGCCTTCCTGTCTTCTGTGGCTGCAGTGTTCGTTCTGTGCACAGGCAGATGCTGCTCTCGGACTTCTCAGCACAGGGGTCGAGTCCCGGCACCTAGGCCCAGGGCTTTCCGTATAGGTCCGTGGGATGGCAGGATTACGTGAACAAATGAAAGAAAAGTCTGCCCACCTCTCCATGCAGGCTGTGGGCAGGGGGGGACAGGTGTGAGGGAGTGTGGGTGACCTAGTGCAGTAATCCCCCCGGAGAAACTGCTCAAGTCCACGTGCAGCTGGCCCTTGGTCTCGTCTCGTTCTGCCAGCATTGTCCTTCCTTGGACCCATCCTTCTCCTTTACTTTAGTTGGTTGATTGAGTATATGTGTGCCTATGTGGCTTTAAAAAACAGTGCTTCTCCAGTCATGACCGTGTGAGGTTATGTGACTGAGGGAAGGAATCCTTGCTCCTTCCTGTCTCAGAGTAAGAGGGGACAATAATGTGGCTGAGAGTGGGTCATGTCTAGGGATGAATTGTGAGGTGATGCTGAGCCCAGAGATTTGGTGTTTTCCGTATTCAGGCAGTGTCATGCTTTGAGTGGCTGCTGAGCTGGTGGAGAGGTCATAGACTCAGCAGAATGGCTGCTTTTATGTATACTTGTATTTCTAGGAATGTTATTCATTACGGGAAATTGCCTACAAATCCTTGCGGTAGATTTTCTGAGCTTATTCATGTAAGGCGTTCCCTCTGTTCCTTATTCAGTTGCTGTCCCTGCCCCAACACTGTTCCTGATCTCTTACCTGGGCCCTAGCCATCTTCCAGCCCCGGGGCTCTTTCCCGCTGCCGCTAGGTTGTACACACCCACACCTCTTCCAGAGTCATCGTTCTAAAGCACAGCTCTGATGAAGTAACTCCTCAGCTAAACGTCTTCAATGATTTCCCATTGCCTAATCAATAAAATGCAGTCTTCTTACTTTGGCATTTAAAGCTCTCTAGGCTCTGGCCCCAGGCTGCATTTTTCAACATTTTAAATTGCCTGCACTCCGTTCACACCATGTGATTTCCTTCTCTCTGTAAACCCCTTCACACCATTGACCTCACTTATAGTGAAGATCCTCTCCTGGTCCATCCCCGCTTGTGGACCCATCCTTCAGGAAGTATCTTACCTGCTACCTTCTGTTGGAAGTCTACCAAATGCGTCCCCATGACTGCGTGTCCCACTTTGTCCCTCTTACTGGCCCTGCTTTCCTCTGTTTTCCAGGTCGTGCTTGTCACTTGGCTAGGGTGCAGTAGATACTTGTTGAGCAGACGCATCAATGCTGAGGGAGGGCGCGCCTCTGTTTTATCTCCCTTTGGAGTTTGCGAGGTTCCTCAGGGGGCAGTGGTGTGAGGCAGCAGCGAGAAACAGGGCTTTGGGCTTGGAGAGGCCTGGCCCAGAGTCTCTGCTTGGCCTTCTATTAACTGCGGGACTGTGGGCAAGCTTCCTAGCTTCGTTGTGCCTCGCCTGAATCAATGCTTGTTGAATATGTGAACTTTTATTGTGGATTTTTTTTGTTCATATGCATATTCTTTAGTCCCTGGAAATGTCGAAAAGCGAAGTATTGCTTGTCTTACAGATAGAAAACATTCACTTCACCTATAAATTATGGCATGAACTGACATCATAATATACACCACAGACCTAGTAAGATTTCACTTGAAAAATAACGAGGCAGGGAAGCATTGCACGATTGCTGGCATCTACCTCTTTGACAACTAACTCTGAACAATGGAAACCATACACTTGCTTTTAAAGACGATAGGTTTGGATAGTTTAACTAATTGGGGCACCCAGTAATAGACAAGACACAATACTGCTAATTCAAGTATCTGTGATGAAGCATTTCTTGGAAAAAGAAAGAAAAGGAAGGAAAAGTTCCCACAGTGATTTCTTGCATCTGCAATCCTAAATCTAATTTAGTATTAGTGCTCCTGACAGGAAAAGAAATTTCAGGGCAGTTACTCACACTTTTGAAGGTTTTATTTGGTTTAACCTCAGAAATAACTGTACTGATGGTGCTGAGTGCTCTCGGATGCGGGTTTTTTCTCTGAAATAATGGACTCCTGAGTTTCTTCTCTTCCTAAAATTAGGTTTGAGATGCTGTCGGGGCTTCCTGATGAGTGGCTTTAACTACTGTGTGATGTTAAAACATAAAAAAGTAATCCCTCACCCACTTAGTGAAGTTTCTGTGTGTGTGTGTGTGTGTGTGTGTGTGTGTGTGTGTGTGTGTGTGTTTTGTTTTTTGTTTTTTTGAGAACACTCAGGAAACCGGGAAACCTCACTGACCACACCATGGATTTTAGTGTGGCAGACAGTGGACCTAGCTGGAGCCCTATGTCCTCATCTTCGTGCCCTTCCCCCACGAGCCAGGACCGCTCTCGGTGCCACAGCCACTGAATTATGGGGAGAGTTCCATCCACGTGTCATATACTCGCTGGGAGTCATTTTCATGTTATTTATAGCACTGTCTCCCTTTTCATGGCATTGGTCCTTTTCTTTCAAAACTTCCCTGTGGCCTCTTGTAGTAAACATAAAACTCCTTTTTTTGTTGGGCATGAGATAAATAACCAAACAAGAAATAGTTAATCTTATAATGAACACTACCGGTATAACACTGCTTTCCGTCATAGTTCTGTCAGAAGTAGTTCTAGTTTTGGTACGGGACGTAAGTCAACATAGGGCTAAGTTTCTGTGTATTTTATTTTTCCTTGGCTGATGGAATCCCACAGAACTCCAGAAATCACAAACATTTGTATAGTTCTCTACATAAAGCACTTACCACGAAATTTGAAATTTTTAATAGAGCCTCCCTATAACTTTGATGTTATTTTCACTTCTCTTTTTCTGATGATGAAATTGAGATAGGGAAGTGATTTTGTGATTTGTAAGAAATACATATTTGGTCATTCACATGACCAAAATGAATTTCTCGTATTTGTTCTTTGTCCACAGTTCTTGGCTCACAGCTCCCAAATTCCTTGGAATTTCCTAAGTGTAGGGAGTGATAAAGGTGTCTTTTGTTACATTAATGAAGGTGACTTTTGGACCCTGCCCAAGGGCAGGGGCTGGTTGCCAGGAGGACCAACCCTGTGATTAAGGAGTTGGAAATTTCAGTTCTGATCTCACCTCCCGGGGAGGGTGGGGTGAGGCCAGGGGTTGAATCAGCCAAGGGTCGTTGACTTTGTCGGTCACGACTGTACAACAGGGTCTCCATAAAAACCCAAAAGGACTGGGTTCAAAGAGCTTCTGTGTTGGTGAACACGTGGGGATTGGAGAGACTGGCGCACCTCTTGAGGGCATGGAAGCTTCACACCCTTTTCCCTTACAAGGGCCATCTCTTCATCAGGCTGTTGGTTTGAATCCTTTATCACATGCTTTAAGAAACTGGGGAATGTAAGTGTTTCCCTGAGTTCTGTGAGCCACTTCAGCAAATCAAAAGAACCTAAGGAGGATATTGTTAGAACTTCCAGTCTGTAGCAGGTAGGTCAGAAGCACAGGAACAGCCTGGGACTTGCAACTGGTGTCTGAAGGAGGGGAGAGGGGCAGTCTTGAAGGACTGAATCCTTTTCCTATGAAATCTGATACAGTCTCCAGGTAGACAGTGTCAGAATTGAGTTGAATTCTTGGCACTCTGCTGCTGTCTGAGAATTGTTTTGTGTTGGGTGGACCCACTGTGGAATTGGATCCAGGAGGTCTTCACAAGTTAAGTAATAGAAACCATGGAGCATCTTGTAATGGTTAAAGTCCTGCCAATAGTGGTTTTCAGAAGCACCAGGACTTGGAACTTCACTCCTAGACAAGTGAGACTCCAGGACATGGCTGGCACCTGGCATGAAGGTTCCAGGCTGGGATGTTGAGAGAGATTTGAGGCAGGGATGAAGCCCAAATGAAAGCCAATCATGCAGTCCAGTAGAAGTGTCGTTTTGAGGGGACCCCGGAGGGAGAGGCAGATCCAGGGAGGAGGTAACAGGATAGAACCTATACCGGCACACCAGCATTCGAGGTGTAGATTACAGAGCGAGAGTCGGAGCTTGGCAGGAATCACAGTCATTGGGAAATAGCTGCTGCTGTTTTGTATGGGACATTTGTAGCCTCGACCTTGAGCAGGAGAGAATGGGCTAGGATGTCAGATCATTAACTTGGGAATATTAAGTTTTAAGAAAGACAACATCCAGAAGATAGGGCACAAAAAGTGAAGAAACATTTGAACACATATTTTGGGTTGAAAATAGAGCCCTACATCTAAGAATTTCCTAGACCACCTTTTCCTTCTTTCTTTCCTTTCTCCTTCCTTGGCTTCCTCATCTCTCTCTCTATCCTCCTTCCTTCTCTCCTCCCTTTCATTTTTTTTTATTTTTATTTTTAAAGATTTTATTTATTTATTTGACAGACACAGTGAGAGAGGGAACACAAGCAGGGGGAGTGGGAGAGGAAGAAGCAGGCTCCTAGCGGAGGAGCCCAATGTGGGGCTCGATCCCAGAACGCTGGGATCACGCCCTGAACCAAAGGCAGACGCTTAACGACTGAGCCACCCAGGCGCCCCTCCTTTTATTTTGTATCTCATAGTGCAACTACTTTGCTGAAGACTTCGTGAGGCTCTGGGGAGGCAAACATGACTGGGAAAAACATTTACTAATCTTTTGTCGATGTGGAAAACTATGTGCCTGTCTTTAAATTACTTTTGCCTAAAATGTTTTAACTTTTCAAGTTAGGTGAATTCATGGGTTGGAAATAAAAACAATGATTTTTAGGTGCTCATATTGAATGCCTATGACTGTGTGTGTGTGTGTGTGTGTGTGTGTGTGTGTGTGTGTTGTGTGCACACACAAAGAAATATATTGTTTACTGCCTGGGGTGTTTAAATGTGATAAGGAGTACCCGTACTTTGAAGTCATAAATTAACTTTCATATCTTTGTATCTTTCATATAGTTCATTCCATTTATGTAAATACAGTGAACAGTCAAAAATACTGCTGATTTACTGTCTTTTTTTTTTTTATTAACCCTAAGTTTTCCATAAATCTCTGGTCCTGAAAATGATTTATATTTCATTATTTAAAAACTCGCTTCCTATGATTTAAAATAAGCCTTTATTAGTCTTCACTTTGCCTTCACCGGTTGGCTGGGTACTTAAGCAGGTATAAAGAGAGAATGGGGGGGGGGGTTAAGGCAACTGAGTAATTTGCAGAATCCTAAACCCTTTGCAATGGAAGCAAAAGTATTGAGAGCTTGAATAATGGAGATTGCCTTTCTATGTGGACAACAGCCTGGGTAGCAACACATATTTTTAATCAACTTTTTCCTTTAGAACACATGACTATACAAAAACTCTATGATGTTGAAGAAGAAGATGGAGTAGTTCATCAAAATATACAAGTTTACCCTAGAGCTATAACCATTCATATTCCTGTCTTTTAAGAGGATCTATGCATTAAGTCCCGATGCATTAAGCTTTCAACAAGTTATAGCACTAAGTCAATGAGATGTATTATTATCATTACCATCATTTAGCATTCACACTTCATCAGCTTGCACTTTCCCTGGCCCAAGATAGCAATTTTCAAAGCAATGGATATATTGAAGCTTTATCTTCATGAGCTTGTCACTGAGATTCAAGTATAGTTTATACTCCCGGAATATACTACCTAATGTTCTCATTATATATGTCTATTTTATTTGAACTCAGAAATTTCAAAATCCCCTGCACATAGGTTTTCCAAATGATTACCCTCATCAAAATTACACAGGCAAAAGGGAGGAATAATTAGTAAAACGAGAAGTTAGATTTGGGGCTCATGTAATTTTCCTTGCTAATTGCTTATCTTGGGAGACCATTCTGGGAAGATGGGAGGAAGTGGATTTTTCATAGATGTATACCTGGATGTGGATCCCTGCCAGTGTTCTTAGAGGATGTGAACAGCAGCTGTGATCCCAGAAAATCTCCACCTTAAGTGACAGGAAGAAACAGCAATTCCTCTTACCTTCAGAGATTCTCACCTGAGATTTTCTAGGAGCTGATCCCAATTCATTGAATTTGATGGAAGAGAAAGAGGCAACTAAGAAATATTCCCTCGTTTTACAGACAGGCTCACTGAGGTCATTTGTCCCAGGTTGTAGATTGGGGCCAAAAGTAATACCTAGTTCTGAATTTATTGTGTAGATAATTTACCAACTTAAGAAAAAGATAAGGTAGGACTCCAAAATCAAAAAGAGAAGAGTAGATTTGCAATGGCAACAGAATCCACAAAGGAACCCCCAGACTTTCCCCAGCTCCTCACCTCCCAAACAATTGTCTGACTAATAATTACCTCTTGTCTTTTCCTGTGGAGACCAATTTATTTCAGCCAGACATCAGGAGGTCATGGGAGAGTCCTGAGACCAGATATGAAAAACGGACTGGGCCAATTGGATTCTTTTGGGGAGTTGTAGAAGTTGCTGGTGAGAAGGTCAGATGAAACAGTGTGCGTTCAAAGATATCTTGAGGTAGGGAAAGGCCATGATGGGCCATCTGCAGGCTGAGGACAGCCAAGGAAGCTGGCTGAGGGGCAGGAGAGGGAGCCGCCATTCATCATGAATCAGAGACAGAGCGTGAAGACCCACACATGAGATGAGTTGTTCCCTGGAGTCGGGAATTACCCCAGTGAAGCCTGTTCCATTTCTTGGATTCCTTTAGGGTCACTCTCTCTGTTACTCCACTTGCATTATCCTTACATTAACTCACTTATCACCTCCCTGACGTTTTCTTGAGTCAGTTTTATGTGGCGTCTGCTGCTTGCAACCAAATCAGCTAAACATAAACCCCTTTTACAACAATAAGCAACATTACTCCTTCCCTCAAAGAAACAACCAACCACATTTCTCAGCATCTATTATAAAGCAGGGTTGCATTTATCTCTATAGTGAGGGAGAACATAGATGTTTGTCAGGAGCCACCCCCCCCCCGCTGCTTTATTGCTCTTTGATGCTTTTGGCAGTCTTGGTGGAGAACAGGTCACTTTGAACTCATAGTCTTCAACTAGCATGCATGCACGCACGCACAACTGAGTTACGGTGTTACTTAACCATAAGCCATCAGATAAAGTTCTGCTAATCTGCTTTCCTAGTTAGCAGGCAGGTGGGCACACATAGCAATGCCCTCGTTCAGTCTCTCAGGAAGCTGTGAGCTGAGTTGGGTTTCCTATGGGCCTACGTGATGCCAGTATATCAACAGTGCTCTGTTGATTGCTGGGAACTCCGTAGTCCCTGCTGTGTTGCATCTCTCCCAGGTGGTAGGGGAGAGAGAAGGATCTGGATGAACCTGTTTAGGTTTCTTGAGAAAAGTTCCAAGCTCACTGTTACGAATGAGGTATAAGATAGAGGAGGAAATGGGGTGCTACAGATAACCCAGATCTGAAACAGAAAACATTTCTCTCCACCATGAATTTGTACACAGTGGTATTTTCCTGCTGTGTTCCTGAAATCAGTGTCTGGTATTTGTGCTCTCCTTGCCAAGTGATGGATCCTGGGCATTTCAGGTAACAAGCTACCTGCTGTCTGAGTGGAAGTATTTAAATGCCTGCTGTTTTTCATCATTCAAGTTGTTTCCCCCTGTGTTTCTCCTGCTAGGGAGCAAGGCTGCCATATGTACAGGGCCACGTGGCTGGCAAAACGTGAGGATCATGTTTGGTGCTGGATTTATTTGATGGCATAATCTTTCTGGCAGCTGGGCTTCTGCTGGATTTGCTTTGGCAATTCTGGACAGGAGGGTATCATCATCATGCTCTAATTTATAGGCTGTCTACTGGGTTCCAGTCTAACTGAAGGGTTGAGGGATTGGAATCATAATAAGTTCTTCAGATATTAGCTTCAAATCTTTGAGTAACTCAGTTTTAAGGAGTGGTTAAGAGCTGGCGTTCTGAAGTGGATAGACCTGGATTTAGATCCAGGTTTCACTTCTTTTACTCTTTGGCATGGAGCAAATCACCTAACTTCTCCAAGTGTCAGTTTCTTCTTTTGTAAAATGAGGATTAAATCAGTATCCATCTCACAGGGTTGTCTTGAAGATAAATGCGGTAATGCCTGTGAAGCCCCGACCTTACGTCTGTCATACAATGAACGTTCCATAAACATTAGCATTGTTGGCTTGTGCCAGATGGTCCTTCTGATCCTTCTCTTGTACCTCCCTTAACCCAGTTAGCAATGCCTCAACGTATTAAATAGCTTGTAGAAAAGATGGAAGATTTATTTTCTACTTTTCTCCTTAAATATTTTAGGAGACTGAGCTTTGCAAGATTTATGCCAAATGCAAAGCAGTTCAGAGGAGCACAAATGCCGACCTTTTTTGGCAGTCCCACCCTTCAGGAAATACTATAGTATAGTATAGGTGCATAATTCTCTCTTTAAGTGTCCCATTGAGGGGTTGTGCTTAGTTTTCTGTTGGTGGCTTTAATTTTCAGGGTTTTGTTTTTGTTTTTTGTTTTGTTTTTTTTTCATCTTTTTTGTTCCCGCTGGCTATACCCTTGTTCGAGGTCTAGGCATAGGAACGGAATCAAAGAATCCTAGATCCTTGACTGAAAAGGACTTGAAAGGTCATTCTTGTTGCAGGTGGCCGCTTGTCCTTATGTCATGTGTTGGGTGTACGGGAGAAGTTCTGGGAAGGTCTTCTGGGAGAAGTGTTAAGAAGGCATGGTATGAAGAAAAGAAGATTGTAGATACAGTCTCATAAGAAAGCCCAGAACAGATTTTTGAAGGAGTGGAAGAAAGAAAATAATAGATGGGGGAAAAAATTAAAGGAAGAGTAACAAGTTTGAAAATTTAGCCTAAAAGTGAAGTTTGTATTTGAATTAGGTTGCAACAGGAAATTGGAAGATAAATGAAGCAACCTCCACTTTCTGGAAGGCCCAGAAAAAGGAGCTCTCCTCTTCCATGGAGCTGTTAAGGTTAATATTACGATCAAGATTTTGTTTCTGAAATTATAACTTAGGGACTCTTAATTTTGCTTGATTTTTGTTTCCTTAAGTGAAGGATTTATCTGCAAGTTGTGAAAGCCACCATAGTAAATAATGAAAAAACTGAACAATGATGCTGAATGGTCTGAAAATAAAAAGTACAGAGCTACTTTCATCTTTTTCATTTCAAGTGCCGAAGTTTGGGTAGTTGAGAAATTAGCCTGTTGGTTTTAAGTTTCTGGAAAAATGGGAAAGGAAGGCAGGCTTCATTTTAGTCCCTGAAGTTAAACAGAGCCAGATGAATGCCAGATTAACAGACCACACTGGTCACTATAAGCAAGCGAATCCTTCGATTTCTTAGAGCAATAGTACTTGCACCACACACTGGACTCTGTTGCCTACAGAGTATTGCTCGGTTATAGCAATATAGAGGCAGGGCTAGTGGAAGAACCTGTGCGCGACAGAAAATCGATACGTGTAGGAAAGAAGACTGTTAGGAAGTTAGGAATGTTATTGAAGAATCTGTTGGCCTGAGCTAGTTGGATTATTCACCATTAAGTGATTACTCTAGATGCAGCAGGTGACCTTGCAACCAACTCAACTATTCTAACCTAGAGTTTTTCCTAATTAAAAAGTGTTTGGGGGGTGCCTGGGTGGCACAGCGGTTAGGCGTCTGCCTTCGGCTCAGGGCGTGATCCCAGCGTTATGGGATCAAGCCCCACATCAGGCTCTTCCGCTATGAGCCTGCTTCTTCCTCTCCCACTCCCCCTGCTTGTGTTCCCTCTCTCGTTGGCTGTCTCTATCTGTGTCGAATAAATAAATAAAATCTTAAAAAAAAAAAAAGTGTTTGGATTCTTAGTTTAGGAGAAGGCCCAAGGAAGAGAAATGAGGTCAAAATGAAGGGATCCTGAAGGGAACACTCTGTAATAGAAACCATTTGGCAGAATAAGATCATGTCAGTGGAGGCGGTAATTTTGTAGAAGGGTGTATTTTCAAATAAGGAGAGTATAAATATAGGTATGTCTATTCAGAAATAGCCTTATAACTAATTTGATCCTAAATGCTTCTTCCAAATGCTAATGACAATTAGTGATTTAAATTACCTGAGTGTGTGTGTGGAGGTGTACCTGGGTGGCTCGGTTGGTTAAGCGGCTGCCCTCGGCTCAGGTATAGTCCCAGGGTCCTGGAATGGAGACACGCATTGGGCTCCCTGCTCAGTGGGAAGTCTGCTTCTCCCTCTCCTTCTTCCCCTCTGACCTCCTCATGTTCTCTTTCTCTCTCTCTCACAATCAATCAATCAATCAATCAATCAATCAATTTTTAAATTACCTGAGTGGGAAATACTCTCATGAACTAGTATCATAAGGTGGGCATTTCAGTGGGTCTTCTATAATGTAGGCACTTACGTAACTGGTAGCAAATGTGAGTCCTTGAGGTAGGTGAGGGAGTGGAGATGGGATATTAACATTCTCAATTCTTGACACCTTATCCTTACCCTTTTGAATATGGTGCCACATGGGTTTTAAGGAAGTATCTCAGAGCTAAAGTAACTGGATAGAGATGTGGGCAGAAGTTGGGGCTCACTATCCAGAAATTCACATATAAAAATTTGATAGTCTTCCCACTGACTCTGGAAGACCCTGAAGACTTCTAGCCTTTGGAAGAAGGTTCTAGATGTTGGGAGGACAGCAAAAGAAACAAAACTCTTCTGGTTCTGTCCTAATGATAAGATTATTGCTCCTGTCACCCAGCTGTAAAGCAGGATTTCTGTTGGATTGCCAAGGCTCTGTCCCTACCCATGTTTGGCAAAAATATGTCCTTATCTGTGCACTAGACAACCTGTTTCTATTATTTATTGCTTTCAGCTGACCTATAGATATCCCACTTCTAACCTCCTCTCCCCCACTTTACAGATGAGGAAATGGGCCCTTAACTGAAGTCACACACTTAATACAGGGTTAAATTAGGATTTCAATCCAGATCTCTTGACCCTAAAGGTGATGGTCTCTTGTCTACCCCACCATGCCACCTCCTCAGGGCTGTGTCGTGTCCCTTTCAGGGACATTTGCATTTTATGCCATAGAATGTAAGGTTTTGAGTCCTGTTCAAGGACTTTTTAGCAGCATTGAGCAGATGGCCAGGTGTTTGTGGGGGCGGCAGACCCCTCTTGGCCTCCCTAAAGTCAGGCACTTTATTCTTTAGGTTACAGTTGGGCCCTGTCCCCTGAATTGGAGCTTATAACTGGGGTGTCCTTGTCACACACGTTTGACAACTATGTGAACAGGTGAGGTGCAGCAAAGGAAAGGAGTCTCCATTTTATGAGGAAGAAACTGAAAGGTTAACTTTCTTGGGAGACACGGGTTGTGTTCTATTAGCAGAGTTAAGGCAAAACCCCCAGATTTTGGCCTTTCCCATCAGTGCTCTCTAGCAGACCCCGTAACCGCCATCTCCTTTATAAATGACTGGAAAACTTCATTTGTTAATCTAGAAAACCCTCCAGCCAAGCCCAGCTCGCTATGTGGTTAACAAGGACAATTCCTTTAAAATGTTTTTTTCCCCCTTACTTAGTGTTGCTGGCATCAAGTATAGTTATTTATATGTTTTCCATTTGCTACTTGATTTATTTTAGAGACTGACACTTTTACAAGCTGACATCTCAGCTTACAGACACTTTTTTTGCTCCACTGAATGCGGTTGATGCTACTTACTGGATGCCATGCCGGGCAAATCCTAGTTAAAGGCTTCTCTTTGTGCTGCAATCCATCACTCCTTTTACAGTTCTTCGTCTGGAAGAGTGTAAACTGCCTCCTAATTTTGGCATGTGCTACTTGCCTTTCTGGCTGCTCCCTGTTGCTTCCTGGTATCACTCTGTCAGGTAGACACTTGAGGATTTCATTGCCACCCAGGTGTGCAGCAAATTCAAAATCATAGTTTTTTTTTTTTTTTAAAGCTCCTTTTGAGATTTTTGTGATGGCAGAGTAGTTAATAGGAAATTAGGTATTGATGTAGAGAATTCATCAGCTACTATCAGTTGATTACGCATTTTTTTCTATTGAAAAAACATTTCTGTTTGTCTATAATGTACCAGAAGATTTGGAAAAAAATAAAGTGCCACTTTTCTCCAGGAGCTCTCAGTGTAGTGAAAAATTGCATGATCGTCTGATAAAATGCTGGAGTAAGTTGACTTGCCTCCAACTTTTCCATTCTTCCTGCTTCTTTCTTTTCTTCCGCATATCAAGGCCCTACGCTAGGACCGTATGCTGGCTATGGTAGAATCTCTTAGAAGAGAAGGCCCACGTGGACCACCTCCGGGCAGAGTGATTACAGCAGAGCGAAACAGTGGCCCTTCGTGCAGTGTGTCATTGCACGTGGAGGTAGCTGAGGACTGATTGTGTTTCCATTGGCTGTTGGTGCATTGCTTCTATTCCTTCAGTGTTTTCTGAGGGACACGTGGGCACTCATCCATTACAACTGAAATGGGCACATTAACTCTTTAAGGAGTGGTGTTATTTAAGTGCACCTAAACTTTGTCCTGTTCGCTCAGTAGCACTTGAACTTATCAGTGTATGCCTGGTTGGGCTTGTCTGGTCAGCGGTTTTCATGCTGATGAGGATTGCTTGCAACCCCTTTGGGGATCCCACCTTGAGCCAAAGTCTTTCTAGTCTACTTTGTTTCTAGTCAGTTCAACAAAAGTGTAATGACTGCCTACTATGTGTCCAGCACCAGATGCTGTGATGTAAAAAAAAAAAAAGATACGTTCTGTTTTTCAGCATCTCACAGGGTAGGGGGTGATACTGACAAATACGTAAAAAGCTTTGAATACAGGGTAGACGGTGTAAGTGCTAGACTAGAAATGCAATTGAAGGGCTGTACGAAGAGCAGGTAGTTCTGGTGGATGGATCAGGACAGACTTTGTGCAAGTTGTAGGATTTAAGCTGGAAAATGGATGGTATTTCACCAGGCACATTTAGGCCAAAGGCTTTCCTGGCAACTTTGCTTTTTTTTTTTTTACAGATTTTTTTCAAAAGATTTATTTATTTATTTTAGGGAGAGAGAGAGGAAGAGTGTGAGGGGTGGGACAAAGGGAGAGGAAGAGAAGCATACCCCTTCTCCACTGAGTGTGGAGCCCAATGCAGAGCTCGATCGCACAACTCTGAGATCACGACCTGAATTGAAATCAAGAGTCAGACGCTTAACCAGCTGAGCCACACAGCCGCCCCAAGTTGCCGGTTCTTAAGTAGATTGATGTTGCTAGAACTCTGGGAGTAAAAGCCCGGGGAGAGGAAAGAGGATGGTTATTATGACCTAAGATTAGAAGTACTGATTTTTGGAGTCAAATTGTTGAGGCTAAGAAAGCTCATGGAGGATATCTTAGATGGTGTGTGTGAGCACAGAAATATGCCCGTGTGTTTAGGGAGGAGGGACCTTGAGACGAGGGACTAAGTGGTGATATTATTGGAGTAGGTGAGAAGTGCTGAGGGTGAAAAGCACTGCGGCGTGAGTCTGTAGGTGGAGCAGAGATGGTGAGGCTTTAGCTAGCAGCCGGCTCTGACGGGGAGAGAGAAGGGGAAGAGAAGGGTCCGTGATCAAGCCTGAAGTGCTGAGAAGGCGATACTACTCATCAGCGGAGAAACACAAGTCAATTTGTGGAGAGAATGGGGGATATTAATACGCTCTACATCTCGGGTCTGTTGTGCAACGGATGTCCAAAGGCCTTGAGAAATGAAGTGCCAAATAGAATGCAGGATGACATGTTAACCTATACATTTGAGTGGGCCGTCTGGAATGTTCCTCCCTGACGGCAGGGACTGTAGCGGGTATTCCCCTCTGAGTACTCCGTGTCTGGCAGGAGGCCACAAAATATTAATTAGAACACAAGGTTCCAAAAAGTCGTTCATAAAGAAACATGCTCAACTCTGTTTAACACAGTATTTTATTTGGTCCTAAACCCTTTTGGTGAAGCGATCTTCTAAATGTCTCTCAGAGTATTCTCCAGAATCCAGTTTGAGAAACAGTGTCTTAGGGTAATTAATAAATGATTTCAGGGTTAAACGAATAAGATAAACACCCTAAAGAGAGAAGGGAATTGGGGTATATGTCTATCTGTCTGTCTCTCTCTCTCTAAGCAAACCAGAGGTAGTGAGATCTGTGGAAGGAGTGTCCCCTTGGCAAAGGCATAGCCACAAAGAAGGATGAATGGCTGACCTTTCTCCCCCTCACCTGATCACAGGTTTTAAAAGACTTACCATCAGTTTTAAAACACGTCTTTAAAGCTCTAAATATGGCCCTAGGTCTTGACTCTTTAGACTCCAGTTCAAGATGATGGTCACAAGCATGTCCTGGAGGCAGTTTTGAGCACTTTAAAAGCTTCATTTAGTTTTCAAATGTCTATCCGTGCTCCCAGCACCGTGGATGGCCAAGAGAGACTTTGAGAATTCAGTGCGAGTATGAAAAAGGAATGGAGCCCGGAATTTAATTATTTTTTAAAAATGATACTGGTTCTTATGGGGGGGGTTGCAATACACACACACACACTGACACACACTGAAGGATTTATACTTTATCCATTGTATGGAACCTCTTTGAGGGTTGGGTAAAATACAGAGAAAGAATGTCAATGTAACAAATACGGGGGATGTTTATTTCTTTGTATGGTGGGTTCTTAAGAAGGAAAGCAATACTTTTTTTTCCCCCTGATTTATTGCAGTATAGCCTTTTAAAACATAGGCCCCACTGAAAAAATTATGAGGCATTTTAATAATCTCTGCCCTATATAGGTCAGTATTCTAATAACTATATTCCAAGGGCACTGTGTGTCCCTCCAGCACGCCTGGAGTCGAGCCTTGGCTATTGCGTGGTTCTGCAGCAGTGTTCTGTTCCTGCTTGTTTAATAACTAGTGGCCATGCTTGCCTCTTGTCAAAAAAGACCGTTATTTCATGAATGATTAAAGTGCTAGAAACCCAAGATTTATGGCTCTCTTGCTCAAAATGCTCATATGGCTCTTGTCTGATGAAAGGTACCTATCATCGACACACATTTCATTTACAGTGTAATTCTTGGGTTACCAAGGTAACATTCAGGTTAATCAGCTGCACCACACTTTGCCTAATTGAGGGAGAGCACTTCAGCTCCCACTTCAGTCCCTGAAAGATAACAATCTTTTTTCTTTCATTTTTTTTTCAGTCTGACATTTGGAGGCTATTCCAGATGCTCTTGACTTTGGAGCATTTCCCTCTCTGGCTCTGACACATGGCACTATGCCCTCATACTGACTGTGCTTGAATAACTGGCTTTTACAGAGGCCATCCCCCTATTTGTTATATGTAAATAGGGTGACACTTTATGTACTGTTCTCTGGCACTAGAGTGAAATCGTTGAAGTTATTTTGTATATTAATATCAGCACGTTGGAACGTGTTTCCTATTTACCTTTCTCTTCTTGGTTTTCTGCACAGCTGACCACTTGAGCAGATATGAACGAAGAATTTTTTATTTGCAGCATGGGGTTGAGGAGACGAGCCTGAGCTTTCCAGAACTTTGTGGGCAAAGCTGTTAGCTGAAATTTCCAAGTGTGATTTTGATTCTTTCCTCCTTACTTCATCTCCCTCTGAAAAAGTGTAGAGAGGGGCACCTGGTGGCTCAGTCGGTTAAGCGTCTGTCTTCGGCTCAGGTCATGATCTCAGGGTCCTGGGATCGAGTTCCGCATTGGGCTCTCTGCTCAGTGGGGAGCCTGCTTCTCCTTCTCCCCCTGCTTGCCACTCCCTCTGCTTATGCTCTCTCTGAAATAAATAAAAATCTTAAAAAAAAAATAAAAAACGTGCAGAGAGTTACCCCATCAGCCAACTGCTGGTGGCCGCATTAAGGAGCCAGATACTACTTAGCATCAACCGAAGTTCAGAATGGGAAGCGGAGGATGAGTGTCTTTGAGCTGTTGAAAACAGATGTGTGGACTGTTCAGCGTCCAGCCTCAGGAAGCACTGTCTGGGAGAGTCAGTCTAAAAGATCCTGCAAAAGCAAGGCCTCTAAAAACAACTATCTGCCCAAGGTGCTGATTTTCAATTAGATGAGTTTTGTCCTTGACTAGAAAGAATTCTAAGCAAAACTGGTTTTAATTAGCTGAAAAAAAGGTCTCACTGTTTTGTGTTCTGTAAGAGCCTATAGTTCTTCATATTGCATGAGACACTGGGCCTTTTTATGTAATATTTGCTACAAACATTTCCTTAGTGGAAGGTTCACTTCTCAGTTTTAATTCTTTTGAGTGACTTAAAATGTATGTGTAGTTGAACCAGACAGTTTTTACTTGGTAATTTCACCATTTTAAGCTCAGAATGAGGTCTCTCCAAAACTTCGATATTGGATACTATTTCTTCTCACTTTTGACAGATTAATTTTTAAACACAACAGAACTTTTAAAATTTACTTGATTTATAAGGGTACGTGGTACAAGGTAATGACTAAGTGGGTGGCTTTTCCTGCTGGGCGATAGCACTGTTCCTTGATTTCCTTGTTCCCCTCCTCTGCTGACTTGTGATTTCTCCTCTATCACGTATCACACACTTGGAGGATTTGTTTCTGAGCCACCCGTTCCGACCCCCTGGCTTGTCTGTCTATTCTTGTGGTATAATCATGCCTGTTTTAACTAATATTACTAATGGCATTGATTAGTATGCTTAGGGCTAGTATTGCAACAAGGAAGGAATGAGGATACTTTTGCACCAGTAGTTAGCAGGTAAGTTTTTAATGATAATTTTGTTATTATGAAACGCTATCCTATAAATCTGTTGGCACTTAAATATATACGAAGACTCCAGAAGTATAACAAAAGGATATTCACTCAACTTTAGACTAACTTTCTTACATATTTAAGAGCTGTTTTTCTGTTTATTTTTTTGAAAGTTCTCAAAGGGATATTCAGTGCATGTACCATGAGATCTGGTTATAGAGAGCTTACTCTGGTCTAAAAGCAGTGTGCCATTAAACATAGGCCAAAACAAAACAGAGAAGAAGGTAAATGAGAAAAGCTGCCATTTCATACTCAGGTATTAGTAAGCCAGTTATGGGCATCCTTGAGCAGTAAGATTATGCCTTCTTGCCCTGTCCTCTTTGCCTCTCTCCCCTTTTGAAAATGCTTTTGAATTTAATTATGAATCAGTTTTGGATGATACCTTTTAGTTATTCAAGAGAGAAGTTACATATCCTTGTAATAATCGTCATGATTCTAGCAAGCATTGCGAATTCCAGAATGTTGATGTCTTATTCTCCTTCAGCCCAGGATCTGCATCCTCATTTGAATTTAGTATCACCCTCGTGTATTTATTGTGTCATACAAGTTACAGGAGACACAGACGATCTATTTTATTCTCAAATGTGCAGTCTGCTCTGGATTGATGACTCTGTTTACCAGAATTTATCTGTTTTCAGATAACGGATTTTTAACCAGATGTAATCTATGCAAGTTTTTCATGTTCTAAGAATTAGCATCTAATCTCTGTTTAGCTGAAATTTAGTTAGCAATGTTGACACCTCTGCATTTTAACACAGGGATTTCTTTGTGGGACACAGTTCCTTTCAATCAACTTAATATCCCATCTTGGTCTCTAAGGGACAATAATTGAGTTTAGGCTAGTTTTAAATAGCGATAAGGACAGGGAACACAGATGGGTATTTCATTGATTAACACTAACCCTGGCCTAAGGCCCCAGTGTCAGGCATTAGATTAGGACATTATGAAGAGAATGACAGAGTTTTGGTACTTTATTCCTCTCAATAACATTCTTTCACATATTAGGTTTATCCCCCCTAGGCAGCTACTTCGTCATGCAGAAGACCTTAATCCACTGATGTGCCTCCCTCTGCTCTTTGCTGCGGCCTCTGTTTACAAGAGTAATGCGGCCGGTGTAAGACAAAGTTCTCGGGACAAGGCCGGCTGAATAAGGCTTTTAGATGCACAGAGATCCGACCTAAAAACAAAGCAAAACCCACATTGCAAACACACACACACACACACAAATGCAAGCACACATGCACACACAAACGCCAATAAAACTGAGGCTTTTTTGGAAATACAATTATAATGCTTGCATCCCGAAGAATCAGACATTAGGATTTCATCAAGAAGACCCTACGTTACTGATCTCCTTGTTTGGCACTTTATCTTTTCTTCACCTTTGACCTTTCTTTCAGGCTCTCTTCAAGGCATCGCGAACGTAAGCCCTTGTGGTGTTCTTTTAGAAGTAGGATTGCTGTCGTCCCCTCTGGTGAATTGAAGCAGCTGCTGGAATCAGTGACAAGGTTGGGTCCAGACTTGGTATCCCGGCTGGGAAAGAGATTATGGGTCAGTCCCCAGTGCTAGGATACAAAAGATTCAAGCAGTTCGGGATTTTTTGGATATCCGAAAAAGATTTCATGAAATTTGTAAAGATCTAACAGCGCATTGCAGATTTCACGTGGTCTAAATAGCTTATACTAAGTCAAACTCTGGGTAGTCAGTAAATGGTATTTTCACAGCTATGCAATTTTTCCGAGGTTGAACTGTACGGCAGTAGTTTAATTCCACCAAATCATGTGGTTAGGGGATGAAGCGGGTGGCCCTTTACATTAATCTGCGTTAGCTGTGGCAGGGTATCTAACTGGAGAGGATCTCTTCTACGGTGAAGATTGACGTGCTCACCCTGTTCGAGTTTCGATGGTCATGCGATGCCTTTTTTATCCTTTTTATTCTTCAGAGCGCTGGCAAGTTGTAAGGTTAGACACTACAGAGAGTTTTTCATATATATGTATAGACATGAAAAAAGTAGAAAAAATATATTTCTGTAAAAGGAATAAACAATACATTATAAGACTTTTGTTCTTTGTTATCATCTTCTCTTTCACCAAAATCTCAGAGAAAACTCTTCGTTACATAAGAGTTATGTAAAGTTGAGAGCTTTTAAAAAAATTTATAATATTTTTGCCTGAACACAGCAATGAAGCAAGCTGTATTAGAATTACAAGTGGGGTTGTAAATTTCTGATTCTCCAAAATACAGTGTAACAAAATCTTTAGGGTTTTTGAAGGAAAAGACTTCAGTCTCTTCCTCACAGCCTTGCTCTTCATCTTCTTTCACTTTCTTTTGCTCTAAAAACTTTTTTTTTCCCTTCAAAAACTTGAAAGAGACCTCTACAAGATGATTGTTTGGGATTGCACAGTGAGCCCTGTCTGTCATAGGTACTAATACATTAAAAAAAAGCAGGAAAGACCCCCCATTTTTAAAAGAACATTTGGTGTAACCTGCATATCCACCTGAGAGACTGCTGGAGTGGCTGAAGAGGGAGCAGTCTGGCATTGACCGTCATGGTGGGCAGGGGCACACGGGCGTTTACCCAGCACCCCCACAGTGAGTAGCTGCTGCTCTCTTTCACTGAACAGGACTCACTTAGCGAAAGTGGCCTTTTTTTTTTTTTTTTTTTTTTTTTTTTTTTTTTTTTTAGCTCTTCAGAGTGTATGTTTGAGAGGTAAACGGCTGGTTCATACCACTCCTTTCCCAATTATTTGGAACCCTGTTAACTCATTTGTTTGGATTAATTCAACAAAAATCCATTGAGAGCATAGCCTTACCAAAGAGCACATGCTACACATACGTGACGTCCTACCAAGAGCACCACCTCAATTGGAAAAGGACACTCGTCCTCTCAGAGAAACACGAGGCTGAAGGGGATCTTAAAGACCCTCTGGTGTTGTGGTTCTCTACATTTTCACCAATCAAGGTCTCTCTTATTTTATCTTTACGGTGCCCACATTTTAGAAGATATAAAATACTTCTACATGTGAGTTTGGTTTCCACTAGGCTGAAAAAAATAATTGCAAATAACTCATTTCAGGAATAGTTCATCTATTTTGGTGGGGGTGGGGATTCCTGAAGATTTTTTTGATCATATTTATTTTTATTTATATTATAGTATAGTATAGTATATTAGTCACCATACAGTACATCCCTAGTTTTGGTGTTTTTTGGCTCCAGTTTGGGAACCTGTGATCTTGTGTGACCTTGTTAGATCAATGGAGGATTTGAGTTTACCTGACACCACCCCCCCGCCCCGCACCAAAGATCATAAAGTTAGTTTGAAGCAGAATAAAATCCAGACTCTGAGTAGTATTGAGTTGTCTAATAAGTGTAGTCACAGTGTTTCAGAGAAGTAAGAAGTATGGCAATAGTTCTTTATTTCTAGACGAGTGAAATTCGTTTGAAGGAAATTGCATGGTTCTATATAATCTTTCATTTTAGATGTTGTTGGGAAACTCCTGATGACTAATTTCTCACAGCAACAATCACAATCAACAAAAGCATCGTATGCTACAGCCTCTCTTGGACACTTTCACATGACTTTCATCATCATGATGGTTGGCTTTTATGATATTCATATGAGTTTGACCTGAGCCAACAAAAGCCAGGGAAATCGATTAGAGAGGAAAATTCGTCCTTAAATCTTGAGTTCCCGTGAGGGCTGCCTGTAGCCTCTGGGCCGCCAGAAGCTGGCATGTGGCTCCTCTCTGACATAATTCTGAAACAAAATGAGGTGGATGCTGAAGCTCAGTCCTTGAGAAATAAAAAATAAATTAATAAATCAGTGTCCCTCGGTCCATTCAAGTTACCGCCGAAGCTAGTGCTTTCATGCCATTTACGTCAGGAATGAAAGCTACTTTATAATGAGGCAAAAATCTGATACAGAAAATGAAACAGTTGGTCTGAATTCCTAGGTTAGGGGTTTGGGTTTTTTTTTTTTTGTTTTGTTTTGTTTTGTTTTTAGTAATAATTTGCTCATCTCACGCTGGTGGATTTGGCCTCTTGCATTCTCTGGCAGTCAAGGAAAAGTTAGCTCAAGTTTTGCTCCCTCTGCCATTAACAGATGGCACGCAGATCTAAGCATAAGCTGTGGCTCCCGGGCCACAGGCAAAGGGTGAGGGCTGCTCCCCCGTGGACACCCTCAAAAGGCCCTAAGCTTGAGTAGCACAAATGAAAAGGTCTAGTGCTGGTGTTAATTACGCAGAAACCACACAGAAAGTGCTGGCTGTTACTGAGTTGAGAGGTTGGGCATCTCTTCTTCCCCAGATAAAAGGCTTGATATGAAAACATTTTGCAGAGGACAATGAAGTGAAGATTAGCATAATCTTCTGCAGTATCCTCAGTAAGCTATCCATGAGTGAGCTGCTTTTTTCTCATTCCTTCGGCTCTAATGTCTGGATTTAAGGAATGGTATTGTTAAAAGTAGGCTTTGTCCTTGGAGCCTGACAGTTGTGTTTTTCCCGCCTTCATGTGATCATCCCAGTTGCTAGTCTCCTGCTCTTTGGGTAGGGAGACAATGGAGGGAAAAATGAAGTGTCAGTTCATTGACAGAACCTCTCTGTGCTATGTTATTCTTAATCCAGACTCTTCAGGGTTTTTTCTTTTCTTTCTCTCTCTCCCTCCCTCTCTCTTTCTTAAACCTCTCTCGCCCATGCTCCGTGTTTGAATAGGGGAAGTCTGTTTAGTATCATTCAGAGGAAAATGTAGAACAAGTAACACTAGACTTTGGCGCTTTAGGCAGCTTTAAATTTAAAAAATGCCAGTCTTGTTGTTTTCTCTGTACTTCAATCAGAACCCTAAACTGCCATTGTGACGTTTTATATCAAAATCTGGGTAGCTGTTAAAAGGGTTATTCAGATGGATGCAACGCCAAGCCTTGAGTGTTGAGTTTTTTCATGAGGAGAGTTTAACCACCTGTGCGGTGCAGCCTAATGGGGTTCTCGGGGGGGCTGGTCCGGTGGTTAATGCCCTGGTTTGTTGGCCACTTTGATCCTGGCCGCCCTGTTTTAAGTCTTGCTAGGACTGGTTAAGCTCGTGCTCTGTAACCCCGGGGATAACTTGAGGGTTCTGAAAGTCATGAGGCACGGTCCCCAAGATCAAAATATAAAAATAGGTCTGGGGTCAGGGAACTCGACAGGCCCCCGGAAGCTCTTCACTCTTGCAGCTGGAGACTGTCTCTTATGTATTTAGAATTCGTCATTAGGATTCTGACAGAGAAGTGCGGTGTGGGATGACTGCAGGGCAGGCTCTTTGAATCTTCTTCCTGATTAAAAAAAACCCAACTTCTGGCTGCTGACAGGAGACAAGGCGAGTACAAGGAGCGCATTAAAAAGCAGCTTACGTCTGTTGATGGCTGAAGAAGGGTTAGAATGGCTGAGTTTTGAGTGTGGGTGAAAATTCCAGAGTTTATTTGTTATACCAGATGAGTTTGGGGGAGTCGCTGGTGTTTTTCGAAGGCCTAGAGAGCCCGTGAGAATGGGTATTGTAAAAGCCCATGTCAGACAGTTGGTCGGCCTTTCCAGAGTTCCACTGACGTTAGTTTTGACATGAATTCCGTTCTGGACCTAGATTGCCTACTTGTTCTGCCTCTGTTGTGGAAGAATCTGGCATATGACCCACCAGATTTAGCTAAGATTTTCTTGCCTGATGCGAATCACTTGAATAGATTTGGTTTTCTTTCCTGGAGGTGGCTCATTGTCCTTCAGTCTATAATCTGAGCTGAGATCAGCCACTCCATGCAGCCAGAACCAACCAGGTTTGGATCAGTGGTCCAAAGTGACCGTATTGCTGTGGAATGACATTGAAGAAGAAGTGGACTTCAGGTGTCCTGATTGTTATTCTCTTATGCTGTCAAACTGTGTTTTGTGGACAAGGCAAAACCAAGTCACTCTACCGTGAAATTCAGTGATTTCTGTGGTAGAATGGAGGACTTGATGTAGAGCCTCTCACACCTGCAAGTTCCAGCTCTGCCTCTTAGCTGCTGGGGGACAGAACTTGTGTGGGCCTTGTTGCATTATCTGTGCCATGGTCATCTCAGTGGCAGCCCACAGTGCTGTTGAGAGGATTAAAGGAGAGCATGTATTTTAGACCAATTTGTAAACTGTGTCAATTCCTATACCTGTGTCAATCCCTGAACCTGTCATTATGATTCTTCTAGAAAGTTTCCAATTGAGGGGCGCCTGGGTGGCTCAGTCGTTAAGCGTCTGCCTTCGGCTCAGGGCGTGATGCCAGAGTCCTGGGATCGAGCCCCACATCAGGCTTCTCCACTGGGAACCTGCTTCTTCCTCTCCCACTCCCCCTGCTTGTGTTCCCTCTCTGGCTGGCTGTCTCTCTCTCTGTCAAATAAATAAATAAAATCTTAAAAAAAAAAAAAAAGTTTCCCATTGCACATGGATTCATTCAGCACACATTTATTGAATGTTGACACGTACCAGATGGTCAGAGCCTAGGAGGGTTACAAAGATCAATAAGACACAGTTCCTGCCCTAGGAAGTCAAAATCTAGCAGGAGGCAGGCACAAGAAAAAAATCTTGCATCCGGGACTACTATAAGTTTAAGAAACTCTAGTCCTTCTAACAAATATTGGTTGAAAACGTGCTATGCACACTGCACTATGCTAAGTATTTTGGTGGTGGAATTACTGAGGAGGAGGATGTTGTCCTAAATACCTTATACAGGTATCCCCATGTTTGGAAGATTATGCTATTTTGCTTTTCTGAAATGCCTATATTAGTATGTACCTGTTTTTGCTAACCAGAAGGAATCCAAAGTGGATTTTCACTTTTATGAAAAAGGGTGACAAGTGAAAGTGGTATTCAGTGTCTGCTCTGCAGTGTGCCTTTGCGGAGGTAGCTTGTGTGCCAGGCAGCGAGAGTGGCGCCACCAAGCTCCTTCCCTGGAAACTACACTTAGCATCTCCCATTAGAGGCTTGGAACTGTTTGTGAGTATCAGTGATTTATCTTGATTTAATTTGTGCATCTGTTAGCAAAATGTGTTCTAAGATGTCAGAAGAGCCTACGAGAGGTTATTTTTGGGGTCGGGTTCAAAATTTTTCCACATAAATTAATGGTGATTACTTCTTCACTTGATGCCATTTTGGGTTATGAATATTTTCATAGGAGTGCTGTACTTTTGGAGAGCAGGAGAAGACCTGTGTAGTCTGCTTGGGAAGATAAGACACATGAACTTCCCTTCCTACTAACACAATAAAAGACAAGTGCCAAGTGAGCAAGTGTGGAATACATTCAAAGGAGATAGCCAGACCCGGAGAAGGTGGGATCTGAGTTGTCTGGGAAACCTTGGAACTTGAACTTTCATAACACTTGATTTCATCTCCTTAAGGCATTTAACTCTATTTATCATAATAAATTTTATCATGATTGCTGCTTCTAATAAACTCCCTGAGAGCAGGTTCTTATCTAACTTATTTTTTTATCATCTGTAACACTTAGCACATGCCTGGCACAGAATAAGACTTGAATATTTGTTTGATGAATGAATATAGGTTAGAGGGTGATGTAATAGTGCGTAGAGGGGGGTACTGGAGACTTCATTTCCATTTGGGTACCCTCAGAATATTCCTCTGGTTCACATCTGTATCGTTCAATATATCCAGCAGCTTTGAATAAGTAGATGAGTTTTGAATGAAGACATCTTTCTCTCCACAGCCTAACCAAATGCCCTACCCACACCATTTTTACATCTCTTGAAATCCCACTTCCTCACAGAAACCATCGTTTCTGGATCAGGAAAGCGCCTCACGTTCCTCTTACTCCCCTCTTTGCGCCCCACGTGAAACACAGAGGAGTCTAGTTCTGCTGCCTTTGTTTTCCATCACTCAAAATTTTTCCAGGTGTATTGTCTCTGATCTCAGTTCCAATAATTTCCCTTGCTAGTTCCAGCTCTAAGATACTTGGAACATGGCCTTACTTTACCTAAGTAGATATTTGCATAGTGGGTCGATGTCCCCATCTTGGGGCTGCCTCTACAGTGCATTGACTGGCAAGTCTAAATTTCTAGAAGTGACTGGGGTGTGCAGTTTACTACTGAGAACATCATCTTGGTGCTTGGTGCAGTAAGAAACTCTGTACTTCTTTTTGATAATAAAATAAGTCCTCTGTTTCTTCCTGAACATTTTTGGGGATGTTAAATTAATGACACTGCTGTAGCTTGAGAAATTCGGTAGCTTGTCAGGTTCCTTTTTGCTGGAAACATGCTATGGCATTAGTAGTAAGAACAGTTGACTGTGCTATTCTTTTCAAAACATCTTTTAGGAACGGGAATGGGAAGTTGCTGGGTTCTACAAGGTGTGGGTGGTATGCTAATGGCATAGTATCTTCTAGAATTATTTTGGAATGGCTCTTCGTGGTATTTATTATTCTGTCTGTTTCCTCCTCCGGGTGATCATATGACCAACCTAAAGCAGGATGACAGGCTGGAAATGGCTAATGTAAACAACTCGGGCCAGTCAGCGGCCCACGGTGGCTGTTCACTTAGAACTCAGTAAACACTTTTCTTTGAATGCCCCAGCTTTGCTGCAACAAAGTGGGCTCCATTTCAGCCTTTGTTATTGTTATAATAGAAAAATGTCTCTTTGTTTTTCTGTTCTTATTTCTGTTGCATTTCCGTTGTCTTGGGTCTAGAGCATTGTATTCTATGAGATTCTATCTTCTAAAGAAACCCGAAGTTGCCAGTCATGTATGTTAATATCAGTTCTAAATAATGGCCCCCGAAGTCTGACACACTGAACATTTTTTTGAGGGGAGGGGAGCCAAATAGCTACTACTGCTGCTTCCACATTGCCTGGGCTGGTCTGAACCATACAGGATGGAGCTCCCGGGAGAGGCTGTACCTCCAGGCCTAGCTGCAGAGCCTGAGCGCAGGGCAAGTGGGAAGCAGTCCTGGGGTCCAAATAGGAAGACAGGATAATGTGTGGTTGAGAGAGAAAGGCAGAGCTAAGCCCTGGGTAAAGGAAGAGGGGGAAGAAATCCCACTGCACGGAGTCGGCTCTGAGGGCGTGCTTCGAGACTTCAGAATCTCCCTAGGCTCGGCATTGGTGCAGGTGGTGAACAGTGCAGTGTCTTCCTGGTCATGTTGGGACTGATGCCCCTGGGCTGCACGCAGTGGGCACCGACCCACAGGAATTTTGGACACTATTACGAAGAAATGAATGTCAGCAGGATCCAAACAATACCCTATTTGATAGTTGACAAGCACTTACGACTCACCCAGCTTGGGTAGTATAGAAATCTGTCTCTTTGGGACTGCTTAGGGCAGAGACATTAAAAACTCATGCACATTGTCAGCTGTGTTTTGCCACACATGATAATTTTGACTTTTGTGATGGAGTGAGGGTGGGGTGGGTGAGTCAGACCAGTGCCCGCCAACGCTGTTCCAGTCAGGTTGATGGTGTGTTGTTTTCAGGGACTATGTGTCTTTTTGTTTTGGTAAAATACCATGGAAAAAAGCTGTTATAACACCTATTACAACATTTCCAGAGTGACCCAGCAGGAGAAAAAACATTCAGGAGAGAGAGATTGGAATGTGGAGACAAAATAGCTGGGTCTAAGGAGGGCTGTGGAAAAATGGGGGGAGCAGGAGCTAAATGTAGCAATTATGTGAAAATCATAGTGTCTCTACCGGACTTTGGGTTTCCCACCCTTGAAGGATTATCACCATTTAATGGTCCATCAACCTGTGTGAGCAGTCAGCAGGGGAGGGGGTACAGTTTGGACCTGACGCACAAACCGTTAAGACCATATACTGGCTGAAGATTTAAAGAATTCTGAATAGTCACTGTAGTGCCTGAAAGCTCAAAGGTTGTGTGTTCTCCGAGCCCTCTCTACTTCTTAGGTCTAATGGATTTTTTTAATTGAGATATAATTGGCAAATATAACATTATACAGCTGAGTCTTGAACAGCATGAGTTTAAACTGCACAGGTCCACTTATACACGGATTTTTTTTGATAAACACAGTAGAGTGCTGTACACGTATTTCCTCTTACAATTTTTAAAATATTTTCTCCAGCTTCCTTTAAAAATACAATATAGACTACATGTAACATACAAAATATGTTTTAATTGACTATGTTATCAGTAAGGCCCTCAGTCAGCAGTAAGCTATCAATAGTTAAGTTTTGGGAGGGGGTGAGAGGTTAACGTGGATTTTTGAGCATGTGGGAGGCAGTCAACACCCCAAACCCCATATTGCTCAAGGGTCCACTGTATTAGTTTCAGCTGTACAACATAATGATTCGATATATGTATATTTGAAATGATCACTACAATAAGTCTAGTTAACAACCCTCACCACACACAGTTATACATTTTCCTAATGGACTCATGGCATGCTTGAGAGGCTATGCTTTCTTTACTACAGGTTGCTTTACCTATGGAGGAGGAGGGGTGGGAGTCACGTGAGCAAGTATTTATTGATCATTTGTCCAGCTATGTGGGAAGAGGAGAAATGGAAGTCTCACTGGTGTCAAATTAAGGTGGTGTGATACCAGGAAAAGAGCAAGGACTATGGAGCCTGGGGATGGGCTTCAATTCCCAGCTCTCCACATAGTGAATACTGGTCATAAATGACCTCTTCAGCCTCGATTTCGTGAGCTGTGAAATCAAGGTGTCTATGGAGTCTATCTGCCTCAGTGGGCCCTATGAAGATAAAATGGAGTAGTGTGTCTGCAAGTATGGAAGTGTCCTACAACTCTGGTATTTTATTTGCAACACTGATGGGTGTGAAGAAGAAATGAATACTTTCTAGAATTAAAAGTACGTTTAATTAACTATTTAAGGTAGCTGTGACACATGCAGTAGGAGCTGGAACAGGAAGTTGGCGCGGACTGCAGCCGCCAGGGAAGGTTTTGGTTTATTTCCATCGTGCTCCCTGCACTGACTCGTTGCTCGTCTTTCTGAATGTCTTCTTACCCTTGAACAAAGCAGACGTAGTCAGCGTGGGCTGCCTTTGTTCCCTGACAGTAGTTAAAGCTTCAATTAGGCTGGTATCCATTGAAAGTTGACATACCCATTTCTTTTACGTATTTGTACAGACACAGAAGCAAGTCTGTATTTGGGTTGTGTTTTGGCAGGGTTTGAAGTCATGTTCAAAGATCTAAAAGAATTGAATGACTGAGGACACAGACTAGAATTCTAACCTTCAGTTTATGTGCAAAATGAAAAACATGCAAAGTTTGTGGTATCTGAGCTTCATCTGATCATTGGTACATGAAAGTATAAAAAGAAGGCCCAGAATAGGAGTCTTGTCAGTTTGAATGTTAGTTAAATAAGTACATAAGATAAACAGTTCATGGAAGGTTATGCAGCTGAATTTTCAATCAGAATGCACGTGAGACTCTCGCAGTACCAGCTCCCGATAATCACAGCCTGGTGGATTTGTTGCTCATCCGACTTCTGTAGACAAGGTTGTGATTTTCAATGCTGTGAGCTTGAACATGCCCACATTTTCCTCTCTCTGGAACTTTGTTAGACCTGCCACCTCAAACCCCACTTTTCCCGCCTTAACATTGTTTAGGAAATTGTTAACACCCCCTAAGTTCAGCCACTCCTGCATTCCCTCCAAATCCTTTCTCTGACAAATGCTCCTGTTTGAGTGCTGGAATTGGTTGGACTTCCCGGACACTTTTTGTCTTCTTAGAAGAGGGATTTAATCCTGTTGTGAAGGTTCCTGGTGGCCATGGAGTAGGAAAGGACGCTGGACCGACTGTGGGGACTGAGAAGTGTCCCAGATGGCAGTTTGTGTTCTTGTCTGATGTGCTCCACAATCAGGGCAAGGATCGGGATTACAATGGTGTGCTTCAGTCTGCTGACTTAAGAGAGCCTAGGTGCGCTTCGAGTATTTGTGGAATGCGGCAGTATGTGTAGTGGGTGGTAAAAGCAACGGCTTCGGAGCCAAACAGACCCGAGTTTGAGTCCCGTTTCTTCCACTTGCTTGTTGTAGGACCCTGGGAAAGTTTTTTAACCTCTCTGAGCTCATCATTTTTATTTCATAGAAGAAGCAACTTAAGACCTACCGTTGATGGTTGTCATGAGAGTTTAATAAGTTTAGTAGTATGAACTTAAGAACTTTGATGAATCACTGCTTGTCACAGAGTCAGCACTGAATAAATGGCAACTTACCACCATCACCTTTACAACGAGATTCATGGAAGAATGGTAACTACTGGTCTGCTGCATTTTCCCCATTTTTTTTTTTTTAAGAGTGGGGAGAGGGGCAGAGGGAGAGAGAGAATCTTAAGGTGGCTTCATGCCCAGTGCAGAGCCCAATGTGGGATTCCATCTCACAACCCTGAGGCCAGGATCCCAAGATCAAGACCTGAGTGGAAATCAAGAGTCAGTCGCTTCACCAATTGAGCCACGCAGGAGCCCCACATTTTCTCCGTCGTAACTTGAGCTCTCTACCTTTGCCCTGCGAGTGTTTACCCAGGCAATGATGCGTCTGTGCTGACTGTGGAGGACAAGGGCTGGATCTCCTTCCCCTCCTTCCTGCAGGCCCGTGGCTGCCTTGTTCACAGTTAAATTCTCTTCCCTACTTCTGGCCTTTCCCACTCTTTATCTTTGTTACTTTCATTACCTGTTTCCATCTACCCACTCTTTCCTCTTTCCTTTGATCTATTAACTCAAATAGAACATACAAGAAAAAGGCATACGAAGTCAACTAATGCACACACACACAGGCACAATATATGCTTAAATAACCATGTAAAACAAAACTTTGCCAAACACCAAAATGTTTAATAAAGAGATTGCATAAATTACCTGTTTTTTTCTGTGTTCTTTCATTGCCTTTGATATTACAAGGTGAACATGTGCTTCAAAGACTTCTGTAGTGTATGATGTCCTAAATAGCCATAATTATTATTATAGAGATCCATGTATACACACAAACATAAAAAAAATGAGAGGAAAGCACAATAAAAACCCATACATTTAAAAAACAGAAGAAGGTGGGCTGAACCACACCTAAGTGTTGAATCCACTTCTAATCATGCCCCACCTGTGAAGGGACTGCCTCTTCCTTAGACATGTAGGGAGACCAGAAGATGGCATTCTTTAGGTCATGGGATTTTAAAGAGTTTCAGTAAATATCAATGATAAATGAGAGATTTTGGTTGCAAACATTAGACTCAAATACTGTAGAATATAAAAGTTGTAAGAGTCCTGAAAAATGTATTAGTCCAGTCATCTATTCCATGTCTGAATCACCAACTTGATAATATTTTCCCATATTGTTGGCCAGCCCTTGCTAGTGCACCTTTAATGATGGGAAACTCACTCCCTTCCAACAAAGCTAATTTTTTTCTCAGACAGTTGTGATGATCAGGAATTTCTTCCTTATATACTGAGACAGTACTTATTTCTCCTGAGATTCTTCTTCTAACCTAGGCATGGACTTTTATCTTTTCAGATTTTTTGAGCTATAGCTTATAAACTGTAACTTTGTTCATTGTAGGTGTTAGAGTTTGATGGTTTTTGTAAATCTATACAGTTGTGCAGCCTCATCACAATTCAGTTTTTAGAACAACTCATCACTCCCCCCCATGCCCCCAAATTGATCTCCTCTCTGTTTGAGGTCTGTGCCTCCTCCTACCCCCAGCTGCAAGTGACCACGGATCTGCTTTCTATGTCTCTTGTTTTGCCATTACTAAACATTTTGCATAAATGGGATCACACAACATGTATTTGTGTCTGGTTTTTGTCACTCAGCATAATGTATTTGAGTTTGATCTATGTCCTTGCATTTAACAGTAGTTCATTTCTTTTCATTACTGAGCAGTGTTCCATTCTGTGGATGGATCCCATTTTGTTTATTCATTTGTCCATTGATGGACACTTAGGTTGTTTCTAGTTTTTGCCTGTTATAAATAATGCTGCTGTGAACATTCATGAAGGCTTTGTGTACACATTCCCTAGGAATGGAATTGCTTTGTCATATGGTAGGTTTATGTTTAACTGAACAACAAGAGCAATTTCCAGACTGCTTTCCTAAGTGGTTGTACCATTTTACATTTCCAGTGGCAGTGTTAGGGCTCCAGTTTCTTCACATCCTTGCTATTATTTAACATTGTTACACTTTTTGACTACAGCTGTTCTAATGGTTACACAGTGGTATCTCATTGTTTTAATTTGTATTTGTTTAATGGTTAATAATGTTAAGCATCTTTTAATGTGCTTATTAGCCATCTGTATAGCTTTAGCGAAATGCCTATTTAAATCTTTGGCTCACTTTAAAATTGGGGTTTTTTGTCTTATTGAATTGTTAGAGCTCTTTATATATTCTGGATGTAAGTCCTTTATCAGTTATACCATTTGCAAATATTAGCTGTCTATCTGTGGCTTGATTTTTCCTTTTATTAGTGGTGTCTTTTGGGGAGCACATGTTTTCAGTTTTGATGAGGTCTAATTTATCTTCTTTTTTTTCCTCCTTCTTTTTTTTTTTTTTCCTCAAATGGATTTTACTTTTGGTGTTGTATTTATGAAAGCTTGGCCTACTTCAGGATGGCAAGGATTTTTGCTCCTATCTTTTGTTCAAGGAGTTTTTGTTTGAAATCTTTTATTTAGGTCTGCAATCTATTTTAAATTGATTTTTGTGTATGGTGTGAGGTAAAGGTCTGAGTTTTCCTTCTCTTCATCCTCCTCCTCCTCCTCCTCCTCCTCCTCCTCCTCCTCC
>NW_024423564.1:29560785-29630661 GCF_017311325.1 Ursus maritimus
TCCTCCTCCTCCTCCTCCTCCTCCTCCTCCTCCTCCTCCGAAAAAGATAAAAGTTGTTTTTTGGCATGTGGCTATCCAGTTGTTCCAGCACTGTTTGTTGAAAAGACTATCCTTTCTCCACTGAATTTCTATAAACTACCTTTGTAGAAATCCAATGGACCGTAGATGTGAAAGTCTATTTCTGGGCTCTTTAGTCTCTTACTGATCTATATATGTCTATCCTTATCCCAATACCACGCTGTCTTGATTATTGTAACTTTATGGTAAGTTTGAAGTCGGGTAGTATCAGTCCTCTAACTTTGTTCTGCTTTTTCAAAATTGTTTTGTCGAATCTTGGTTCTTCGTATTTCTATCTAAATTAAACTTGTCAATTTTCAAAAATCATTCCTGCTGAGATTTTAATTGGGAATGCATTGAAATTGTAGATCAATTTTGGGAAATGGCCATTTTAGTGATAACTGATTCTTAAAAGCCATAAAAATGATATATCTCTTCATTATTTAGATTTAAAGAAAACAAGTAATATTTTGTCATTTTCAGAAATTCCACTTTTGTTAAAAATGTTCATGACTATTTTTTGGTGCTAGTGTGAGTGGAATTAAATTTATTTTAAAACTAATTGCTATTATATAAAATACAATTTTTAAAATATTGTCCTGTCCTGTGACCTTGCAAAACTTGCTTATTTTTCAGTAGATTTTTAAAAAAATTCCTTTTTTTTTTTTTTTTTAATGAAAAATCATGTCATCCATGAAAGAGGACAGTAGTACTTCTTCCATTCCAAATGGGGACCTTTTAATATCTTCTCCTTGCCTGATTGCACTGGCTAGAACCTCCAGTACAGTGTTAAATAACAGCAATGGGAGGAAAGAAACCTCTTTGCCTTGTTCCTGATCTTAGGGGAAAAGCATTCAGTCTTTCACTATTAAGTATAATTTAACTGTAGGTTTTTCATAAATGCCTTTTACAGGGTCATGGAAGTATCCTATTCCTAGTTTGTTGAGAGATTTTCTTTTTAGTCATGAATGGATTTGAGTTTTGTGAATGCTTTTTCTGTGTCTTTAAATGATCATTTTTTTTGTTCTTTATTAGTACTTTGTATTCATTAATTGATTTTTGGATCTTAAACCAACTGCTTTTTTTTTTTTTGCGTGTGTGATAAATCATACTGGACTGTGGTGTGTAATCTATGTTATGTATTGCTGGATTTGGCATTTCTAACATTTCCTGAATTTTTGCATCTAAGGTCATGAAGGTTGTTAGTCTGTAGTTTACTTTTCTTGTGTGTCTTTGTCTCGTTTTAGTATCAGGGTAATAGTGGCCTCATAAAATGAACTGAGAAGTTGCTTCTCCATTTTCTGAAAGGATTGATACTATTTCTTCCCTAAATGTTTTTTGAACTTAATCAGTAAAGCTTTCTGAAATTTTAATTATTAAAAATTTTTAAAATTTTTATTTATTTTTTTGGGGGGAAGATTTTTAAATTGCTTATTCATATTCTTTATTTGATGTATATAGATTCAGATGTTCTATTCTTTTCCCCCCTCTCAGTTTATTTTATTTTATTTTTTTTTAAAGATTTTATTTATTTATTCAACAGAGATAGAGACAGCCAGCGAGAGAGGGAACACAAGCAGGGGGAGTGGGAGAGGAAGAAGCAGGCTCATAGCGGAGGAGCCTGATGTGGGGCTCGATCCTGTAACACCGGGATCACGCCCTGAGCCGAAGGCAGACGCTTAACCACTGTGCCACCCAGGCGCCCCCCCCCCCCCCCCCCGTTTATTGACAAGTGAGAATTGTGTGTTTAAGATGTACAGTGTGATGATTTGATGTACACTCTGCGATGATTCCTACAATCGAGTTAACATATTCATCGCATCACATATTTACTTTTTTTTTCTTTAGGAATGGTGAGAACACTTAAGATTCTTAATAATTGATTTGTTCTTGAGGCAGTTTTGATAATTTGCATTTTTCTAGAAATTTGTTTCACCTTCTTTGTCTAATTTGTTGGTATAAAGTTTTCCCATAATTCTCTTTTTCTGTCATGTTTGTAATGATTTCCCACAGCTCTTATCAAAAATTGGTTTTTGCAGCGTTAGAAACATCTATTAAGAAGAAAATTGTAATCTTTAAAGAACCGACATTTGTCTTCTTTCAGTGGGATTAGATCTTGTCATGAAGAAGTTTACCAGACGGTTAAGTTGTTCTTGCTAATCAGAGAGGAAAAAAGGCTTTTGAGCAAAAGTCAACTTAGGAAAAAGGCTGTTTTCTAATCCAAAACTCAGATTGAGGAATTCAGAGGCACTGCAATAAGAGGAGGAAAGGTGAATGGAAAGAATCTGGTGATGTCTGATAGTATTGTAAATTTAGGGAGGAAAACTTTTCCAACATTTGGTTTTGAATCTAAGTCCTTAGTTGAACTGAAGAAGCCTCTGTATCCTAGACTTGAGGGCTTTTGATAGGAGAATTCTAAGCACAACTCTCACCCATGTAATATTTTTTTATGAGCTCTGTGGCAAGATTAAGTTTTGTGAAATTTGGTCACACTGTTGTATAAATAAAAAATTGCATTATAGATTTATTTCTCCTACTATAGCTTAAATATAACTTAAGAAAGCAGTGATGTTCCTGACCGGTCAGGGGATCCTGGCTAATAGACCATGTCATGAGCTTTAGAATTTGACTGGAACTATGAAGAGAAGGGACAGGAGAGAACAGAACAAATGGAAGTTCCATGGGGGAAAGGATCTTTCTGTTTTGTTCACTGCCTTATTGACAATGCTCCGGGGAGTGCCTGGCCAATGAATGAATGAGTGAATGAATGAATGACTGGTTTTATGGCAAATAATAAACACAGGCCTGACTTAAGGGCTATGAACATACAGAGAAAAGAGCAAGTTATTCAGCCTAGAATGGTGGAAGAAGGTACCAGAGCAGGTGTCAGGAACTTTTCGCTCTGGCTTGAGTTGGACAACTATTCAGGGGGGAGAAACGTTTAGGCAGATCAAGTGTGTACCAAGGCCCATCGTGTCACTATGCCAGGGCCCGGCCGATGTGCTCCTACAGCATTCTGAGCATTTCTGTGTCCCTGCACGTCCTGCTGCAATTTTCTTTACTTACCTAGGGGGACGACTCAGTCATGGTACTCAGGCAACCTTGCACATTTCCACTTAGGCCGAGTAGGCGAGGCTTGACCGTGATGTGACCTGAGTCTTGGCAAAGTGCCCTGTGATTCCTCCTGGAGTGATGGGAGATGAGCCTGTTGGGGAACCACCACAAGGCAGGTTCTTATGTATTGGGGGAGCCGCCGTGAGGCAGTTTTTCATTCTCTCCTGGGTTTCAGTGGAGCAAAGGACTTGCCACTTCCTTTCCTGCTCCCCTCATGTCCGAGTATAGCTGCAGGCTTCTGTGCAGATCTGTAGACTGCACGTCCGTAGCTGAGAGGTGGCTCCTCCTCTGTCGGTCCACCTGCTGTCGGTCCCGCCAGCTTCGTGTCCTCCAGTGGGAACGGTGGTGCGGGGCACTGACACCATGCTGTTCTTGCTTCGGCTGTCTAAGTAATAAAATGTCTCCATCCATTTGGGCTTGTTTCCTTATACAAACCCGGGGACACAAGTAAGCCGGGCTAGCTGCAGCATTTGTCATTGCCGCAAATGACCCCTCGCCCATTTGACAGCTTCTCTGTCCCCGAGCTAGACTGTGAGCTCATCCATAGTCCCAGGACTTAGCAGTGGGTTTTGCACAATTGCTTAATACGTGTTTTGACAGAGTGAATTAAGAGTGAGTCCCCCAGCAGTGTTCCTGTGTCTGGACCAGAAGGGAGTGTGGGAACGGGTAGCGGCAGAGAATACAGCACCGAGGCTGGGCTGTGGAGGGCCTTGCAGCCCGTGCTGTGGACTAGGCAGGGCAGTACCCTGGAGACTTCACAGTAAGAGAATAACATGAGTTAGTGGTGTTGTAGAGACTCTTGCAGTAGTGCTGAGATTGAAGACGGGGAACCAATTAAACTACAGATTCAGGTGAGAAACGATGAGGTTCTAACTGAAAAACATGGCGGTGAGGTGGAAAGTGAGGAACTCTATCACAGGGGGTTCTGTTCTTGGTTGGCTATACATATATTTTTTTTCTTTTGGTTTAAGCAATAGAACTAGTGCTTGATTTAATGTGGAAAAAAATACTAAGGTCAGTAAATGTAATTTCATTGATGTTTATTTTGTTTTGTCTGTTGTACTTTAAGAAGCGCTTACTATTTAATTATTTGGCTTTTTTCATAATGTTTAAAACTTAATTTTCTACTTAAATAATTTTATATCTAGCCTCTTGAACCATCCTATTCTAAAATCTGGATTATAGGGGCGCCTGGGTGGCTCAGTCATTAAGCGTCTGCCTTCCGCCCAGGGCGTCATCCCAGGGTCCTGGGATCGAGCCCCACATCGGGTTCCCTGCTTGGCAGAAAGCCTGCTGCTTCCTTTCCCACTCCCTGTGCTTGTGTTGCCTCTCTTGCTGGCTGTCTCTCTCTCTCTCTGTCAAATAAATAAATAAAATCTTAAAAAAAAATAAAATAAAATCTGGATTATACATTTTGGGGGCAGCCAGTGTGTTTAATAATTCCACTATCTTGTATCTGATCATATCTGATAGTAGCAAAATCTGCCATTAGACAGAACTAGATTACAGGCACCTTGTGGATAGGAGCCATATATTATTTATAATTTTATATTACTTGTAAACCTAGCATGGCAGTAGGCCCATAGTAGATGTTTAATAAATATTTATTGAATGATCAGTTCACCTCTTTAATTATGTAAAAGTCTTATCTGAAAATATCAAGAGTTTTTTAATGAACCACAAATAGGAGACTAATTTAGGTACAGATGTCATACTTCACAAAGACTTTCATCTATATTTTTATCTTCTCCAATAACAGTTACAACATACTTAATCTATTCCTAAACATATCATAGGCAATTCAGAAATAAATGAAATAAAAATCCCTTTCCTTTAGATGCATGGCATTTAGTTGGAGAGGCAAGACATATCCTTGTGTGAAGCCGCTAAATGACAAAGCAGAATGAGTCTTACGACAAGCTGAAGGATCTCAAAGAGGAAAAATCATTTTACGATGGCTTCTTAGGAATAGATTTTGCAAAAAGGTGGAGTTTTACGGTATTTTTATTAAACTGAGCTTTGGGCTAAGCATGGATTTTTCCATTTTATTTTAGAGAAAAGTAGGAAAGTCTTTTAGGTGGGGGAACATCTGAATAAACCTCCATAAAAGGTAAAAGGGGGAAAGTGGTAGAGGCCAAATTTTATCTTCAAAGAAACTGAATTACTGTAGTGAGAACAATTTGAGAACTATGCATTTAAAAACTACCACTAAAAAATAAATGTGTATTGTATTTAGTGAAACATAGTACATTGCCAATCATCACGTAAATTACTGAGGGGCACCCAAATTGTATCCACTCTCAACAGCTCAAGAAAACAGTCTGTCCTTCAAGGAAGAATCCCTGAAACTTGATCTGAGAGCCTCCTGAAAAAAACACTGAACTCACCCATTGGGCTTCAAGTAAATGAAAGCTTACTTAACAGTTAAAACTAATAAATAGTTTTCATATAATGCTAATGTATTATTAATAATATCAGGTCACCTTATCTCCTATTCTAGGGATCAAAAATTGGCACATATGTACCCCAGCCTTGGAAAAGTGGTTTTAATAAAGACAGTCATCTCTGTTGGAAGGTGTATTCAAGCAGGAGCCGCGCAAATTATTTAACTGGCCAGAGCTTATTTCCTTATCTTTTTAATGGACTACTACTAATATACTCCTTTGTTCCCTGGTTTCTCCAAAGCCTGGTAAACCTTTTCCCCCTATTTTATTAACCCCACCTAAAATCATTAGATTTTTGTTATCTGTGTGAGGCAGAAATGTGTCCTATGCTTATATGCTTCCAATACTGTTTGGGTACCTGAGAAATACCCCCTGACTGACAGATGGGCGGACAGACTAACTGACTAAAAAGCCTACTTTCTTCTGTTCTTCCTCAGTGGAGGCCACAGCTACACGCAGATGCCCGTTCTCTTGGACGTTGTGTGAAAACGGTCTATACTCCGTAGAAGGCGCATAGGCAGCAAATACAGGGGGACCGCTACTGAAATTGTAGTTATGTAGGAATTCTGGTTTTATGGATGATGTGTTTGTTAATATTTAGAATTATTATTTTTAAAAATTTGAGTGTGTGTGTGCACAAGCAGAGGGAGCACAAGCAGAGTAAGGAGGAGAAGCAGACTCCCCGCTGAGCAGGGAGCCTGATGTGGGACTCGATCCCAGGACCCTGGGATCATGACCTGAGCAGGAGGCAGATGCTCAACCGATTGAGCCACCCAGGTGCCCCTAATATTTAGAATTAATACCTCTCCTACTTCCAAAAAATGTGTCAGCCTCCTTCATATAATACAGAAAACAAAGAAGAATCAACTGAAAACTGGTTCGTGGCAGCGGAGAGCTTGATGTTACCCGTCAGCCAGGGAAGCTGGACACAGTTGCCCGAGCTTCCTAATATCCGATCAGAGTCGCAGAATCTGCCGGTCTGATCTGCACCAGGAAGCAGAAGTGCGGGGCGGTGTAAACTTGGGCTGTGTGTGATGCATCTAAATTCCGAGGTGGAATTCTGAACCGGAAGCAGCAGCAATCCTCGTCAGCCTTTTCCTTCTGCTTGTGACCCACACCCTGGAGAGATAGATACTGGCCTGAAGGTGGCACATGCCATGTGGTTTCCGCACAGTTTGTGGTGTAAAATGCCTATTAGATTAGGTTCTGAATTTTCTTACAGCTAGATCAGGATGGTGAAAATGGGCTTAGCGCTGCTAACGGTGGCCTAGGTTGGTTATGTCTTATTGTTATTTAAAGTACTCCAAAGGAAGATATTGAAGAATGCTTAAAGATGGGTTGGTTGCTCTAGCAACAAAGCCAGGCTCCTGAAGATCATCCTCTGCGATTGCAGCCTTGGCAGCAGAACAGCAAAAAGGAAAGGTAATTAGTCCTGGAACTTTGCTTTTACGACTTGGCTTTAAGTAACTAGAGCAGCAACAGATTGCAATATTTATGTGCTTTGAAATAAAGCTTGCAAATCATTTTAACTTTCAGTTGGGGCACAGAATAGGTTCTTCATCAGATTTCTGTTTATAAGAACGGTTTCCCTGATATTCAGCCCAGAGAGAGACGTAGCTATGAACACTGGCTTCCTGGGTACGAGATGTAATAGACATGAAGCTGGGTGGATGGGAGTTTGGATGTATCAGGTGTTTTGTCTACAGTAGAATTTATTATTTTTTCTGCCCGTTAGCAACTTGTTCATGTACCTTTTGAACAAAGAATAACTTAAGGCAATTGAATCATACACAGTGGTGACTTCTATTGAATGTCATCGAAATGATCTAAATTATGGGCAATATGAGGAGAGAGCTGGCTAGTGAAAACAAATGAAGGAAAAAAGAAATCTGCGCCTTAATCTGTAATTTAGCGAGCCCTTCATGGGACAACTGGAATGTCTAGGGATTGTTAGAGTCATCCTAGTTCCTGCCTTCCCCAAATTAACTTAATGACATTCAAACAAGAGACCAGACATCTTAGTTCATGGACTTAAGTAAAGCACTGAGAGGCTGTATTACAATCTGAGCTTTTCAAAGTCTGAGTGTTTAAGAAAGTTGGATTCACATGATCCAGAATCCTCAGCATCATGATGTGCTGGAAGACATGGATGAGTTAGATGTTCAGATTCTGAAACTTTCTAGCTATTAACATTATGATCACAGTCCTCTGACTTGTGCTGTTTGTTGGTTTGTTTGGTAATCCAGGAAGGTCACTGTTCTGCTCATAGTTTTAGTGAAGGTTCCTTGGGTCCTCAGAAATGTTCTTTTTTACGGTTCTGAGAGCATGCTCCTAGGCACAAAGGATAACATGTGAACTTCAGAAATGGTTTGAAATATATTGACCTGTAGCATCTGAAAATCGACAGGAGAAACTGGACTTGGTAATGTGGAGGCCAGTTCAATAACTAAACTTTTAACCTTGGGAACTTGAAGTAGAAGGAAGTTGCCCCTAGGTTTCTCTTCTTGGGGCCTGCATTTTCACCACTCCATGAGCTGCTTGTTTCTTTACTAATCAGTTACCCAGTTCTTAATTCGCTTCCATGGTGATCTTTTTAGTTCAGCTCATCTTAAGGGAGTCACTTCTGTGCCCACCAGTGTACTAGATACTAGGAGTATCAACACAAAATACGCCATAAGAAGTTAATAATACAGCAAAGGAGAAAGAAAGTTTATGTAACTAATTACAAAGAATACAAAACAGAAAACTTAGGAAAGGAGTTGAAATCTAAAAGGTACAAAGAAATAAAATGAGGGGACAGGGTGGGGATAATCTAGGCCGAGAGAACAGTGTGTACAAAGCGTCTCAGGCTGGGTGGGGGGAGCATCACAGGTGTAAGTAAAGGAAAGAAGGCTTGGCTGGAGAGCTGCCAGTGGGACAGAGGGGGCATGAGATAAGGCTGGAGAGAGAAGAAGGGGCAAGATCAAGCACAATCTTGTTAAGAATTTTAGTCTTTGTCCCAAGAGCCATGGGAAGCCTTTGACGTTTTAGGTGGGAGATTAACAAATGAGATTTGCATTTAAAGATATTATTTTTACTGCACTAGAGGGAATGCATTAGGGAAGCTAGTTATGAGGCTCCTGCAGAAATCCAGTGGGAGAGAGCCTACTGTGGGAAAGTCAGCAGCAGACGGATATGAAAGAGTGACGAAAGTACCCTAGGTTGGGATACACTGGATTTTGGAGGCAACGAGGATTGAGGTGTCAGAGACATCCTCTGGGGTTCTTTCTGGCTCGTCCAGCTGAAGGATGATGGTGCCATCCCTGGGATAGGGACCTGAAGGAGGATCCGGGTTGGGAATGGGGCTTGGGGATTTTAGACACGCTGCATTGGAGGAGATACTCAAGTGGGCTGCCACATGGGAGAATGCATGGATGTGTCTGAGGCTCCCAGCAAATGGAGTCGTCACCTGTAACTGAAACAGAGGACTCAGATATGGTTAGTTACTGTGACACTGTACTAAACAAAGGGCCAGTTGCTAAACCTTGGAAAGCTCCGGTATTTCATGGTTTTTATTTATTTATTCATTTATTTTTTATTTTTTAATTTATTATTTTATTTTTATTTCATGGTTTTTAGGTGAGGATAGGTTTGCAAAGGAGATTGGGAAAAGGCTGCCGTATAGGAGCCAAACCTGGGAAATCTGAAGCCTTCTGGACTCAAAGCCAGATAGTGCTTCCAGAAGGGAGTGGTGTGTTAGACTCATTGAAAGAAGATACAGGATGCAATATTTTTCAAACTTACTTGTCCACGGAGCCTATTCTCCACTGAATATTAGGGCAACATAATACATGAATTCAGTTGGAAATTTTATGGAGTGATAGGCAGCATTTATCTGAACAAAGTTTTGCATAACAAGACTTATTTTCAAGGCAAAAATCTTTAGTGACCAGGTTTATTGTAGTAGATAGGAGGATCTTCTTAAGTTTGGTAATAATTTCTTTGGGTGTGAGATGTATGACTTACAGAGGAATTAATATTGGGTTCTGATTTGAGAACAATTATTTTTCTAAGGAAAAGTGTGAACCAGAAAACTTTCATTATTTCTGTGGTTGTTGAATGGATTATGAAAACTGGCTTTTTCATTAGGAAATACAATTGTCCAGTAGAATATTTTAGAGCACACACATAAATCTTAAATGCATGGCTGTAAAAATATATATTATAGTAATATCCGAGACAGATGTAAAGAGTCTTCAGGAGATTTTATGATGTGCTTTCTTTGACTGCCTCTATTACTGTGTGGAATTCACACTTTGTAGTGGCAGCAACATACAAATGTGCATATGTGTGTTTTTCCCCATTTCCTTTACCACGTAAAACTTTCGTCCTCTCTGCAGAAATGTACACGGAGAGATTGTTGCTCTCATCTATCCGTCTTGCCATATAATTTTTACAGCTGTTCCTCAGTTGTTAATATATTTCTGTGGAATATGTGTAAATAGACATGAGCAAACTGTCTAAAAGTTATTCAGCTAGTCAGTGAACCATGTAATCTGTTGGTTCAGAGACAACAGATAATAGAGTGAGATATTTGCTTTACCATCCACACACTCCATGTAGCATCTGGACTCCAAAAGTCAATTTGTGTTCTGTTGGGGCATGTCTCATCACACTATATTATCACATCAGGGATAGGAAATTTGGATAATGACTATCTGATTTACAAAAAAAGGAGACTATTTAGTGAATTCAATGTCTGCGAGGTGGGAATTTTGAACTAGAAGTTGGTTCCATCCTTGGTTAATTTGATACTCTGTGTTTCATCACTGTTTTCCTCTCTTTTAACAATGTAAGTTAGAAATAACCTTGTTAATTAGCATCTATTTTTAGGTTGATGACATGACACAGCCAAGACAGAGTGGGAATATTCTAGGACTACCATAGCACAAGCAATAAAACTCCGTTCTAAAGGGAAGGTAGAGGATCACAGTGAAAATGAAAGGTATCCCTTGTAGGTGTACTTAGAGGATGCACCTCGTTTGAATAGATAACTGTTAGTTAAGAGACCCATTTGGTAGGCGTTCCTCTTTTTTGGCACATGCAAGTAAACATTGGGTGGTAGCATGTTACTTCCCCTTCTTAGGAACTTTCACTGGCTCCCTACTCTCTCAACAATGAAGTCCAATTCCCTCTGCATGAGGTTCCAAGTATCTTTATCTCTAACTCTCTGTCCTCCTACCAAATCAAACTATTGTAACTCCTCTCTCTCTCCCCTCTCTCCCCCTCCCCCCCATGCCTGTGTGCGTGTAAAACATTTTTAATCTGCTTTGACAGTGCTGTTTCTCCCATCGTTTCCACCTGTTCCATTCCCATCTATCTCATAAGGGCTACATCATATTTTCTCTTATTGATGGAGCACTTGCTGACTTGTGGCTAGAAGTGATCTCCTAGCACTTCATCTGCACCTCTCATAAGGCAATTAACACCTTCTTAACTTACTTTGTGTGTATACATATTTCTCCTTCTAGACTGAAATCTCCTATTTGTGGATTTGATAGCTGGTTCGCTGAATCAGTGAAAGGATGGGATAAAGAGAAATTCCCGAACAAAAGTGAGGGGATCTGTCCAAGGTCTAAGTCATAGTGCACTTAAACTTCTGGAATAACCTGGAATCCATCAGTCCTTTCCCTAGAACCACCCCTAAACTCAGTAGCCTTAGGTAAGTATGCATAAAGGGTTGTATTCTGATTTTTAGTACATAATTATAGATTTCCTTGTTCAGGAACAGGTAGTTATGTAATGGCCTCAGTAGATGGGTTGACTGAGTGGATTGACCTGGGGCAGAACCTGTATATTGGGTGGGCAGGAGTTGGGGGTGGGGGGGAAGCCTGATGGGTGGGCCTTGAGGATGTGGTTGCTGGCTGGAGAGCAGACCCTGTTTTAGACTTGCTTTGTATTCCAGTCTATGCTCATTTTCTCATCTCTGAATTTCTATTTCTGTTCTATCAGTATGACACAATTTAGCACATATCTGGCTCATTTGCAGTAGCTTTGCCTTCCTATCAAGCTGGAAGTTACTTGAAAGCAGGGACACTTTACCTCCATGTGCTGTGGTTAAGACCCAGCACAGTTCCTGGGGCTGATGGACACTCAGAAATCAGTGATTTATTCATTGATCTGTCCATCTATTAGTGGGTGGATCATTTGTATTCATTAAGGAGGTATTTATTGGGCACCTGCAGTGTTCAAGGCACTGGGCCACATGCCTCAGCAAATAGAGAGGACGGCTGCGTTGTGGACTTGAAGAGTAGCTACAGTCTGGTAGCTGTCATTCAAAGGCCAGTATGATGTGTATCCTAAGAAAGGTACAGCAAGGGGTCATCAGCCCACAGTCTTCTCTATCAAATTCCGAAACTTTTGGATTTTAATTAAATTCCAGGCCTTAAGTTTTCTCAGGCTGGCATCGTCCCTGGCACCGCAGTAAATCAGCAACCAGGTAGAGGTTAAGCACCGCTGAATGTGTGCCTGAATGTGAGTGTGGTTGGGGTGCCCGGGTGTGGCTGTTCGAAGAACAGATGCAGAAGCATCTCTTTGCAGTTTTTCCAGTGCGGCCACTTACATATTTTGCATTTCAATTCCTTTTGTCAAGGAATTTCTTTCTGATTGTCATAGTGACAGGCATTCATTGTATGAAGTTTGGAAACTTAGATAAAAGTCCGAAGAATAAAGTTAAAATCTTCTGCTCTCTAACGCCTCATAAATAGCCATTGTTAACATTTTTGTGTATAATATTCTAGTTCTTTTGCAATATGTGTCTATTCATATATATTATAAGTTAGGGTCATGCTTGAACCTGGATTTTGATGATTTCCTCATTTACCCAGTATCTTGTATGAACATGTCTTCCTATCATTAAATATTCTACAGCATGATTTTAAATGGCTGTTTTATAGTCATCATATGTATATATCATAATGGATTTAACCAATACCTTACTGTTGGACATTTATTTCCTTTAAAACTCCTACAGACTAATTTTTAGGATAGATATGCTTAATGTTTTCCATTCCTATAATTGTGGTACTAGGACCGGGAGAGGAGAAGTATAGCAAGAAAGGAGATTGTAAGGGTGAGCAGGGTCCACATTTAGAAGCTGAACTTTTCTTAAGCGTGGTCAGGAGCCACGGAAGGATTTTAAATCAGTGGCTTGACAAGATTAAATTGCATTTGAACATGTTTCATTTTTCAAAAACAGTCTCTTTGCTGGTGGGCATCAAGTGGAGATGTGTATTTTGGGTGGTTAATAAGCACATCAGATGAAAAGATTCTCAGGGCCTCCAGCCACCTGGCAATATAATAGCATGAAAATGACCTATTGTGGTTGTTTTGTTTTGTTTTTGTTTTGTTTTTATTTATTTTTTCTGTCTGCAGTTGAATCCTCTAATCCTCTCCATGCATAGTCTTGCCATCCCGGGACTCAGCGCCTGGCAGCTGTCATTTTCATAACCAGAGATGGAACGATTTTCTAGGTCCATGGGCATAGAAGAGGCAAAACTTTTTTGCCAGTTTTATGGAAGGAGTAGCATCTGAAGGCAGGACGTGTAGCTTCAAAATAGACTAGTTCTAAGGAAACATTTCACTGATATACATGAATGTGTCTAAATAGTGCTTGGCTTGGGAGCAATTCGGGGCCCAGCCTTCATTACATCACTGTAGCAAACAGTGTTGACTGCCTACCCAGAATGTGTCTACCTTCCACACACACTGGCTGAAGTGACCCTTGCCTGTAGCTCTTGTGGGGGTAATCTTGACTGGTCCAGGACAGTCTTGAGAAATCCATTCCCAAGCAGGTGATTGGTTTAGGGTTGCCTGTTTACCCTGGTTCCACACAGTAGACATCAATATGAAGGGAAATCTGTTGGAGACTCCTGGATATTGGTGCATGAAGATCGGGTACTTGCAAACCTGTGTCCTTGCGGGTTGCTTGCCAACATGTTAAGGATGGCAGAGCAGAAGGAAAAACCTGGATCCTTGATAACAAAATTGAACGTTTGAATTAACCAACTCTGGAGCCTCCCTACCCCAGGACTTCTTGTTACGTGCGAGCATCCTTTAGTGAAGTTCTCTGTTATTTATGGGCAAAACCCACCCTATCGGATGCCATCACCATGTCTCTTTATAAGTATTGTTAGAGCTTGGCAGCCCACAGCAGTGGCAAGTCCGATGCTTCTAGTATGTGCAGCATTGCTGTGGCAGTGATAAGTCTAACACTTGTGTACCAGTCATCCGTTGGCACTGTGCTTTTATTGCATTTGGTTCTTAAAATAACCTTGTGAGGTGGGGTGTTAATACATTACTAAGTATCAAGGTCCCAGAATGGGTACTAATCTCATGCTTACCTCGGGGAATCTGAGGTGGAGAGTGTGCTGTTTATTGACCATCTGACAAATCTCCTGGGACTCAAGGAAAAGTTTGGTTGGAACCAATGCTTGGTCCTCATACCACGCCATGGAACACAGGATGAGAGGAAAGGCCACTTTCAGTTTCTCAAGGAGGATCTGGAGTGGGTAAGGCCCTCACCCTGACTCAGGACAATGAAATGTCAGAGCTCTGTCCTGGGACGCTGACGGCTATTCTGTGGGGTGGATCCTTCAGACACAGTATGTATATTACTTCACTGTTCTCCCAGCCTGTGGGTCTTGACCCCAAATTGGAGAGAAGAGGAGATAAACTGAGTTTGTTTGATAAAAGAGCCTTAACAAAAAAGTACTATAGAATATCAAACATACTGTGTTCCTTTTGGGGGATCCTGATAACCAAGTGGCAACATCGGTGGAAAAGGAGATGTTTTCTGTTTCAGGGAGAAACGATGAGGGCTGCCAAGTAGGAACTGGGCAGTCTTGGCCAAAAAAATTGGGTGACATCATAATTAATTCAACAAACATTTATTGAACAGCGATGAGCAAAACAGATAAGCTTCTTGTGTTAAAGATGAAGGGTGCATACATTCTAGTGGTGAAGACAGATAATAAGAAAAGAGGAAATAGGTAATTACAAATTGTGATAACTGCTGTCAAGGAGGAAGAAGAATACATGTGAGAGAATAGTGGGGTGAAGAGACTGGTTTTTTAAAATATTTTATTTATCTGAGAGAGAGAAACAGAGATAATGAGAGAGAGCACAAGTGGGGAGGAGAGGGAGACGCAGACCCCCTGCTGAGCAGGGAGCCCGATGTGGGACTTGATCCCAGGACTCTGGGATCATGACCTGAGCCAAAGGCAGACGCTTAATGACTGAGCCACCCAGGCGCCCCGAAGAGGCTGTTTTATATTGGGTGGTCCGCGCGGGCCTCTGTGAATAGATTACATTCAAGACCAGAAGGATAGGAAAGAGCCAGCCATTCAAAAGGACAGAGTGAGGGTGGGTGGGGGGAGGCGTGGAGAGAGCAGGTGCCACGCATGCATCAGGAATAGCATGTACAGTGGTCCTGAGGCAGAACATAGTTAGTGTGTTTCAGGAAGTGATTTTCTAGGCCAGGATCTTGTACCACATCATTCCCTAAGAGTTAATTGGACTTCTCCCCAGTGTCCAGTATTGTGCCAGGAATTGTGTGGGATGGAGATTATATGTATCTGTGTGTGTATGTAGATACAGACTGGAATGTTACAGGACTCTTGACAAGAGAGGTGGCTAGGACTTAAGTTGGAATGCAAACCAAGTAGAGAAGGAGAAGGTGGGAAGCAGCATGGAAAGATAAGGAACGAAACTGAGCACTGGTGGGACAGCGAAGAGAGTGTGTTTCTGAGAGGGAGAATGGTAGGTAATCTTGAATTCTTCCTAATCGAGGGTTAATAAGCACCCATCTGAGAGTCACCGGATACCACGACTTCATCCACTCCCTTTTAAACTTTACTGCTCCTGTCCAAACAATCACTTACATTAATTAGATCAGCCCAGTGATTCCTAAAGAGCAAATAAACTCCGTATCCTGTCACTGAGACTCACTTTCAAAGCACACGACTACCAAATTTTCAGTGGCAAGTGTTCCTGACCTCCGTGTTTCAGTATCTTAGCGTCTATCTGTATTCTCATTGTGTGTGTTATCATGCTGCAGGCCTATTACAATGTTTTACACTGTTTGAGCCTCGCCCCGGCGAATGGTGTTTTCAAATGCTTTGCTGCCATAGGTCACTCCCTCTCACGGCCCCACGGAGGTGGGGAGGGGCAGGTAGCATTGTGTCTGTGGAATGAATGAGGAAGCAGAAGGGCAGAGAGGTTAAGTGACTCGTATAAATCACACAAGGGTCAGAGGCTGTGTGTGAATAGGGCTCAGCCTCCAAACTTTTAGTCTGGCACTCTACCCACTAAGCCCCCTTCCCACTGCAGGAAGCTCTGAACGCTGAGGGAGAAGAGTAGGGTTTCAGCCAGAAAGGAGAAACTAAAAAGTGAGCTGGTGTATGAAAAAGATTCCTTTCATTTTGGGTCCGAGCTGCAGAATAGTTTAACTTTTTATTTATTTATCTTAAAGCATCCCCTGTCTCGAAGGGCCCAAATCACTATGGTATGGTATAGGCAGTGTGGGTAGTTCGAGCTTGTGGAAAGTTGAGGCTCAAGAAACGAGGAGGGGCTCGTGTCACACCGCCAAACCTGTCTTCGTGGTCCTCCTCTTCCTCCTCTTCCAGAGAGAGCAGGTCCCGTTCTACTGGGGGCACATCACAGTGCTCAGTCTCCGCACCCATGTCGCCCCCCACGTTGGCCTGCAGAGTTGTACTCCATCCGGATCAATGTTGTTTACAATATGCTACAGCTTTATGAGCACCAAAAACGGTAGGAAAGGCCAGGTTTGATGTTTCAGCCCCGCATGGGCATGTGCTGCTGTTGACTTTGCCCTCGTACGTGGGTGCAGAAGCTCCGTGCACAGACGCTGCTTGCTGTCCGCGCTGCTGCTGCCCCTGAACCGCCCCGCCGCCCAGCGCCCAGCGAGACCTGGCTTCACAACACCTCTTCTAGCAGGGCAGCCTTGGAATCAAGTCTTGAGGACAACTTTCCTTGAGATAATAACTTTCCCAGCAAGGTGTAAGGGTCCGAAAAGTAGTTAAGAATGAAAAGTGTGTCGTTTCAGCCCAAGCTATTATCCTACCGTCGTACCACTCTACAGTTGGATTTTTTTTTTTTTTTTTTTTTTGTATCTTGACCCTGCATTTTCTTTAAATCTCGACCCTATGGAGGAGTTCTAACGAAATGGTGAATTGGTTTCTGCCCCACTAGAGAGAGACAATTGAATATAAGTTGTATTAAATTCAGAGAAACTAAGACCTATCCCGTGTGGGGTTTTCTAGATAAATCTGCCTCTGCCCTATACATTCTTAATGACAATGTGGTTTCAAACTCAGTGTAATTCAATACTAAATCAAAGCTGACTCATGGAGAAAAATACTGTTTGATTCTATTTAGTCCACGTTTCCCTCCCCACTTTAGGGTGTCTGCCTGTGCAGTTGGGGGTGGGGTTGTGTATAATGCCGTCTGAATACATTCTTATAAGTATTAGAAGTATGGAAACACAGAGCCCTCCGTGACCCGCAGAGCCCTCTGTTGATCACTGGTGTTTGTTGTAGGAGGAAGGCAAACATAAGCATAGAAGTGTTATTGAACAGAAACCCCTTCAAAAATGTCTCTGGGCTTTTGTTCTCGGGGTTGCATAGCAGTAGGGGGCCCCCCTCCTCAGAAAGCATACTTATGCAAGTATTAAGAACTGGCTGAGATAAGAAGTGAAGCTTAAGAGACCTTCATCATTAGCTGCTAGTGGTAGAGATTAGTGATCCTACTACAGGATTACAGACGGAAAGAGTGCCAGTGTTGGTTAATTGTTCATTAATGCTTGTAAAATAAGCCAGCTGGAGGAAAACTGACCATTGTCTGCACTCTGAGAGTGAAACTAAATTGGATCTGCTCATCAATGGCAGTATTGATGTCAAGGAAAAAAAATACACGTGTAAACTTCTTCCCTGTGACTCTCTCTCAATTTTAAATATTTAATTAAAAACTGTTTCCCCTAATAAGCAATGATTAAGTTGTCAGTGCATCTTTCTGTTTGTGACTGACCTTTATCTTAACTGAGGACACCTTCCTTCACATGCGTTTGCTCTGTTGGTTTTGCTCTGAAACAAGAGAAAAATGATTTCCTAAAACAGCTTGTAGATACAAATAAGCCTTTGTGATTTGTGCTTATAACTTAGAGATTTAGTACACCTACTACCTAAAAATCCCTGGGAACTTCATCCCCTTTGTCCTTCCTGCCTCTTTATTCCCTTCCCTCCCCTGCTTAAAACCTGTCCTGAGGTGTTGAGGCTCTCCGGCCCTGCTCCCACTCTCGGGCACAGGCGAGGTTAAATGATTTGCCCAAAGTCACACGCTGTCCGAGTCAGGAAAAGAGCCAAGTACGTTTGCCTTCTTTTGCCTTATTTTAGAACATGTCACTGTAGGGTTAGAAACCATGGTTAACTGTTTCTTAGCCCCAAAATGGGAAACATTTAAACATGTTTCCTCCAGTCCCTTTATTTTAAGTAAAGGTTAGAGTTAGTTTATTCACAGGAGACGATTTACTTTGTTTCCACCATGTGCTACGGTGGCCAACAACTTGACACAGCTCCTGCTCCGAAGGCGCTTACAGTCTAGTGGGGACAGATGATTCTTACGAAACGGGGGATGAGCGTGATGAAGGGAAGGCAGCGGGTACACGTGGGAGGTTACTGCAGACAGATGTCAGGGGAGGAGACATGGCCCCTCCAAGCCAGGAGCTGAGGGTTTAGTGAGAGGGAGGGGTACAGGCAGCCACAGGAGCTCCTGTGAAGAGGAGCCTCACCGTGTTACAGGCACTGCACGAAGGAGAGGCTCCTCCCTCAGATGAAGAGACGGGTTCACAGCCACGTGGGGGGAGGGAGCCCTCTTGACCAGGGGTTTGTGAGTACGGGCTGCTGATGAGCCTAGGGTGCCAGCGTCTAACAAGAAACTCACTCTGGCCCTGCTTCCCCCTCCTCGTCACCTCCTGCTACTTCTTTCTTTGCTTGTTGTGCTGACCCACATTGGCGTTCCTTGTCTTTCTCTAGTCCCCAGGCAGTGTCCCCACATGAGTCCACCTCTCTCCTTTCACGCACGTTGTAAAGTGTGAGCCCTTCTCTCTGTTCATTCTTTCACTCAGTCATTCCACAAAATATTGATCATTTACTGGCTACCGGTTCTAGGCACCATGGGGTTATCAGGAAATGAGAGAAACAAAGCCCCTTCTTTGATGGTCAGTTCTAATGTCCCTTCCTCAGAGGCTTATTTCCTGCCCATCTATTCCGTTGGCCTTTTTTGGTTACTTTGATTGTAGATTTCACACTGCCAGGTGGTCATATTTAGTCGTTACATGTTTGTTGTATATTTCTTTCCCTAAATGTAAGCACCAAGAGGGCAGGGACAGTGACCCTGGAACTCCAGGACCTGGAACAGTGCTCGGCACACAGCAGACATTCTGTACATACTGAATGACCAAATAATACAGGAGAAATGTAAAAACCAGATGAAAGATGAGATGGCAGCCGATGTAAAGTGCAGGAAGGGAAGTAACATTTAGAGAGCACGGACTGCTTTAAGAACTTTTAATCCTTAACTGAATGCTGGGGGCGGGGGGGGGGGCACGTGGCCACACTCTGTGGCCACAATGCTGTGCAGGCTCTGAATACCCCACTTTGTTTGCATACATTAAAAAGGTTTACTGATTTGGTGAGCGTGATGTGTGATTTGCTTTATAACAATACCTTTATGTCATCAGTGACTAAGACACTAGGAATACCTAAAATTTTCTCCAATTCACTGGTTAAATACGTATCATGCAGAATTTAAGGTCACTACCGCAGCAAAGGATGCTGGTGTCTGGTTGTTATCTTGTATCGTACCTCATGCTTGAAGGAAAGGTACAAAGTCCTTCTTTTTAGATCTTGTGCTCTACTTCATAGGCATTTATTTATCCTCAAAGTATACAATAGAGGAGATTAGAGGCTGACTTTCATGATGATTCCCTTTCTTCTTAATTGGGAAATTACGATGTAGAAATGGTAGGTGACTTGTCACTTTCAGGCCATTTCAGGATAGAACGGCCCTGACAAGTTGAGGTTTTGCATCAGACCTGTGTCAGAGATTACCAGATGGGGAGCTTTGTTCCGTGGCCAACTGGCAGTTTTGGGGATCGGTTATTCCAGCAGGAAGTGTATACGAAGTTTAAGTAGAACGTGACTCTGGTATCTAGGACTCCTCGTTACCTTGTAGCTATTCTCCTGCCCTGGGCTGTGGTTCATATCAGTTTCTGGTTTTTGCCTGCCTTGCTTCCGACCTGAAAACCCTGATGCATTTGGCTGCTGTAGGTTAGAAGCAAGATGGCAAACAAAACCCCAAGCAGGTATTCACACCAGAAATAAGGACCACTTCTTACCATGTTCTCCCTCGATGTTGCAGTGCGTCTGTTTCGTGATTTAAAAAAATTTGGATAATGGAATCAAATCCAGAATGCTAATTTCAGGTTGGTCTGTTCTGAGTCATTTGAGCTATAACTTTTAGTCACACTGTGCCTTGTAGTTGTGAATGGCAGCATGATTTCCAGAGACCCAGAAATGCAGGCATTGTGCCCACATCACTACAGCTGATGGCTTTGACTACGATGTACTATTTAGAATGTTTGTTTTATAGTTGAGTAATATTATTCAGAAAATCTCTCTCTCTCTTGGCATTGGGGTTGCAAGATGAAAGGAGAGATTCTTACCAGTCAGACCAAAAGAGGACTGCTAAAGAGGAGAAAAAAAGAGCGAGAGACCCCTAAGTTTATGTGGCAACCACCAGGCTGACCTGGCTCTAATCTGGAGGAGGAGGCCTGGTGGTGATATGTTCTGGAGGGCTTGTGCAGGCCTTACAAGTGGAGGTTTGGGGAGAAAGGTAATCGGTCCTGATCCAGCTCTCCTTGCCAGTGGTGGTGGGTTGCATAAGCATCCAACAGATTGAAAGTGGCACTGTGTATTGTTAGAATCAGTTTTAGCAAGTTATAGGGATGATCTTAACTCCCTACACCTTTCATCTTAAAAACAGTTTTTAAAAAAGCTTTTCCTCACCTCTTTATAGCAGTGACGAGCAAAATTCAGCTTGTGACCATCTAAATATATCAAATTCCCTATTGCATTGTCTGAGTCTTATTTTTATATCTTCATAACACTGATGAACAGGACCAAGGAGTCTACTTAGTATCTGCATTACTTCGTTCTGCACGCTGGGCTCCCAGAGCCGAGAACAGAGGCCCTAGGCTGACGGGAGTGGTTTCATAGGGAAATCTGTGCATTCACTTGGTCGTTGCCAAGGTGTGTTAGTTAAACCATTTTCTCGAGAGATACTTTGAAGCACAAGTCACTTTCAGGATGCACAAACAAATATAAACGAGAGAGAGTGTGCAGTCTGGAAGGTAGGATTTCCACACATTAGAACAAATTACTCGTGAGTTCATGAAGGTTCAATGGGCAGATGAAATATTTTGAACTATTTCCTTCTGGGCACTTTTGATAGTTTATTAAGGACTTTTTATCCTACTCTGTTTTGGGAATTACTATGAAGGGGAAAAAATACATTCCTTTTTCACAGAGCTATCCCACTTTTTACCATGTGGGGAAACTGACGAGTGCAGTTGAAGCTTGTGATGCTCTGACACAGAGGCGAGTGTCCATTCCTTCAGTAATCTAGACAGTCGTAAAGGGTAGCTCTAGAGTATAAATCGGGTCATAGCGTTTCTTTCTTTAAAAATAACTTGTTGACCTTCTGTCATAAGCAGAAAAGGTGCAAAGCAGCTTATTAGAGGAATTGAAACCACCAGGCAATGGCTTTATCTTTTTCTACCATTGCCGTCACCCTTGATGATGATTTGGGCAGCGTCTTTTCATTTATGTCACTTTTGGGTTTTAGAAGTCTTCTTTTTTGGTATTAATTCCACTCCAGTATACATCAGAACTTCTGTTTCCTGTTTAATTCTAAGCATCTCCCCCCTGTATAGGTAAGGTCTAGAACTAATGGTAAGAAGGGGGTCCTGGCCATTTATTTTTCCGAATCCAAATTCTCTCTTTTTCCAATTTGATCCTCCAAAAGTACAGGTGGAGAGCAAGGGAGAAAGAAAAGGGTGCTGTTCACAGCTCTCTGGGAATTGTGATGCCCTGGCATGACAGCATTCCAATGTTGAGGCCATCTTTGGGAGCACATTGATGTCCTCCTTGGACGACCCTGTGTAGGCCCTCTGCATTGCACTGTTCCCTAACTCAGGAGATGCGTACCCACCTCTGTTCTTGCCTTCCAATGGCAGATCCCCTGTCCCTTTTCTCTGGGGTCTTCTCTTCCCAGCAGAGTTCATTAGAGATGACTGCAATCAGGCTGCCTTTTTTAGCATCCATGTGGCCCATGGGAAATCTTATGTATCTTTGCTTTACCACATGGAGTGCTTGATAGCCACTTGTCTCTTGTTCCTGGCCTTGCTTTCACTGGCAGCTCTAGCCAGCCTCAAGCAGGCACCAGCCTCTGTCCTCCTCAGGTGGCCCCTGCTTTCTAGGACACATGCCTCAGACTCGTCCAAGAACATTATTGTGTTCTGCTCTGACCAGAAGCATGGGAAGGCCTACTAGTTCCTATCTCTACACAAGCATCTGACTTGAATTTGAGAATAAAATCTCTTCTCCTGCAGGTACTTCCAAGTGTCTTCAGTGTTCTTTTAGGGTTTCCTTTACTTGGCTTGAGGTCAGTGTTAGTGAGAAGGGAAAATGTCCCTGCACTCCCTACTGGTATTCTCCCAACGCAAAGGATCTTCTCAAGAAATGTCTAGCTGTTACCTACGGCGTTGATTGTGGCAAGTTTGCTTAACTCTGAATAAGTGTTACATCAAAATATCTAGGACCCCACTTTGAAATGTGGCATGTTTAGTACCCGTTGTTCTTAGCTTTAAGGTCTTAGCCGAAACTCAAAGGCAACAGGAAAAGTTCCATTTCACTTAGAATCCAGAGCACTGGGTGTGATACACAACTAATGAATCATTGAACACTACATCAAAAATTAATGATGTACTATATGCTGGCTAACTGAACCTAATAAAAAAAATGAAGTCCTTAATAACCTTATCAGAACACTGTTTTCTTACCATATCTCCGAGCACACCTCTCCTGCCTCTCTTCATAGTCTCCTCTAGTGGGATTTGGCCATTACTCTCCTTTTACCTTTCTTCTCTCCTTCCAAATGCAAGGGCTCTTTTTGTTTCCTTCTCCGTGCTTTGCCCCATCGTAGCTCATCAAAGTTTGACTTGTCCTTGAAGGTCTTGTTCAGATGGCAACTTCTCTGTGAAGTCTTTGCACATCTGACTAATCTTACTAAATCTCATCCACCCCAGTACTTGCTTAGCACATTCTGTTTCTGTCAGTATAATGATACTCTTATAGTTGTCTTTGGATTGGATTTATCTGTCTGTCTGGCATACTAGCTTGTAAATTTCACTCCATTTATTCCTTTATTCCTTCATAACTATCATTCACCTTCTAATCACCAGAGAATGTATGAAATGATTGGGATAAAAAGATGAGTAAGGCACCATCATTGACCTCAAGAAAGTTATTCTAGGAGGGCAGACAGAACACAGACATGAGAAATTTAAAATGTCAGTTCAGCGGAAATAACCACTGGGAGTTGATGGAATGATAAAATAGGAGAAAAATACCTCTTGAAGGGGCCCAGAGTTTAACTCAAGAGAGAAGGCAATAGTTGACACTTAGAAAATATTAATTAATTTCACAAAGATTTATTCCACGTCTTCTGTGTGTCAGGCACAGAGGTGAACAATGAGAATGTAGTAGAGAATAAGAAAAATCCATGTTCTCACACAGCTTAAATGCCAGCAAAAAAAAGAAGTAACAACAATTACTAGTGGTCTTATGAAATGGGAAGTGTAGGGTTTAATAAAAGGGGCCAGAAAGATATTTGAAAATGCTGTTGAATTTGCAGTTATTGAAATCTTATTAGGAATTTATTTAGGATGTATTTATTTATTGCATTTATTGAGATCTCATTAGGAATGCTAGGAAATCGTAGGGTTGGAAAATGAGTTTAACTTAAGGCAATTAGATAACCTATGTGTAATTGTCATCTAACTCATCAACTTGCCCCATTGTCTTGACAAGGTCTTTGAGATGCCTGCACTGAATCAGAAAGGGTGGTATAAACAATGCCCATAAAGCTTTGCAGCCCACTCTTTCTAGTTCCCCAAAGTGAGCATGTTACTTAGCACAGCCATCACTCAGTCTCCACACTGAGCAACCTCATTTGAGCCAACACATTTTAAATATATACACAGAATGACTTCAGCCTATATGCATTGCTGGTAAACAAAGAATAAGTACTCTGGTAGTCCTGATAGTGTCATGCAGAATTCGGACAATAGCAGGCCCTGAGTAAATATGTTAACCTTGAATCTTTCTTGATTCAGGTATTCCTCCAGTGTTATAAAATTGGAAACCTATCTTTTCCACTGATGAGGTCCTATCACAGATAGTGCTGGAGTAGTCTCAAGAATGACTTGACAGAAGATGTTAATTTTGGGTTAAAACAACAACAACAAGCAAATGCTTGGGTACACCAAATTAAACACCCTTAGATGCTTATTTTCATTTTCACAACTAACTTATAGACAAGTAAAGGCAGGTACGTGTTTGCCTACCTGTACACGTGCTTGTGTTTATAAAGCTGGATTGGTACCCTGCAGAACACATTTTTTTTTTTTTTTTTGAAAATATGGATGTTTCTAGTGGGTACACCTGACAACACTCCAGATGTATAAACTCTCACCATAATAAATGTTTCTGGATATCTCATCATGACTGGCAAGAGTGAGGAGATTGCACTAAGAATAAAATTTTGTTCCCTGGGCTCTCAGAACACTTGAACGATGCCTGGGATGTAGTGATAGGAAACATTAACCACAAAAATGTTTTCTTTCCGGAGAATGAAGTTATCTTTTAACGTAACCATTCTTTCCTACATCCATAGTCAAATCCACAGGTCTATTTCAGAAATGATCTTTATGAGTAACAGCTAAAGAAATAAGTTAAAAGAGCTCAGATAGTCTCTCAAGAAGATCCGGCTTGCAGCATGTATATGAATGACTCTGTTAGGACGACTTTGATTAATAATGCAGTATTTCTGAAAGTATTTTCTGAGGAACACTAAGTCTGTGGGATATTAATAGGTGATTTGTCCTCCCATATCCCCCCAAAATAAGGATTTTTGTTAAGTAAATTCTTTTGGAAACATTGCGTTAAAACAGGTTTGACTTCTTAGAACCATGTAAATCTAATAGGCTTTGTGAATTTCCAAATGTTTGGATAGTGAGAAGTATTTCCCACATGCATAGGAACAAGGGGTCCTTGGACCATATCAGTGCCATTGTTCTGAAGAGCACACTTTGGGAAAGACTAATGTGGTGGTTGCTTATATCTAGGCTAACTGCTAGTTCATCTGAATTTACTCTAGTTAGAGACGTAAAGCAAGGAAATACGAGCTAATGAAGGGAATGCCAGGCGTCTGTTACTGCAAGTAAATGGGGTGACATCGTGTTTCTCACTTAGAGCTCTTACTGAGGTGCCTCCAGGTCACTGTGCTAGGCACTGAGGATAAAACTACGTAAGACGCTTTGTATGTAATGAGATAATGGTCTAGTTTGGGGAAAAGTACAAAAATCAGTCATTTCAATGAGGACCGAGGCGTGCGTAAGATAGAATGCCAGCCTGGACAGGGGACTTTACTCAACCTAGGCATACATGGAAGACTTTCTGGAGGAGGTGATGCCCTAACTGACTCTTAAAGAGTAGGCGTTCACCATATGGGTGGTGGGGAGAGACCACTTCCCAGTAGAACACCGTGACCATAGCATAGGTGAGGGAAACTGGGAACGTAGAAGCATTTGGTTTTTGATATTAAAGAGAGATGAACATAAAAAGGTATCTCTTTGGAAGAAGAGACTAGTATTTGGGAGAAGGGAGGTCTGGGAAAGTGCTCAGGTATAGCACGGCCACTTCATTTAACCACACTGATAACTCTTGGGCTATGACCAATGTCAACCGGGGGGGGGGGGGGTGACCTTTAGATGGAGGAGGGGTTTCTTTCTGGTTTTTTTTTTTGTTTTTTTTTGTTTTTTTTTAATCACATCAAAGCAGAACACTTCTAAAAGGGCCTCAACCAACCAAATTTGGGTCTGTGACAAAAGAGAAAAAGAACAGTGATGGTCTTCTGAGCAAAGAGGGGCTTCTGAGAGGAAGATCACGCCTTTCACTCCACCTCATTATACTGTAGCTGGCGGACTGAGAGGAGAAACGCTTCTCTGTGTAGCAGCTCATTAGCAAAAGAAGAACTCTGACATTAGTTAAAATGTTGATAGATGTGACGGGTGGTGTGAAGACAAGATGGTGTTGTCAAATTGGAGTGGGAGCCCTCCAGCCTCGTGCCTTGCTTTATATAACCGGTTTATGCGGCATGTATTTAACTGCTAAAAAGGGAGTCTTTGTTGAGTAAAACATACTGAGAAAGTACAGATTACTGTTTTGTGGACTGAACCAAGCTACGATATTCTATGTAAAAAACTTCCTTATGCTTAGTGCTTATAGGTACCTAAATCTATTACTTGCTTTCATCTTAGGCCTTTTTAGTTATGTGGTAGCTGAGTTATCCTCATTCTGTCTCATCTCCAAACGCTCTATTTGATCTCTTTCTTCGGCCTAAAAATGCACCTGAGGCTCCTCTATGGGGGACAAAAGAAAAAATAAAGTAGAAACAATAAAACAATCTTTCCCCAACCCAGGAACTCTTTTGAGTTCCCACACAATCTTCTCTTTCTTACATCACCACACTCCTGGCTAGAAAAGGTTTTCATTCACTGCTCATCACTGGCAAACCACCCACTCATTCTTGAAACATTTGCAGTATAGTTTTAGTTTCCAGCCCTGGAAGGAAGCAACTCTGTGACTTCCTCGTAAGCAAATCTAGTAGCCATTTAGGGGGTATTTTCTGTGTTTCTTCTCCTTCATCTCTACGAACAGGGTAGTGCTACTGGTACTACAGCGTTCTTGAAACATGCTTCTTCTTTGTATTTGGTGATAGAGGCCCACCCGGTTTTCCTTCTAAGGACTAGGGTGGGGATCCCACGTCTGCCACTTACTGTGTTCCTTGAGGCACATCATCTAATTTTTCTGAACCTCTGTTTTGTCACCTCTAAAAAGAGGGAAGTGTAAGACCTAACCTGATAGAGTTGACCTAAAGATTAGAAGTAGGCGACCTATGTATGGGTTATCCCTAGCACTGTAGTTAGGTACTCAACAAATAATTAGTCTCTCCTTCCTGTCATCCTTCTAAACTGTATCTCTGACTCGTTCTCTGGATCCTAGTCCTCCTACTTCTTAAAGTAGTTATTTTCAAGGTTCAAGTACTGGCCTTCTCTGTGTTCCTTGGAAGTCTCACCAGTATTCATTACTCTGAGCCTTAGCTTTATGATTGACCCCCACTCCCCCCATGTGTATACTCTTCTCTCCGTGCTACTCATGACACATCTTCATGTGGGTATCCCCCTGTTACCTCACAGCGTATCTAAGTGAACTCACATCTTTTGCCTAAACTTCCCTTTCTCCCATGTCCCTTATTTTTGTTAGTAAACTACCCTTTCCCTAACACCCAGATTAAAGACCTCGTTATTGTCTTGAGTTTTCCCCTTCTTTTGTGTCTCCAATAAGTGGTCAAATCCCGTAGATTTCAGCTTTATGACATCTCTCAAACCCCGTAACTTGTTCAGGTTCTTCTGTCCTTATCCTTTTCCAGGCCTTCATTGTCATTGCTGTTGCGGTAGGCACGTAGCTCGTCTCCCTGCTTGCCCTATTTTCTGTACTCCAGTGTACACACAGAGAAACACATTGGGTTAGTATATGTTGTTGGTCTTCCCATCCATCGCTCTGTGCAAAAACCTTTCCTTGTTCTTCATTGCCTTAGGCGTCCATGTTCTTTATTTACGACTTTCTTGATGTAACCCCAAACAAGATTTCCAGTCCTATTTCCAACTTTTTATATTGCTCCATTTAAATTGAACTATTTGTTCCCCCCATGTTTTTTTGCCCCCCTCTTTGGGCCAATTCTTTGGTCAGTGTTGCCTTTCCCTCTCCATCTCCATATCTAAACACTACCTGTGCAGAAGCTTAGCTCAGACGGACCTTCTATTTGAGAGAATCACAAAAGTCAGCAATGGCTTTAATTATCTCTACAGCTAGATGCATCTTTTCCTCCTCTAAGCTCCCATAATACTTCATCTGTGTCTATTTTATGGCACTTGACATGTCATTCATAGGGCATCGGTGAAAGAATTTGTATGTATTAAGTTATAGGAGTGGCAGTTGAGATATTAGAGACTCAGCTGCTACCTATGTACACGTTAGACCAGGACCTGGCAAACTAAATTGGCCCACTACCTGTTTTTTATACAACCATGAACTGAGAATGGGTTTGATATAAAAAATTTTTTTAAATTATGATAAAAATACACATAAAATTTATCATCCTAACCTTTTTACATGTATGCTTTAGTAGTGTTAAGCACATTCACATTGTCGTGCAAACAATCACCAGGATTTTTTTCATCTAGCAAAACTGAAACTGGTGAAACAACTTCCCATTTCTCCTGACCCTTTGCTACCACCATTTGACTTTCTATCTCTATGAATTTACTACTTAGGTACCTTATATAAGTGAAATCATAAAGCATTTGCCTCCCCGTGACTGGCTTATTTCATAGCGTAGTTTACTCAAGATTCATCCATGTTATCAAAAATGGCAGGATTTCTTTTTTTCAAAGCCGAATAATCATTTTCGGCATTTAGCAATATAGTTTATCCATTCACCTGTCAGTGGACATTTGGTTTGCTTCCAGCCTTTGACTGTTAAAAATAATGTTGCTTTGAATATATGAATATATACTATATATGAACATAGGAATATAAAACTTCTATTAGCTGTATTGGATTCTGAAATATTGGATTCTGAAAATTATCATTTTCTCTTAAAAGAGACTCAACCCAAAATGTTCTTCAGGAAAATAGGATAAAAATCCCAAGGATTCTTCATGTATTGAGTCAGAGGCAGTCTGCTGAGGTCAGGGACTCTTTTTTTTTTTTTTCCCCATTCCATTTTTGCCCACCCCACCCACCATAGCATCTCATAGAGGTACATGCATAAGGTAGATATTCACTAAGAGCTTGTTGAATGGAATCCTCTTTTTCAAACTGAAGTTTTGTGTGCCTTGTTTTAAAAAATGTAAACTACCGAAGTTTCTGCTCTAGTTTGTGGAGAATGTCGGTGAGCATGCAGTGACTTGAATCCCGAACAACACCTTCCACGCGTCGCCTGCAGAGACTTGACGAGTCCTGTGTCTGTGCGGAAGGCATCCTGGGTCTCACCACCCCCTCATTGTGAGGGAGATTTTGCATTAGGAAGCTTCAGAGTTTTCTCTTAACATTTAACTTCCGAGCAGGAATCACAGTGCCTTTAACCCCATGTTTCACACTTTTCTCAGTGATTTTTTTTTTTTTTTTAATTTAAAGTCAACATGGTTGAGATTCTGGAAGTTCTTTTTAAAAAATCCCCAAACTCTAGCAGAATGGGGAAAAAAAAAAACTGGGCCAAGTAAAATAATCAATTGCAAGTTGGTGAACCTTTAAAGAGTATTAATTCAATTGGATAAACTGCAGTTAAATAACTTTTATCAAGCAAACTGGGTTAGGTGGTTAAAAGCAAGAAAAAAAATTCTAAAACATACAGTGGGTAGTAGTTTATGTGTCAAGAAAAACTGAGAGAATTTTTAAAGCTCTGATGTCTAGCAGATAGCACTTAAATCATTTTTCTCCAAACTTCAGTCATAATACTTCAAAGAGTTATAGCCATAATACAAATTTTTAGACTAAGAAGTGGTGTTTGAAGTTATTTTATAGGATTTTGCTGTAAGGGCTCCAATTGATTTGTAGTAAGATAAAAGAAGAAAACTTTATTTTCGAAGCTTTGTCGGAAAAGCTTACCTTCCATTGGTTGCTCTGCCGATATGCCTGCGGGGTATGATGAGGTAGACACTGATATTATATGCCTGTATGAGCTGAGCTGGGTTTGTACCTCCTGCTGTTTGTGTTATGGCTAAAATCTGTCACAAAACTGGTGGTGATTTATTAAATGTTTAATGAAGTCAGACAAAAACTTCAATATCTACAAACAGAAAAGTAGAACATCACATTAAAATATAATAATACATATTACATTTCTATTTTTCTTCCCAGTTTTCACTTGCTGAAAATGATAAGGGCACATTTGGAAATCCAGACAGCATAAAAGGAATACGGAGAAGTACCTACTTATGTGAACAAAGGAGATGCTTTAGTTTTTGCTTTGCTTTCTTTTTGTTCTCCATAAGAAAGAAAGAAGGGAAAAAAACTCTTCCAGAAAAAAAACAGAGACTATGCAAACCTGGCTTACTAATAGTTTCTCTATGAGATTTTCTATTAATAATATACAAAATACTTCACCATCCACATAGAACTAGATGACAAAATGAAACGTGCTGCATATCTTTTATGGAATTCTACTTAAATACCGGTCTAATGAACTTTCTCCAGTTCATGAACATTAACTACTAAGTCAATAAACAATCACTGGCATGTCTGAAATTTGTCTTTTTAAAATATATTCTGTTTTTCCCTCTACTCTAGAATCTAGGCTGCCATTTTAATAGAAACAAGGGCGGCTTTATATTGCTCATGTAGCTGCCTGTATGTCTCAAGGTAATGTCCAGCGCCTGTGTGTGCACGCGTGTGCGTGTGTGGGACCGTGCACACGTGTGCACATATGTATGTATGCACAGGGCAGTTGCTATTTTATTGCATTATTATATTTCTTACTCTCCTCTCAATTACATAGTTTACTCCCTTCCCTCCCTCCCTCCCTCCCTCTCTCTCTCTCCTCTAAACTATTTAATGGCTTTGCATCAAGTGATTCCTTATGTTTATTGATTCTGATTTACTTAATCCTGGCAATGGAGATTTATAGACTAAGTGAAGATGGAATTTGGAAAATGCAGAAATATTGATTTTGTTATAAGCATAAAATTCCAATATGACTATATGAACATCTTGTTTGCATTAAAATTTCTAAAAGGTCTTGCCATTTATGTTATCAGATATAGCCTGGCTTACTAGAGGGTCATTTCTCCATGGATTTGGTTGATATCAGCTCAAAGGATATATCATGCAATAAAATAATTAAGTGATTGATTTGAGTGAGGGATGACCTAACAATTGGTTGATGGGCTGAATTTTTCACTTTTTAACTATTTTCTCCCACATATTGTAGACATAGACTATATAGTGATGTGATACAGTTTTAGCTTCTAAAGTTGTGTTTCATTCACTCATGCATTTATTCCTATTCATTCACAGAACAGTAACTGAATACCTGTTCTACGCGTCCTATAGAAAGCCCTGGGAAAGAGCAATGAGAAAAAGTCCTGTTCCCTGACTTCGTGGAATTTACAGTCTAGTTAAGGAAACAACAAAACAAAACACTAAAAAGTTGCAGTAAGTTCTATGAAGCAAACAAGTGCTTTTATTATAAAAATTTGAAATTCCTTCAGATCAGTTAAAATAGGGTGACTCATAAGGGCTGATAATTGAACAAAGTGAATCATCACACAGTTTTATTTGAATACTCAACTAATTTTTGTGAATCTGATTTTTAAAAAAATTTTATTTATTTATTTGACAGGGACAGCCAGCAGAGAGGGAACACAAGCAGGGGGAGAGGAAGAAGCAGGCTCCTAGCGGAGGAGCCTGATGTGGGGCTCGATCCCAGAACACTGGGATCACGCCCTGAGCTGAAGGCAGACGCTTAACGACTGCACCACCCAGGCGCCCCTGTGAATCGATTTTTTTCTGTTATCTTGGCATATCAAAATTAACCATGGGGCAATATGACCAATACATCACCTATTGATCTAAAAATTATTGGTCTGGTTAAACCTTTTTTTAAAGAAATGCTCTATTTGCTGGAATCAATATTTCTTGGTATTTTTAAATTTCACCATTTTGATTTTAACTAAATTTGATTTTAGTTATTGATTTGATTTTAACTAAAATTATTGTGACTTAACAATTAGAACTGTAATTATTTGCCATTTAGAGAACAAACCTTGGAAATCACTTAAAAGTAATAATGAATCAGCATTTTTCTCTTTCATTCTTCCCCAGAGACAGAACTCCTTACTATCAATGGGCAGTTTGGATTTAATCTAGTACGTTTACATATATATAAGCTTTACAGTTGGAAACGTGATCATCACGTTTGGTCGCTGTGTTAAATAGTTAATTCGCCTATCAACGTAGGAACAGGTGGTGGAGTGGGCCAGCCCTCAACCCAGCAGCGTGTTTGTAGGCCTGCTTTCTAGCACTGACTTTGCTACAGGTCTGAAAATCATAAGGAAGTAAACTCATTCAAGTTAGCGTACTTGACAAGAGTTTATTTAGTACAAGCCATTGAAATCTTTACACAAATGGACCTATCCTTAAGGACATTACTGTTTATTTATGAGGAAAACCTATTGCATTAATAATGTATGCTGGGATAAAATCGGAGTCCTAAAGAAGTGTCAGCTATGAATTATCATCGTTCAAATGATACATAAATCAGAGAGAGATGAGTAAATCTGAAACAGCTCTACACAGGAACGGGCATGCAAAATGGGCCTTGAAAGTTGGTAAAAGATGTAAGCAAAGCTGAATAAATGGAGGTTTCCAGGGAGAGAGCTCACCCTGAGCAGAGGAGCGGGGGCAGGAGAGTGTCCGTCAGCTTCAGTGACTCGGAACTACTCACCCTGCAGAGTGCTACACTTTGGTCCTTTCTCTCCCCTAGTACCTTAACATTCCCTTTTCCACCTTGTGTGCCCAGTTTTAAAAACTGCTTTTTGGATTTTTCTCGGCGTCTCCTGGTCCTGTGTGAATGCAAGGGAGTATAGAAGCAACTTGGCACACACAGGTGCTCAATAACTATTTGTCCAAAAAAGGTACAAAAGAATGAATCTCTGTCCCTCCTACCTCCTCCCCTGCCTTCCAGTCTCTTCTCTTTGGCGCTAAGAAATCAGCTCAAAGGTCTTAGAAATAGGAGAGTGACTCAGAAAAGTCGTTTTTCAAGCAAGACCTCTTAGCAGCCCCAGTGGAAGGTACCTAATTTGTGGCAGCTGGGGGTTTTGCTGTAGAAGGTTCGCCCCTGCGTTCCTGAGGTGCTTCTCAGTGCAGCTGAGGAAGTTTGCAGTTCATCACATCTTTTCCCTTCGTCTTGGCCTGTGGCTGCTGGGGAGATAGTTAAGGGGGCTGCGGCGGTGGCGAAAGCAAGCTAGCCGAGGGGGACGACAAAGGCAATCGTCTTGGGAGAGTTGTAATCCACTCATTTGAGGGGAAAAAATGCCTCCCAGGGTTGCAGAGTTACTTGCACCTGGAATCTTCTTCACCAGCTTGGTTTCACGTCCTCCCTATGTCTGCTAGGGCCCTGTGTCCTGTTGTAATACAGCACACCTGTATTACGTCCAGGGCGGCCAAGGACAGCTCAAAAAAAAATTTTCTTTTTTTTTGTAATAGGTTACACAGTTTCTAAAATTGCAAAATAATTTCATTTGCTTTTATTTTTCCCCTCAGAAATGGTTTTCAGCGTATTTAATCAAATGCCCCGAAAGAGTACATTGAGGAATTACAGAGCTCGGTGATGGTTATCCCCAGCCTTGGCAACTGCGTCAAGGTTCCCATCCTGCCAGCATGTCCCAGGGCTGCCAGGGAAGGCATTTGCTGTTGGCCTTTCTGTCGGTGGGGTTCTCACTGGGCACCACTGAGAACAGCTTATTCCTCCATTTCCTTTTCTGACAACACTGGGGGTTTGAATGGATGCATTGCCAGCGTTCCCCATACTGTGCGCCCTACTCAGACAATTGGAGCTGAAGACACCCTTTCACGTCACATCTTGGCGCCCAGGATTGTTATCTGCAGGTACTTCAATGCCTTGTTAGGAGGTGAAATTTGAGAAAGACATCACATTGCTTTAAAGTACCTTCTGTACTTCACAGATTCACCATAATAATCACCCAAATTGACAGACAGTAAAATTTCAACTTTAATTTGCTTAGCAGTCCTGGAAGATAACACGGTGTGAATGGTTCCCCTGAATAAACTGTAATTGTTTTGCTCTATCCGTGTATTACCCTTCACTAAAAAGGAAGGAAATCTATCACAAGACAGCCTGTTGAGCCTGTGAAATGAGGAAAACGAAGCTTAATTAAAAGATCTATCTTTGCAAGAAGGGAGTTACATTTGTGTGTGTGTGTGTGTGTGTGTGTGTGTGTGTGTGTTCACGTGCACGCGTGCTTCCTTTCCTCATTATGAAAGATTCTGAGATAGATAGTTCAGTCATACTTTGATAATTCTTTGCAAGCATGACAAATGGCACACCGGGCTTCATTACATGACCTCCATTGCTGTATTTTATTTTGCCTCTGTCAATAGATGGTGTAGCAGAAAATGGTTGACCAGGCTCTTTTGGAAATCCAGAGCTACACTGTTAAAATCAGAAACATCCACTGCTGGGATAAGAATGCAAATATATGCACCAGTGTTCTTCTTGCTTAGTCCACAGGACATCTAGTGGTAAGCCATGCAGTAGCAGCGCTCACTGAGGCCCCTGCCAGCATTTTCCATCACCAGTGCCTTTCTTGAAGGATGCTTCTCTTTTCTTTACTGTGTTTGTGAGGGACCAGAACGCTGGCCGCCTACCCCCATTGCAGTTTCGTATGGAAAACAAGGACAAACTCATCAGTCAGATTCAAACAATCCCATGGCTGCTCTGTAACTCGAGTGGAAAGAGGATCTCGAAACAAATGTATTCATAATCTACAGATGATCGTTATAGCAACAGGTTTTGAATTTGATAACATCTCGTTCTCATGGATAACTTCTCTTTCTGGACATTGTAGTGGACTTTATAAGCAATCTCATTTTTCTTATAGTCTCAGCATTTTTTTTTTTTCAAAACTTCCTATTCCTACTTGGGCAGGATTAAAAAAATAAGATAATATAAAATAATAAATACAGTTGATGTGGTTAGCACCAGTTATTTAGCTTTTGCCCTCAAATTTCTGGGAATATGGCCTCACTATTTTGTTTCAGTACTTAATACATAGATAAAAATGGGGACTCTTAAGAAATCACCCACACACTACAACAAACAATATCCACCGGGCAGGGCATTTTCCTCTGTATCAATTTCAACCATCAGTTTCCCAGATAGATTTTGGAAATCCATAGGATCGCATTCCTTTAATAGCTTTTAAAACCAATATTGAAAATAATTATAGACACAAACTCCTATGATGTGGCTATTAGTAGGTTAATTAGGTAATAATGAATGAGATGCCATAGGTTAGCATAGAGTTACCACAATAGGATTTGTTTCAGCATGAAATGAAGTTGAGTGTTAAAAATTTAATCTTTATGTGCTAATATGCATGGGCATACCTTGTTAATTATTGCCAAAAGATTCTTTCTACTTCTGAACACTAACAAATGGGTAATTCAGAAATAGATTGTTTTGTCCACACAGATTGGTTTGACAGAGTCTCAAGACATGTGAAAATTATGTAGCATGTTAGTAGGAACACTTCCCATATATAACAGGTCAGTTGTAAACATTGTAGCATGGGACACTGATGTCTGAAATAAACTAAGAGATTATTTTCAGTTTTTAAACTTGTTTTAAAGCAAAAAGCATACATATCCCCATATAAAAGTAGATGTATTTACTGTGTGTAAAAATATACACCTCTTACTATTGTTGCTTTCTCCGTTTCTGTTTAATCATCATTGAAGGAAAGGCTAATTTGCTTTTGATATCAGTTGTTCCGATGAAACTAGTGGTGTTTTTCAGAAATAGTGCTGTATATATGAACTATTAAAAGAGATGTGCAAAAACAATTACTGAAGTAGCGTCTAAATACCGTGACATTTTGGTGTCATCCATACCTGTAAAACTAAAATTATGGTAAAAATGAGTTAATCTTCTTTGTGACTCTAATTTGAAATTAATAGCCAAATGTGAAACAAGTTGGTTCAATGGAGACTAAGGGATTACTTAATCGTCTGTTTTGTGAAAATAAAACACGATTTCACAGCCATATATTTTTAAAATTTTAATCTTCTTTCACTGAGGTGTAATTGACATACAACGTTGTATTGGGTGTACAACATACTGCTTTGATTGGTATACATATTGTGAAATGATCACAGTTTAGTTAACGTCCATCACCACACATAGTTACAGTGTTGGATGAGAACTTTTGAGATCTATTCTCTTAGCACTTTGAAATACACAATACACTATTGTTACCTGCAGTCACCATGTTGTACATGACATCCCCGAGACTTACCTTATAACTGGAAGTTTGTAGCTATTGACCACGGTCTCCCATCTTGCCATGGTTGCCTCTGGCAACCTCCAATCTGTTCTCTGTATGAGGGTTTTTTTGTTTGTTTGTTTATTCCACGTATAAGTGATATCATATAGTATTTGTCTTTCTCTTCTATTTCTGACTTCCCTTAGCATAATACTCTCCAGCTGCATCCATCTTGTTAATGGCAGGGTTTCTTTATTTTTATGGTAGAATAATATTCTATTGTTTTTATTCTTCCTTTGGCCATTTTCTTCATTCATTGGACCCTTAGGCTGTTTCCATGTCTTGACTATTAAAAATAATGCTGGAGTCAACATGGGGGTTGACTTTGTCTTTTGGAGTTAATGGTTTTGTCTACTTTGGATAAATACTCAGAAGGGGGTAGCTGGATCATATGGTAGTTTTATTTTTAAGTTTTTGAGGAATCTTCACACTATCTTCCACAGTGGCTACACCAACTTAGAAGAACCCACATCCTTTTCTCTATGTCCTTGCCAACACTTGTTATTATCTTTTATTTCTTGTCTTTTATTCTTTTTCTGATGGTTCATATTAGTGTCTAAAACTGCAGGTGATTTTTTCATATTGATTTTTGTGTCCTGCGACTTTACTGAATGTGTTTATTACTTCCAGCAGTTTTTTGGTGGAGTTTTAGGGTTTTCTGTACATAATATCATGTCACCTGCAAGTAAGGACAGTTGCACTTCTTCTGTTTTGATTTAGATGCCTTTAATTTTTTCCCCCTGCCTAATTGATCTGGGTAGGCCTTCAGGACTGTGTTGAATAAAATTGACAAGAGTGGACATCCTTGTCTTGTTCACAAAGTCATTTTCTGTGAAACGGTATTTAATGTCTTGTAGGAGAAAGGTTTCTAAGAACGATTCAGTGCTGTTGTATACTTTATATTATGTAACAGGTGAGATATGTAAACATGATATTGTGGTATGAGGAGACCCAACAAATAGTACATTTTTTTTCTACTCAATTCAGGACCAGTTAAGAGACAGACATGGGAATCAGGCAGATTGAGCTCAAAATCGTACCTCTTTTTAAAATTCTCTGATAAAACTTTATTGAGGAGGAGTTTTGAACAGCAGGTTTGCTAATACTATACCCTGAATGAATCAGGCTTATCTACCGAGTCACCGAGGTCCTGCTTCCCCACACGTGCACCTCTGTCTAGAGGAGCAGAGCCGGTCTTGCTAAATTTGCCACTCGGGCAACAGAGCAGATGAGACTGAACCTTGCTTGCAGACAGGCAGAAGCGAAGAACAGAGGGGACCGCTGAGATGAGCTGCACTTGCGCAGTGCCTCTTGGTAGTAGATCCCAGCCTGTCTTCTTTCAGCATGGCTTTTCTGGCCTGAATTGTGTCTGCTCTCTGCTCCAGTTCACATGCTGAAGCCCTAACTAGCCCCCATTGTGACTGTATGTGGAGATAGGACCTTTAAGGAGATAATTAAGGTTAAAGAGGTCAATCCAATAGGACTGGTTTCCTTATAAGCAGAGAGACACCAAGGACGCCAATACACAGAAAAAAGGTCACGTGAGACCACAGTGAAAAGTCCGCTCTCTGTGAGCCAAGGAAAGAGGCCTGGGAGAACCCGGCCCTGTTGACATCTTGATCTTGGACTTCCAGCTTCCAGAACTGTGAGAAAATACATTTCTGTCGTTCAAGTCAGTTCAAATGCCAAGAGTTGTTGTTGTCCAAATGCCAGGAGTAGGAAATGAGAAGCATGAGCTGTTGTTAGACATGCCCATCCTGTCTCCTGAACTAGATTATGAAGGTCTCAGGTCCAAAGATTGTGTATTCTACTTCCTCATCTTGGCGAAGTAATTAGCACATAGATAATAAATACTTGTAAGTTAATAATGCTTTTGCATTTGTAGACTTCTTTGCCTTTTCAGATTATTTTCTCCTTTACCCTAAATTCTATGTATTACACTAACTGTGACTATCTTCATTAGGAGTACAAGAGAGCCAGATCTCCAACTGGAAAGCTCTGCTTCTATGTGAGAATATTGCTTACTGTGTATTTATGCCATGTCACTTCAATATATATAAGTTTCAGCTAAAGAATTGCAAAGCGGAAGTTAATCTTATTGCAGTTGTTACAAAAATACTGTTGTTCGAGAAGTTGAGTCTATAACAAGAGCCCATTTATAGTTTTAAATAACTTTAATTTATAATATTTTTAAATAAAAAAGTTACAGAAACAGTACAGTAGCCACATTGCCCTCATCCAGATTCCTCTAATGTTAACCTATCACGTAGCCATCGTGCAGTGATAGAAATAAGGTTAATATTGATAGTCTGTTAATCTACGGATCTTAGAATTTTGCCAATGCCCCACTAGTGTCCTCCTGGACAATTGCTACATTGCACTTAACTGTTCTTAATTTCCCCCAATCATAATAATGGACTTTGACGCTTTTGAACAGAACTGGTTAATCATTTTGTAGAATACCTCACTTTCTTTTTGACGTTTTCTCATGACTACATGGAGGTTACACATTTTGGGCTGGAACACCACAAGCAATGTGACCGTCTCAGTGCATCTTATCAGGAGGTGTGATGTTGATGTGACTGATTACTGGTGATTGTAACTTGGATCACTTAGTAAAGGTGTTATGTGCCAGCTTTACCCATTGCAAAGTTAGTGTTTTTTTCTTTTTAATTAATAAGCGGGGCAATACTCTGAGACTGTGCAAATATTTCACTACTCATCATACTTTTGCTTACTAATTTTAGCATCCATTGATGCTTCTTGCCTGCAAGAAGCATTTCTGTGATGTTTGCCTCATGGTAACTTTTTGCCTTCATCATTCCTTTTAACTTAAGAATTAGAATTCTATAGTAAGAATGAGCTAACTGTTATTTATTTCTCTCCCCTCCCTTCCTCCTTCCTTCCTATCATGGATATATAAATATAGGTTCATGGATATTTCTTTTAGTCTATTTGCTATAATTCAGTACTATCATTTATTTTGTTGGAAGAGCCCGTTTCAAAAGCATCAAATGGTTTTAAATATACATATTTTAAAAGTCAATAAAGTCACTCCTCTAGATCTAATTAATATCAGACTTGGATTGGAAATGATGAGGCTGGTACATTCTGATGTAAGTGTATTAGCTGTAAAAAAATTGAAATGATACAAGGCAGTCTAGGCCCTCAAGGAGATAGCATGATAGTTGGGGAGACAGAAAGACCCTCCAAAAGATGCAATGATGTTACATTTTATATAACAGCTCAAGGAAACAATAGAAGACAGCAAGAAACAGTCTGATTGCCAAATGAGGTAGTAAATGGTACAGCTGACCATGAAGTGCCTTTGCTGCACAGGCCCCATGCTACTCTGACTTGGAAGAAATTATAAAGCATATACCATATTTTCTGGAAAGAAATACATAGATATGTGTGTGTGTTTATATGTAAAATTATAAAAACGTGTATGTACTCGCCTTCCTACACCATCTCCCTACACAATCACCCTTTCCCTTACAGGTGAATGTTGAACATTAACTTATGCATGAAAATAACATTAACTTGTACTTCTTAATAGGAATGTATTAACAAGTTAATACATTAACTTGATGTATAAAATCTCATAATCTGACTTGAGCTACCTTTTGGCCCTACTTCTTTTCTTCCTTAAAATGTACACCCTCATCTCGTTCCAGGCACGTGCAAATTAATTTTCCCAACTTAACACGTTTTTGTGGCTCTGTACATGCTATTCCCACAGTCTGGAATGCCTTTCAATATGTCCTTGGAAAATTTATTCTTACCCTTTAAAACCCATCTCAAATATCACCACCTCTCAGAAAGAACTGTCAACTCCAACTAATTTTTTCTTTTTTTATTTTTTTTATTTTTTATTTTTTATTTTTTTTAAAGACTTTATTTATTTATTTGACAGAGATAGAGACAGTCAGCAAGAGAGGGAACACAAGCAGGGGGAGTGGGAGAGGAAGAAGCAGGCTCATAGCAGAGGAGCCTGATGTGGGGCTCGATCCCATAACGCTGGGATCACGCCCTGAGCCGAAGGCAGACGCTTAACCGCTGTGCCACCCAGGCGCCCCTAATTTTTTCTTTTTTTAAATTCAATTAACCAACATATAGTGTATACTTAGTTTCAGAGGTAGAGTTCAGTTATTCATCAGTTGTATATTGACACCCAGGGCTCATTATATCATGTGCCCTCCTTATTGCCCATCACCCAGTTACCCCATCCCCCCACTCCCCTCCCCTCCAGGAACCCTCAGTTTGTTTCCTCGGATTAAGGGTCTCTTATGGTTTGTTTCCCTATCTGATTTTGTCTTGTTTTATTTTTCCATCCTTTCTCCTATGTTCTTCTGCTTTGTTTCTTAAATTCCACGTATCAGTGAGATCATACGATAATTGTCTTTCTCTGATTGACTTATTTTGCTTAGCATACTACCCTCTAGTTCCAGCCACATCGTTGCATGTGGTAAGATTTCATTTTTGATGACTGCATATTATTCCATTGTGTATATAGACCACATCTCTTTATCCATTCATCTGTTGATGGAAATCTGGGCTCTTTCCATAGTTTGGCTATTGTGGACATTGCTGCTATAAACATTGGGGTGCAGGTGCCCCTTTAGATCATACTTGTTTTCTGTCCTGGTGCTGCCATGGTTCTTTATTCATTTACCTGTTGTAGACCTTACCATGCAGTTACAAGTTAACCTGTCTCTGCCAGTCTGTCTTCTCCAGTGCACCGAGACCTCACTGAGGAAGTGGCTCTGTCTTACGCAGTATTATGCCTCAACATCTAGCTGGAACAATGTGTGGATTAGAGCAGGTGCTTGGTAAATGCTTGTTGAATGAAGGATTTAATGCACAGTTGAATAATAAAACATTCTACAGGCATATTTTCTAAGACCAAATTTCAATGTACTTCATGAATTGCCAATATCATACGTTACCTTATTGGTGTGAGGTGCCTTAGGCCTCCGTCTTAGGCCATCTAGTCCTATTATTGAAGCAGTTTATTCCTGCTTATGAATGTTAGTTCTGGGAATGATTGAATTGAATATCCAGTTAGCCGCCACTTTTTCCTTAAAAGAATTGATATAGCACACAGGCTTTCAGCATAGTGAAAAAGCCAGAAATGCATCACTTCCCCCTTTTAAACCATTCTAGATGGTATCAAATCTGCTGGTGTATTTAATACTGAGACCTCTCAGTCTGGGAAGAAGTAAGTCAATAGCTAAGTGTACTTTATTTTGTAAAACTTTGTATCCTGAAAATGTCTAACAGAAGTGTAACCTAAGTTATGTCTAACATAAGTTTTGTAATTGCAGATTTAAATGCTTTTAGAGTCAATTCTAAGGGATGTCATTTTGCCAACTGAAAATGCTTTTCTAATTCAAATATCCTTTAATGTATCTGAGTTTTACATATGAGACTTAGTATTCCAGGTTTTCTTAAAATCAGCTTGCCTAAATTAAAATGGTATTTGATATGTTTCTAGAAGCAAAAGTCATAATGTAGATGAGTTCTCATGAGAACAGGCAATGACATTTTTAAAACATTGGGGGTAATTGGGAAACTTAAATTTCAAACTGTTTCCCTGGAGACAGTTGGGGATCTAAGACTCATCCTTAAAACCCAGAACCCACATTCTCTACCCATAGGAAAACATGGATAGAGAATGTGTTCTTGATTAATTGAGCCATTTTTCTTTGAAATTAATGACTGCTTCATTCCTTAGTCTCAATGAAGAGATAAAAACATATTAACATGCAAGATATTAAACCGTTCTCAGCAGCTCAGGTACATATAATAATTAAATTTATCTGAAAATAAAATATTTTCCACTAACTGCCCAGCAGTTGCTTTAAGTACCTTGATTCTTTGTTACTATATATGTACTGCACTGTTGACGTTTTGTCCCCCAAATTTTCAAAATATCTGTGTTTAGTTATACTGTTTCATAGCTAAGGCTTCCAGCAGATGATTGTGCCTGTTACATTTATTAAAGTTATTTTGTAAAGCGTCCTTGCAGTTTACTGACCTACCCAGGCTTTTAGAAGAAATCAAACCATCCTCTTTCAATATTGTACATGGGTCTGTTTCTGCAACCAGAAAGATCTGACAGTTCCTCTCCAGCACCTTGCCTGTGTGCAGTTGCACTTCTGAACCCGATGAATACCAGTGGTGAGTTCACACAAGGGACCAAATCTGTTTAATACACCTCATCATAGAGGAATGGGTCTGTTTCGTTTAGGGACTAGATGCTATATTCCGTGCTTGATACTTGAACAGAAGTTGTTTTTTTAATCAGACATTCACAAAAATTGCACTTTCTTAAAGACATTCATTGAAGCTGCATTTAGTTATCTCTGAGAGGCCTGGACAGTGTCCATGAGGTCTGTGGTCTCCTCTTGTCTATTTGCTTCTCAGATCATGTGGTTATGCTGTTTGCAGAAGATTAAATGGAATAGGAGACTGTGTCTCCAGGTAAGCCAAACCAAATACAGATGACTTGCCGATTTTCATCGTATGGTACTCTCTGCATCTCTTCTTTCTTGATGGTGTGCCTAGTTAACTATTTTCCAGAGTAACTTAGGATGAGCTACGAATGAAATGAATGCTATGATCAAGAATTGTAAGAATTACAGGGGCACCGGGTGGCTCAGTTGGTTAAGCATCCGACTCTTGCTTTCGGCTCAGGTTGTGATCTTAGAGTTATGATATCCAGACCCACGCTGGGCTCTGCACTCAGTGGGAGTCTGCTTGGAATCCTCTCTCCCTCTCTCCTTCTGCCCCTCCCCCCACTCACATGTGTGCTCGCTCCTCTCAAATAAAAATAAAAATCCAGAAACTTGAAAAAAAAAATTGTAAAAATTACAAAGGGAGAGCTAAGGTATGTGTGTATAATCACATAGATTTTATATTTATGTGTGTGTAGTGTGTATATATATATATATACACACACACACACACACACACATACATACACATGTGTTATATGTTTAGATAGAAAAGACCTATATAGGCCATATTTATATATACACGTATACAAATAAATATACCTTCACAAGTATAAATATGCATACACAAATATGTAAGTATGTGTGTTTTCTGTGGTGGTAGTGGTAGTGGTGGTGGTGGTGGTGGTGAGGTGTGTGTGTGTGTATGTGAGGCCAACTAGTCTGGAATGCTGGAAAGGGCATGGGACATGACACCAAAAGATCTGGATTCTGTTGTCACTTCTGCCACTTAGAAACCAGGTCACTCTTGATAAGTGACTTCAAGTTCTGAGCCCCAGTTTAATGATATATAAGACTGGTGTTGTTATGTCTGTCCCAGCTACAACCTCTTACAGAATTATAAGGATCAAATGAGATTTTACATGTGAAAGAATTTTGGAAAGCGTAAAGCTCTTAAGTCGATGTAAGTTAACATTCATTGATTGACTTTTTTCTTTAAGCAACTACTATGTGCCATATTAAAAACATGTACAAGATACAGCCCTCACAGTCTCTCCTGCAGACAACTTAGTCTAAATGGAGGAGGATCAAAACCCAGAAACTCACATGCAGTATGTAAGCCTGGTTATTAAACTCATGTTGGTACAAGCTATTTGGGAAACACAGAGAAGGAAAGCCCACAGAAGGTTTCTTGACGGAAATGTTGTGTGGGCTCAGTCTTAAAGAGGGAAAGGAGTTAGAAGGGTAAGGGAAAATAGGAATAAAAAAAGGCATTTTGAAGAGAGAAACAGCATGAATACAGATAAGAAAGCCACAGACTAGGTGGGAAATCTAAAAGGATTTTATTATAGTTGGATAGTAAAGAGGTAAGGAGAGTTAAGAGGTGGGGAGATTGAAGCAAAGACCTGCACAGGGTGAGCCTTATCCTAGAGGAGAATGTAAGCTATTGAAGAGTTGCAAGCAGGACAATTATGTGGACAGATTCCCATCTTAGATAAATCACTCTAGGGGTCTGTGTGACAGATTAAAGGGACAAAACTGAATGAAGAGAGACCTGTAAGAAGCTGTTACCATAGGCTGGGTAAACATTTCTTGGCATTGGCACCATTAACGTGGGGACAGACAATTCTGTGTTGTGTGTGTGTGTTTGGGCGGCGGGGGGGTTCCCCTACATTGTAGGATGTTTGCAATATGTAATATTCACTAGATACTAGAAGTACCCACTCCCCATTCCCAGGTGTGACAACCAAAAATGTCTTCAGAATTTCCAAGTGTCCCCTGGGGGCACAGTTGCCTTGGTGGAGAACTACTGGGAAAAGCTGTGCAGAGTCACTCTAGCACTTCAGTAATTGGTAATTGAATTAGAGAGTAGGTGACAGACTCCACAAGAATTTTAGAGGTAATATTGACAGTTCTCAATGATTCACTTGTTGGAGCTGAAGGAAAGGAGAGAATAGTCAAGAATGGCTTGGAATTTTTGGCTTTGTTGATTGAGTGGATGGTTATGTCTCCAGTCACAAGGCATGATAAAAGAGGATGGGCATCCAAGTGAACAGGACCTCTTTGAATATTTTGGCAACAAGAATGTCACTGGTGTCCTTCCTTATATTCAGCATTGGTAGATTTGATAAGTATTAAAATTTATCAATCTTACATGTCAACTATGGTAAAGGTGAGGGGAAATCGCTGGGATGTGGGAAGAGGGAGAGAATGAATGAAGTTGCCTAATGCCAGAGAATAAGAGAAAGAGATACCTGCATAAGCCTTCCCACTTACGTGGGAACCCAGTGTAGTTCTAACTGGACCTCTTCCCTTCAACAGAGAGTTGTGTAGAATCAGGAAAGCAGTGAGCTGAGAATAGCCCCGCTGATACATTTGGTTGCTCTAGGGAAAGTTTTCAGCAGTGAGGTTGGGGAAGCAATGAAATTGCAGTGAGCTGAGTATAAATTCAAGATATGGTAACTGTAAACTAGATTTTTGTTTTGTATTGTTTTTTATGGATTTAGTTGGCATGAGGGAGTTTTATGGTAACAAGAAAAGTCTTGAGGCTAAGAGGCTAATGTCTTTCTCAAAATGTGAGAGATCTGAGTTTGTTTGGGGACCAAGGGGTAAGGACACTTGGTGGAATAAAACTAGGAATCCCAAGAATTCTGAGAAGATGGGTCAAAAGAACAAACAAATTTATTCTAGAGTAGGAGGAGGGGCATATCCTCTGAAACGGGAAGGAAGAAAGAAAGGGGGAGGCCTTTGTTGTTCTTCTGTTTAAATTTGTTGTTAGGCATTCTGGAAGCTGAGGAAGACGATGAATGATGGCTTGATTTTTGTGCTGCAGAGGGATTCTGATAATGTGTTGAGTGAAAGCAATACAAGTCACAAAGAGGAGAATAACTGTGGGAAGGAGGATAAGGAGGAGCTGACCAAGAATAAATAAAGAGGCAGGGCAGAGGCACGTTTCGAGAACATGAATTTGTGGTTTATGGTTTTTCTCAAGCAAAAAAAGGAAGCCTGGGTGTGGAAGCAGAGAAAGTAAATTTCAATGGTGAAAGGAATTGGGTTTTGCTAAGTAGTTAAGGTGGAAATACTGAAGTGTAAGAAGAATCAAAGATGTAGATGAGACCATTATTCAGATGATTAGTTATGAGGTTCAGGATGGGAAGAAAGAAGAGAGTCCAGTTCCATATTGACTAGTCATTGGAAACTGGGCAAATTCCTAAAGATATATATATTTTTTATTTTGTTAGTCTTTATATGCTGAAGATATTATTTGTAAAAAGCTTCTAATCTGATGCCTAACACATAATGGATGGTCACCAAATGCTACTTTCTTCTCTTTTCCTTTCCAGGAGAAGCAGAAAAATTAGAGAAGCCAGTACCGCCAAGCAAATGACAGAGTCTCAGTGTTTTTAACTGTTAAGTAGGTGAGATAATAGTAATTGCTCTCTCTCCTCTATCTCAAAGAATCATTGTAAGTTGTAAAATGTAATCAGTGTGAATTGTAAAGTACTAAAAAATATATTATTATGATTACAAATGCACATTATATAGTAGTCATGTAAATTTCATGACCTTAATTATAAGATACAGCTAAGTAATACCTGTGAGTGAAGATATATTCTCCAATGTTATATCATATTGTCAGAAATTATTACCATGGTGGAAGTAATAGATGTAGCATGTATTTCATTCCAGAATGATGGAAAAGGTATGATGATCATGTCATAAAACTATTAATATAATCATTATAATATATGCTAGAAAGCACGAAATGTGATTTGGAAAGTAGATGAGAAGTTAATGGGGATTGTTGGACGGCTGACTTATAATCAGCTTAGTTGATGGGGAGGCAATAGGAGAAAATATGCCTGCCAAAAAGACTCGAGTTAAGAGAAAACTGAATTCATATCTAGGAGATGCTTGTGACAATGAGACATAAAACCTACCTCAGTCCACTCTTAGGAATGGTCACCAGACCCTGTTTTATCCTTCCAAGGGAGGAAGTTGCCATCTAAAGGGCCAGGAGTAAAACCATATGATAATTGTCTTTCTCTGCTTGACTTATTTCACTTAGCATAATCATTTATGGAACATAAGAAATAGGAAGATCGGTAGGAGAAGGAAGGGAAGAATGAAGGGGGGTAAACAGAAGGGGGAATGAACCATGAGAGACTATGGACTCTGGGAAACAAACTGAGGGCTTCAGAGGGGAGGGGGGTGGGGGATTGGGATAAGCCGGTGGTGGGTATTAAGGACGGCACATATTGCATGGTGTACTGGGTGTTATACGCAAATAATGAATCATGGAACATTGCATCAAAAACTGGGGATGTACTGTATGGTGACTAATATAACAAAATAAAAGTTATTAGAAAAAATAAAGGGCCAGGAGTAGGGAAAGGATAGATTATTCCTCTAACAGGTCCTTACTTATTGCCTACATAGAGCTAAACCAAGTTTAGATTCCTCACTGGACTTATGTACGATTTTAGAAAGTCCAAAAACATTTCTCCACTTGCTTGATGTTGTAAAAATCGTCAAAGACTCAATTAAGATGGGAAAGCCTGGTTAAAACAATAGGTTGAAATTCATCTACACTAAATAAGTGAATGCTTAATTTCTTCTTTCATGGAGGGAAGGTTGGGCATAGAACATCTGAAATGGGGAGTAAGGAGAGGAGAAGCCAGCAATGAGAGGGAAGGGACCACAGAAAGGGAGATGGGGGATGCTGAAGACAAACTAAACCTGATTTCAAGGTTGGTCCTTTCGTAGCAGTGTGGGAACCCCGCAGCACAGGGCTCTGCGACCCACCCCCCCCAGCACATTTTTGGAAGCCTGTCTTTGTTATTAGGGAATTTTATTATCTGTGAATTGAGATTATTTCTATTATTATTTCTATACTATTATTTCTGTATTCTACCCAGAGTGCAATTCCACCAGAGAATAATGTTAAAAACATATTTAAAGTTTATTGCTAATCGGGCTAATTGGTAGATGACAAAGAGCCTATTCTATAATAAAAATAACTACTCTATTGATGTCAGGAAAAATGTATGGCTTTGGACAAGTTATCTAATCTTGGTTTCCATATCTCCATGCAAAAGAATTGGATGAGTTGATTTCTAAAATCCCTTGTAATCCTAGATTTCTACTCTCCTGTGATATGGCATTAAAGATGTGTTAGACAATCACAAGATGCGATTTATTCAGTAGTTCCCAACCAAAACATAGCGCAGCGTATCCACCAAATCAGCCTCAGTCCAAATGACCAGTCTGTTGATAGAAGATAGGAAGATATCAGAAAAATATAGTCAAAAGCTTTCCCTCACTCTTAGGGTAACAATGAGCCAAATACAGCCACATTGGGAAAAAAAACAAGTGAAAGATTGTTTCTGAATCAAGGTCTTACCTATAAAATTTAGATTAGTTCTTCAGGTGCAATTCAGAGTTTTGGATTCTGAGTAATTAAGATGTTATTATAATGGGGAAGGTCATGAAAATATGTTGACTCATCTCAACAGAATCTTCAAACCCAGTAAAATAAATGCACTACATATTGGGAATTTCAGGATTGTGATTTTGGGTTTTCCCTAGTTTTAGTAATCTGATGGCAAGTAACCAGTCTAATTTTCAAGCCATGTCTGTATGTATCACTGGTTTGAAAAATTAAATGAAAAATATCTAAGTATCCAAATCTGTAGAGTGAACATTTGTTTTTGTTTTTTGTTGACCTAAAACCCACTAACAAGTCAAACATTTTTAACTATTTTAACAGGTCCTAAACACAGACTTGTTCATACAGTTGTAAGTAGTTCAAATTATTTTCCTTTCGAGGGCTCTAAAAGTATTTTCTTGTTGATTTCATGGGTCTCAGAAAACTTACTTTATTTTCTTGGGTCACCATAGAAGCAAGGAAGTCATTTTCATTTCCACGTACAATAAATCAATCAACATTTATAGAACACCTATTTTGTTCTGGGCCTTAGGCTAAGCAATGTGGTGGATACAGTGATGAATAAGAGATGATCTCTGCCCTCAAGGCAAGCCAGGCTCTTAGATAAAAGATACCAAACAGACAATACAGAGCAGCATATGATAAGTGCTAAATGAGTGGCTTGGGAAATAGTAGTTTCTGTGTTTAAGAGGTGGGAGAGATCATTTTGGCCTGAGGTGGTCCGAGAGGCTTCAGGGGTTGTGTGGGAGATGGCTAGGGTCTCAGAGGACTGATGGCTTAGACAGCAGGTGGAGAAGGGGAGAGCGGGGCCTGCCGAGGAGGTGGAGCGAGGCACGAGCAGCACGTTGGTGGTCTGAGCAGGGAAGCAAGTACGCATCCGCATCCTCGCTAAGCTGTCATCTGTGTCAGGCCAGGCACACGGCCCAGAGCCAGCCTAGGTCATGATGGAAAGGGGGCCTGTGGGTGATAGCAGAAGCAACACTGGCAGGGCAGAAATGCAAGATTTTGAGATACACACGCAGTAGCGGGCTGTGGTCCTCTGGCCTAGACAGAGTCACAGAGGCCCAGGGATGCATTGTCTCCTGGGTGCCTCCCGGGAGTCCCTTCCCCTCAACGTGGAGGCCAGTGTTGGGGTGGAAATAGGGCTGGCATCCGGGCTCGGGCTCGGCTGTGAACTCATTCTGTAAACTTCATCAAGTCACTTGCATAACCATGCCTCAGGGTCCTCCCTTTTCAAATGAAATATTTGGGCTAGGTGATCTCCCGACAGTGTCCTCCAGTGTTTACGCGTCATGAGTCTGTTCAGCGATCGCCCTGTAAATCCTCTACGGTGAGCCTGAAGTACTCTTTCTAAAGAGTAAGCTAACGGTCAGGCCTTCTTCATTGTTGAAAAACAATGTAGATTGATAATTAAGTCCACGACCTGGGTTCAAATCCTGGTCTTTTCAGTTACTAGCTTTGTGATTTTGGAGCAAGCTATTGAATTTTTCTAAAGCTCCGTTCTCTTTATCTGCAAAAAAAGAATGACAATAGCATGTACAGATAATGATTTACTGTGAGAGTCTTCGTGAAAGCGCTTAGCATGGTGCCTGCCATATAAAAGTGTTCAATAAATGCTAGCTCTTTTATATTACCAATATAAAACTGTTCGCTGTTGTTGGCATTTATTAACTTCTTAAAGTGATTTTGAAGAATTAAGTAACATAGGAGTTGTATTATCAGGTAATTATAAACCTTGCCGTGTTATCTGCATTATAGATTGACAAGCAATAATAGATGAAACCCAGTGAGACTAAAAAATGTGGCGCAGAAAATAACTAAAGTTGAAAATAGGAAGGAGCTAAGTGCCTGGAGATAAATGAGGGGAAAGAGAGATATCCAGCGAAAGGCAGAAATACCTCAAAAGCCCTAGAGTCACAGTAAACAGCACCTGGAAACTGAACCTGCAAAGTGCTAAGATGATACTGTTCTGGACACCTGATTATTAGAAAGGTGTTAACCAATAAGAAAGAATGGAAAGCACAGGAAGAGGGCTTGAGGGAGTAAAATTTGATTGAAGATTTTTGAAAACGAGACATCCATATCACGAAGTAACAGATCTGTCTTACAATATGCTTGTCAGGCTTGCAGATGGGAAAGGTAGAAACATCAGGAAGGGAGGTGAGATAAAAGAGTGGTGGGCAAATGTTCTCTCTGCCTGTAGTGGGATCAATTCAAATAAAGGAAAACATTTCTAATGGCCAGGCTCCCTGGGGACGAGAGAGAAGCCATTTACATCTCGTCAGGACAAAGCCCCGGAGAAAACACTGTGGGGAATTGTCAGCAGTGGGGCGGGGGGAAGGGGACCAGACAAGGCGATGTTGACAGTGTGGAGCCACAGTTACTCTTTGTATGGGGACCCCCCCCCCCCATGACTCCACGGAGAGAAGGGCCTGTCAGGTGAAGAGTTAATATTTACACAGCGTTTCGAGTACTGCTGGGCACTAATTGTGATATGTTTGTTAAATAAGTGTACTTAGAATTTCTGAAAATATTGGGCAACCAAATCAGAAATCATTAGTCTTCCTTCAGGGATGAGCAGATCCACTGGCCAACTGAGAACGCAATCAATTTTAACATAAAGCCGAGAAAATTCTTAGGGAAGCTGTGCGGTTGCTGTGCCCTGACTTACCAATATTACTGAAACTGCAGAACAACCCCCTTCCTTCAGCTAGCAGGCAGAGCAGAAAGTTTGAGGAAGAAAGCTATATGCAATTTCACAAGATTTCTCTTCTGGAAGACGCTTAGCCCCTCCCTTCTCTGTTAAACTTTCTCTAAACATTTGTAACAGTTTACCATTGAGCACAAACCCTTGGTTGCTTTGCCTCAGCGCGGCTGCTATGAACATCTGTATGCTGTCCACACCATTGCCCGGGCAATTCAGGGTCACTCTCTGTGGCACCACCAAGAAGGACGGCTCGTTCCCTTTGGAAGCTATGTTGGACCCTCCCCCTTGAGCACGGCCAGATAGGTATCCACCTCAGAGGGAAGTTTGGTTATCAGTATTCTAGGTATCCTCCCTCCCTCCCTCCCTCCCTCCCTCCCTTTCTCCCTTTCTCCCTTTCTCCCTTTCTCCCTTTCTCCCTTTCTATGCTGTATGCCCAACATGGGGCTCCAACTCAACGACCAGGAGATCAAGAGTCGCATGCTGTACCAATGGAGCCAGCCAGGCACCCCTGGTTCTTCTCTGTTCTAAAGAAGTTCTCTCTGTTGCCTTCTTTTTTCATCTTTTTCCTCAAAGAAAATTGAGAAAGCTCTATTCAGGCCTTCTTTTTCCTCATCCTTAATGATCATTTATGGAAATCCTAATTCTTAGAGGTGATTGGACCAATTTGAAGTTATGCTGATAGCGGCTCACTTCGTCTAGCTAAGGCCACAGAATATTGAAGGTGATTCTGTCTCAGACTCACCCTCCTGAGGAGAAACTTAGTCCAAGCAGGAATGGTGACAAATGCCTGTAGCCAATACTTGGTTTACAAAAGACTTCCATTTGTGTTATCTCATGTAATTCTTACAACTATATCCAGTGGCGAGTCAGGGGAGCATGACCACTGTCCTTCTTGTACATGTAGGTGAACATATATCTTTAAGTAATTTGCCTGATACTGCACATACATTAGATGGGAAAGCCAGAACTCTAGTCTAGGACTTTTGAATGAAACTTATGAGCTCTTTCTCCTTCCTAGGGTTGAATCTGATGTCCAGAAACAGAATAGATTTTAAAATTTCTACCAAATTAATCACTTTTGATGTTCTGATGGTCGAGTTACAATCACTTTCCTCCTAATGAGGTGGATGGTTGCTTCTGCAGTTTTTAACTTTTAGTGATTTGTTTAGTCCTTTATTTTAACCTTTGATAACCCAGAAAATTCAATACCCCTATTTAGTTTATTATAAAATAAGAAACTATTACAAAAAGCTTAGGAAATAGAAAAATTATTTGTAAGTGTTTGACCTAACCTAATTTAGCATTTTCTGTATCCCCTTCTAGTCTTTGTTCATAAGCACACGTTTTTATTCGCAATTGCAATCACAGTGTAATTTAATTTATTCTATATATCTTTGCATGCTAGCATAACAGTTTTCTATACTATTGTACTTTCATAGCACATTTCATACCATAATTTAATCATTCCCACATTGTTGGACTTTAAGTGGCTTCCAGCTTTTCAATATTATAAAAAGTGTTATAGTGAAAACCTTTCATCATTAAGTTATTCTTTCATCTAAATATATCCTTAGGATAAACATCTAGAAATAAGCTCTTTGGTTTAAAAAAAAAAAAAGATATGGGGTCTTGTTTCACATTTACCTAATATTTAGAAAGAAATTTGGCAATTTTTACTGCAGCTAGCAAGTTTAGAGCATATCATTCACTGTGCCCTTACTTGCATTTGGAATTATCTTTTTTTTTTTTTAAAGATTTGTTTATTCCAGAGAGAGAGAGAGAGAGCGCACGTGCGAGTGAGCGTGAGCCTGTGCGAGCATGGGCGGGGGGAGGGAGGGAGAGAGAAACTTTAGCAGACTCCGTGCTAAGCACAGAGCCCAATAAGCGGCTCCATCCCACAACCCTGATCTCACGACCTGAGCCAAAACCAAGGGTCAGATGCTCAACAGACTCCACCACCCAGGTGCCCCTGGAATTATCTTTTATTTTTTGTTAATAGTTTCAAGGGAAAAAACCTTCTCAGTGTTTTCATCAATGCTTTTCTAATTATCATCAATGGTGAACATTTTCTCCTAGTTATTTTCTAGTTGTGTTTTCACCTGTATGAATTTTATATCTTTTAGTTTCTGAGTCAAGAGATACCCTGTTATATCTTGAATTTTATATAGCTAGACTCTCTGGAAAGGATCAGCAGCTATAGGGTATGGGTTATTATTATTTTTAGTGCATTCTCTAAGTCCCATTAGAAGTGTCTGCAGTTCTTCTCCAAGGTTACAGAAATTCCTGTGGGGATACCTGCATGCACTAGGGGTGTCTAATGCTTGTTTTTCTAAGCTTGAGGTCAACCTCTGGTGCTGTGGAATGACTTGCTGAAGTATCTTCTGTATCCAAATACTGATGTGACATTGGTGGTGGTCGGGGGAAATGATTGGCAACAATTTCAACCTAGATTTGGTGAAAAAAATTTTTTCTTAACTACACATTCTAGAATGCCTATGCAACCAGAGAAGCCATCAAATAATTTATGGCTCTCAGAAGGTTCCACTTTTAGTTCTGTTGTAATTTGAACTTCTAATTTTGGGGAGCAGTGGCATTGTGTCTAACTTGGAGTGAATATACGCACTGAGTCTGCCATGAAGGATTTACCCTGCATCCATGTCTTGGCATTTATCCTAACAAGTTAGGACTTGGAACACACCCCCACACATCAAAGAAGCAAAAACTAACCCCTCTGGTGTTCTGCTGCTAACCGCAACTCAGCATTGGCACCAAACAAAATCTTGGCCCAGCCTCCCTCTGCTGCCATCAGGCTCCGAGTCAATTGAAACCTTACTTAATAAAAGAGGAAGGCCCAAATATTGCATTGACTTAGGTATTGCTCTGTTTTTTTTTTGTTGTTGTTGTTGCTTGTATTTGTTTATTTCTTTATTTTTTCTCCCTCATTTGATATTAATGATTAAACCTCCTTTTTTTTTTAAAGATTTTATTTATTTATTTGACAGAGATAGAGAAAGCCAGCGTGAGAGGGAACACAAGCAGGGGGAGTGGGAGAGGAAGAAGCAGGCTTCCAACGGAGGAGCCTAATGTGGGGCTCGATCCCAGAACTCCAGGATCACGCCCTGAGCCGAAGGCAGACGCTTAACGACTGAGCCACCCAGGCGCTCCTAAACCTCCTTTTTTTCTTCTATGTACTTTAAAAAAATTAAATATACATTCTAGAAAGTAACTTCTATTTTTTCCTTTTGATTTTGGCTCAGCATAACTTTCCTCATGTTCAAGTGGGGAGAATTTTTGGAAAATGTTGCATTTTCTCCATAATATTAGAAGATCTAGACACACTATAAAGAACATTTTTATGTAAAAATGTACATTTTCTGTGATTCGTGGTATCTGTTACACTGATTAGCAAGGCCTGTCATGTGTGTCACACTTCCTCCTACTGCAGTAACTTTGTGCATGCTGTTCTCTCTCCTGGAAAGCACTTCCCTCCTGGTTTGCCAGGCAGCCTCCTGCTCTTTCTTTAAGACTCTGAGTTAGTGTCCAATTGTAATAATAGAAACCATACAAGTTAGTTTAAGTAGAAAGAAATTTAATGAATTTACACATCTGTGTAATCACCTCCACAATCAAGATGTATATTTTCTTCACTTCAGGAACTTTCCTTGTGCCCTTTCCCACTCACTCCAACACCATCAGCTCAAGACAACTGATCTACTTTCTGTCACTGTAAGTAGGTTTGTCTTTTCTGAAGTTTCATGTGTGTAATCACATAGTATAAACTCCTTTGACTCTTCTTTTACTCAAACTAACGTTTTTGAGATTCGTCCATGTTGTGCAGTGTATCCACAGTTAATTTCTTTATATTGTGGAGTAACGTCCATGGTATGTGAACACTGTGTTTACCCATTCACCTATTGATGGACATTTAGGATGCTTTAAAAATAAAGGTGTACAAGGCTAATATACAAAAGTCAGTTGCTTTCCTACATACCAACAATGAAAAAGGAGAATTTGAAATGAAAAACGCAATATCATTTATATTAGCACCCCACAGAATGAGATACTTAGGTATAAATCTAAGAAAATATGTACAAGGTGTATAGAGGAAAAGTGCAAACCTCTGATGAAAGATATCAAAGGCGAACTAAACAAATGGAGAGATAATCCATGTTCATGAATAGATGAGAAGACTCAATATTGTCAAGATGTCAGTTCATCTCACCTTGGTTTATAGATTTGATGCAATCCCAATCAAAATTCCAGAAAATTGTTACATGGAGCTTGACAAACTGATTCTAAAGTATATATGGAGAGCCAAAAACCTAGAAAATGCTGACTACATTAGAGTTCTTAAAGAATAGATAAGTAAATGGAGACTTAGTATAAAGCTACAGTACTCAAGACAGGTGGTATTGGTGAAAGAATAGTAGAAGATGTGACGGTTTTATATCACAATTTGTTGAAAAGACCATCCTTTCTCCATTCAATTATCTTGGTGCCTTTGTTGGAAACTCAAATGACAGTAAATGTTAGGTTTAATTCTGGACATCCTTTTCTGCTTCCTTTATCTTTTTGTCTATCCTTTTGCCAATACTAGACTGTCCTAACTCTTGTAACTTTATAATAAGTCTTGAACTCAGGTAATTTATGTTATTTACTTTTGTTTTCATGTTCAAAAAAATTTGGCTATTGTAGTTTATCTTGCATTTCTGTATAAAATTTGAACACATGTTTATTAGTTTCTACAAAAGCTTGCCGATTGGGATTGCATTGAATCTATAGATAAGTTTAGGGAGAATTTATATCTTAAGAATATTCTTCTAATCCATGAATAGAGTATATCTCTCCATTTACTTATCTGTTCTTTAATAACTCTCAATAATGTGTTGTAGTTTTCAGTATACAGCAGATACATATTTCAATTTATCCTTATATATTTATAGTCACATGTTTATCCTTATGTAGTTCTGATGCTATTGTAAGAGGTAATTTAAAAAATTTCATGGTCTAATTGCTCATATATAAGGATAATTTTTGGATTAAAGAAAAAAATTTTGTAGGTTGAATTCTTATCCTGTGACCTTGTTAAACTCATTTTTAAAAAAATTTAAATTCAATTTAGTTACCGTGTAGTGTATTATTAGTCTTAGGGGTAGAATTTAGTAATTCATTAGTTGCATAGAACACCCAGTACTCATTATATCAAGTGTCATCCTTAATGCCCATTACCCAGTTACCCCATCCCCCACCCACCTCCCCTCCAGCAACTCTGTTTATTTTCTTTAGTTAAGAGTCTCTTATGGTTTGCTTCCCTCTTTGTTTTTATCTTATTTTTCCTTCCCTTCCCCTGTGTTCATGGGCTTTATTTCTTAAATTCCACATGAGTGAAATCATATGGTAATTGCCTTTCTCTGACTGACTTATTTTGCTTAGCATAATACTCTTTAGTTCCATCCATGTCATTGCAAATGGGAAGATTTCATTCTTTTTGATGGTCAAGTAATAGCCCATTGTATATAAATACCACATCTTTATCCACTCATCAGTCATTGGACCTGTGGGCTCTTTCCATAACTTGGCTATTGTTAATAGTGTTGCAATAAGCATTGGGGTGCAGGTGTCCCTTTGAATTAGTATTTTTGCATCCTTTGGATAAATGCCTAGTGTAATTGCTGAGTCATAGGGTAGTTCTATTTTTAACTTTTTGAGGAACCTCCTTACTGTTTTCCGGAGTGGTTGTACCAGTCTGCATTCCCACCAACAGTGTAAGAGGATTCCCCTTTCTCTGCATCCTTGCCAACATCTGTTGTTCATCTTGAGTTACTCATTTTAGCCATTCTGACAGGTGTGAGGTGGTATCTCACTGTGGTTTTGATTGGTATCTCCCTGATGATGAGTGATGTCGAGTGTTTTTTCATGTGTCTGTTAGCCATCTGTATGTCATCTTTGGAGAAATGTCTATTCATGTCTTCTGCCCATTTCTTAACTGGATCCTTTACTTTTTGGGTGTTGAATTTGATAAGTTCTTTATAGATTTTGGATACTAGCCCTTTATCCGATATGTCATTTGCAAATATCTTCTCCCATTCCATAGGTTGCCTTTTAGTTTTGTCAACTATTTCCTTCACCGTGCAGATTTTATCTTGATGAAGTCCCAATAGTTCATTTTTGCTTTTGTTTCCCTTGCTTCTGGAGATGTCTCTAGTAAGCAGTTGCTGCAACCAAGGTCAAAGAGGTTGCTGCCTGTGTTTTGCTCTAGAATTTTAAAGGATTCCTGTCTTACCTTTAGGTCTTTCATCCATTTTGAATTTATCTTTGTGTGTGTGTAAGAAAGTGGTCCAGTTTCATTCTTCTTCACGTGGCTGTCCAGCTTTCCCAACATCGTTTAATGAAGAACCTGCCTTTTGTCTATTGGATATTCTTTCCTGCTTTTTCGAAGATTTGTTGACCATAGAGTTGAGGGTCCATTTCTGGGCTTTCTGTTCTGTTCCATTGATCTACATGTCTGTTTTTGTGCCAGTACCATGTCTTGGTGATTACAGCTTTGTAGTACAGCTTAAAGTCCAGAACTGTGATGCCTCCCATTTTGGTTTTCATGTTCAACATTCCTTTGGCTATTTGGGGTCTTTTCTGGTTCTATACAAATTTTAGAATTGTTTGTTCTAGCTCTGTGAAAAATGCTGATGTTATTTTTATAGGGATTGCATTGAATGTGTAGATTGCTTTGGGTAGTATAGACATTTTAACAATATTTGTTCTTCCAATCCGTGAGCATGGGATGTTTTTCCATTTCTTTGTGTCTTCCTCAATTTCTTTCATAAGTGTTCTATAGTTTTTTTAAGTACAGATCTTTTACCTCTTCGGTTAGGTTTATTCCTAGGTATCTTATGGTTTTGGGTGCAATTGTAAATGAGACCGATTCCTTGATTTTTCTTTCTGCTGCTTCATTATTGATGTATAGAAATTAAATATATTTCTGTACATTTTTTTTATATCCTACGACTTTGCTAAATTTGTATATGAGTTCTAGGCAATTTTTTTATGAAGTCTTTTGAGTTTTCTACATAGCATACCATGTTGTCTGTGAAGAGTGAAAGTTTGACTTCTTTCTTGCCGATTTGGATGCCTTTTATTTCTTTTTGTTGTCTGATTGCTGAGGCGAGAACTTCCAGTACTGTGTTGAATAACAGCGTTGAGAGTGGACATCCCTGTCATGTTCCTGACCATAGAGGAAAAGCTCTCAGTTTTTCCCCACTGAGGATGATGCTAGCTGTGGGTCTTTCATATATGGCCTTTATGATGAGGTTCCTTCTATCCCTACCTTGTTGAGGGTTTTTATCAAGAAAGAATGCTGTATTTTGTCAAAGCTTTTTCTGCATTTACTGAGAGGATCATACGGTTCTTATTATTCCTTTTATTAATGTGTATCACGTTGATTGATTTGTGGATATTGAACCACCCCTGCAGCCTAGGAATAAATCCCACTTGATTGTGGTGAATAATCCTTTTAATGTACTGTTGGATTTGATTAGCTAGTATTTTGTTGAGAATTTTTGCATTCATGTCCATCAGGGATATTGGTCTGTGATTCTTTTTAGTGGGGTCATTATCTGATTTGGGAATCAAGGTAATGCTGGCTTCATAGAAAGAGTTTGGAAGTTTTCTTTCCCTTTCTGTTTTATTTTTATTTTTTTTGGAACAGCTTCAGAAGAGTAGGTATTAATTCTTTAAATGTTTGATAGAATTCCCCTGGGAAGCCATCCCAGCTCTGGACTCTTGTTTGTTGGGAGATTTTTGATTACTGATTCATTTTCTTTGCTGGTTATGGGTCTGTTCAAATTTTCTTTCCTCCTGTCTCAGTTTTGGTAGTTTATATGCTTCTAGGGATTTTCCGTCTCTTCCAGATTGCCCATTTTGTTGGCATATAATTGCTCATAATATTCTCTTAAAGTTGTTTGTATTTCTTTGGTGTTGGTTGTGATCTGTCCTCTTTCACTTGTGATTTTATTTATTTGGGTCCTTTCTCTTTTCTTTTTAATAAGTCTGGCTAGGGTTTTTTAAATTTTGTTTATTCTTTCAAAGCACCAGCTCTTAGTTTCATTGATCTCTTCGGTTTTTTAAAAAAAATTTCTGTATCATTTATTTCTGCTCCAGTCTTTACTGTTTCCCTCCTTCTGCTGGTTTTAGGCTTTATTGGCTGTTCTTCTTCCAGCTTCCTTAGGTGTAAGGTTACGTTGTCTATTTGAGATTTTTCTTGCTTCTTGAGGAAGGCTTCTATTGCTATGTATTTCCCTCTTAGGACCACATTTGCTGCATCCCAAAGGTTTTGAACTGTCTTGTTTTCATTTTCATTTGCCTCCATGTATTTTTTTATTGCTTCTTTAATATGCTGGTTAATCCATTCATTCTTTAGTACGATGTTCTTTAACCTGCATGAATTTGTGCTCTTTTCAAATTTTTTCTTGTGGTTGACTTCAACTTTCATAACGTTGTGGTCTAAAAATATGCATGGTATGATCTCAGTCTTTTTATACTGGTTGAGGCCTGATTTGTGACCCAGTTATGTGATGTATTCTGGAGAATGTTCCATGTGCATTCGAGAAGAATGTATATTCTGACTCGTTAGGATGAAATGTTCTGAATATATCTGTTAAGCCCATCCAGTCTAGTGTGTCATTCAAAACCATTGTTTCTTTGTTGATCTTCTGTTTAGATGATCTGTCCATTGCTGTGAGTGGGGTGTTAAAGTCCCTTACTATTACTGTATTATTATCAATTAGTTTCTTTAAGTTTGGTATTAATTGATTTATATGTCTGGGTGCTTCCAAGTTGGGGGCATAAATATTTCCAATGTTAGATCTTCTTGTTGGATAGACCCCCTTTATTACAATATAGGGCTCTTCTTCATCTCTTATAGTCTTTGGTTTAAAATCTAGATTGTCTGATATAAGTATGGGAACTCCAGCTTTCTTTTGATATCCATTAGCATGATAAAGGGAAAGTGCCTCACTTTTAATCTGTAGGTGTGTTTAGGTCTAAAATGAGTCTCTTGTGAACAGCATATTGATGGGTCTTTTTTTTTTTTTTTTTAAGATTTATTTATTTGAGAGAGAAAGAGAGAGCAAGCACAAATGGGAGGGGCAGAGGGAGATGGAGAGAGAATCTCAAGCAGACTCCATACTGAGCTCAGAGCCTGATTTGTGGCTCAGTCTCATGACCATGAGATCACAACATGAGCCAAAGCCAAAAGTCAGACGCTTAGCGAACTGAGACACCCAGGTGCCCTGTTGGGTCTTGTCGTTTTGTTTTGTTTTGTTTTTATCCATTCTGATACCCTGTGTCTTTTGATTAGAGCATTTAGTCCATTTACATTCAGACTAATTATTGATAGATATGAATTTAGTGCCATTGTATTACCTGTAAAGTCGCTGTTCCTGTAAATTGTCTCTGTTCCTTTCTAGCCTTTGTTGCTTCTGGTCTCTCTTTCCCAGTCAAAGGGTCCCCTTAATACTTCTTGCAGAGCTGGTTTTCTGGTCACGAACTCTTTTAGTTTTTGCTTATCTTGGAAACTCTTTATCTTTCCTTCTTTTTTTTTTTTTAAGATTTTATTTATTTATTTGACAGAGATAGAGACAGCCAGCGAGAGAGGTAACACAAGCAGGGGGAGTGGGAGAGGAAGAAGCAGGCTCATAGCAGAGGAGCCTGATGTGGGGCTCGATCCCAGAACGCCGGGGTCACGCCCTGAGCTGAAGGCAGATGCTTAACCGCTGTGCCACCCAGGCACCCCTATCTTTCCTTCTATTCTGAATGACAGCCTTGCTGGATAAAGTATTTTTGGCTGGATATTTTTCCCATTTAGCACATTGAATATATGATGCCATTCTCGTCTGGCCTGCCAAGATTTTGTGGACAGGTCTGCTGCCAACCTTATGTGTCTACCCTTGTAGGTTAAGGACCTTTTGTCCCTAGCTGCTTTTAGAATTCTCCCTTTATCTTTGTATTTTGCAAGTTTCACTATTTACTTATTTATTTTGGATTATTTAGGATTTTCTTTACACTTGATCACGTCATTCCCTGAAATGCATCTCTGAATTCCAGTTTCCTCAATTTAGTGGAGCCATTTGGCTCTAGTTGAGTTCCTTCCCTCATCCCATTGTGATATTGTGATATGACCAGAATATATTTCTCACATATATTTGGTCTTCATGTAGCATTCTTGACTCACAGCTCCCCAAACCATTTCCTACCTGTTGAGAGTGACAAAGGTGTTTCTTGTTTTGTCAATGAAGTGACTTCTGGACCTCACCTGAAGATAGGGCCTGGTTGCCAGGAGAACCAACCAGGTAACTAGAGAGTTGGAACTTTTTGAGTCCCACCCCTGACTCTGGAAAGGGGTGAGGGCTTGGAGGGGTTAAATCAGTGGTTAATGATTTAATCAATCATGACAAGATAATGGAACTTCCATAAAAACCCAAGAGGACAGGGCTTTTGGGAGAGTTTCTAGGTTGGTGGACACATGGAGATTCAAGGAGAATGGTGCACCAGGAGAGGGCATGGAAGTTCCATGCCATTTCCCTATACCTTGCCCTATTTAGCTCTGTCTGGCTGTTCCTGAGTTATATCTTTTTAGAATAAACTGGTAATCTAGGAAGTAAAATGTTTCTCTGAGTTCTGTGAGCTGCTCTAGTGAATTAATCAAACCCAAGGGGAAGGTCATGGGAACCTCTGATTTATATAGCTAGTTGGACAGAAGCATAGGTAATAACCAGTTTGTGACTAGCATCTAAATTGGGGGGATGGGGCAGTCTTACAGGACTAATTCCTTAACCTGTGGAATCTGATGCTCTCTCTGGGTGGGTAGTGTCTGAATTGAGTTGAATTCTTAGACAACCTGCTGATGTGTGAGAATTGCTTAGTGCTGTGTGGGAAGGCCATCCACTCTTCTCATGTTGAAATTCATACCACAACCAATTTACCCACATAGTTTGAAAGTTGTCTCCAAGCGGTCTGCCAGAGTGCTTATGTAGCTTCTTTTTTGGGGATTACCCTCTTGAACTATCTGTTATCCAGTGTCTGACAGCAGTTTTGTACAGCTTTCTAATTGTTATGGTATGAGGTTAAGTTAGGGGTTTTCTTATTCTACTATGGAAAGAAGTAAAAGCCTATATTTGGGCTTTTAATACTGCCAATTAGGTGTTTTGGAGAGAGGGGGAAAAGGACTCATGGCTACTTAAAGTTGCAGAGAAAAGCAGCTTTGGAAAATATAATCAGTTCCTCTAAGAATGATCTTATCTGAGCACTTGGGCCCATATGTTTTTCCTTAAAATAATGTCTAAGTACTCATGTTGAATATAAGTGGTGTCTGGATTTTTGTCCTTGTTTAAAAGACTCTTTACCATCTCAATACATTTCTTACTATTATCACTCAGAGCTGCTAGATTCATGAATGTAACTGATTCAACCAGAGCATTTGTCCATTCTACTAATTTGAGGGTTTACTGTGGAAAGGTGTTTGTCATGTGTTTTTCTCACTAAATTAAGATGGGAAGCATTCAGCAAAATAGGTGCTATGATGATAATATGACTTTTAACATTAAATAAGAATAGCTCAGAGTATCTAATAGTTGAAATAAAAGTATTATTTTCTTAGCTGTCATGTTGCCCTCTTGAGAATCCAACAATGTTAGCTGACGCTGAGATATTTTCCATTCACAGGAACTCTTCAGAGCTTTTATCCTTTCTCTGGAAATTAAGTTATTTTCTGACTCTCCACTTGGTTCAATAAAATCTGGTATTGAAAATAATGGTAGAAACCGTGTTATTTGGGAGGCTGTTCTCCAGTTAACAGACTTCTCTGAATTGGTTCTGAAGCATGTCGGAGTCTCAAACACTTATGGATAATTTTGCAAAATTTCTCTTAGTATGAATTCTGTTAATCAATCCTAATAAGCTGATAATATATACAAATTTCATTTAATCTATCTTGCCATTTTTGGCAAGATATAAACAAAAATGTTGTCAACTGAACAAGTATCTTCTTCATATATAGAATATTTATCTGTGCTTCCTGAAGGAGATTTTAACACTTTATTTGGATATACAGTATATATATCCAATTTTTAAAGAATCACTTATTACTCTTATGAATGCCCAGAGAAGAAAACTGAAGTGAAATAAATTGGCTAAGGTATCCTTAAAGTTCTCCACATATCTTTATATGTTCATTAGACTTATCTAAAAGTCTCTTTATGACTTTAAGTGTTAGTGTTTATGGACATAATATTTTATCAAGATCATTGGTAATATAGCATTTCTTAAAAGAATTCTCTATATAATTTCTTGGAATTTTTTCCAAGCTACCGATACAAGGTTCTGCAAGTTTTGATACTGAACCTTTACAAAACTGACCAGAAACCGACAACAGAAGTTTTAAGACAGTCCTGACTTGTTCTTCATAAAATAGCCTCCAAGTGGGTCTGTAGTTGTTTAGACATGCTACTCAGAATGACCCAGTTCATGCACATGCAGGTGATAACAGCTGCATCATGGTTATTACTGAGATTTTGACTGGAAGAGACAAAGGATTTTAAGAATAGCCCTATTTCAGAGATGTTAAAATGTGAAGGAAAGGGCTCATTTTTAATTGAACAAAATATGGTATTCTTCCTTTCTCCCCTTTATCTGCCCTTTTCTTTCTCTGTTCTTTTCCTGCACTGCAGTAACTGCTAGGAGGGTGTTCATAGATTGGGGAAAAATAGAACAGAAATGGATAAACCTAATATTAATGATGAGAGTTTTGATAGAGGTGAGAACACAGTGCTATAGGAGCATGGAAGAAGAAATAACAAATTACTAACACTATCCAAGGATGGCCTAACAGAGACAATAATGTAAAGGTGGGTCTTAAAAATGCATAGAGGCTATCCAGTCATAGAACAGGCTGGCTAGGCAGGGAAACCCACATAAGGAAATATAAAGTGTGGCACACGTAAGTTAGGAAGTTAGGAGTAAGTCTTAGTTATATATTATTCTTTAATGTGTGCAGCAAAGTGGTCTATCCAGACTGAGTAATATAATCTTGAATGCATTAATAACTGAGACTGTTTGATTCAAGCATTTCATTTTAACATATCTGAGAAGATTCTTTTAACTTGAGACTTTAGAGAAAAGTTTAAGTTAAAGATACCACAATCCACACTATGGGAAAAATTATACACAATTGTAATATGTGGTTATGTTAATATATATGAATATAAATATAGACAAAGACACCAATCTACAATTATGGAATGCTATATAACCACAGTTTGCTTCTTCTAACCTTTTCACTAGAGAGTTGCTGGAGATCATAGAAGTAGCTGTGACAAATAGCTTGTCTTGGTCATGTCTAGATGATCTTTTCCTTAGCTTCATCCTGGGCAATTCTCTTCTTCTGTGTCCTCTGTTGATTCACATGAATGCAACTTGGATTGGCCACTTCCTTTTATTATGGCTAGTATATTAACCACAGAGAAATTCAGATTTTCTTTATGATCAAAATTTACATTTGAAGATACAAAGCCTTAATCAGCTCAATTTCAAAAGCCTTAACTAGCTATTTCTTTTTTCCTTGTTTTTTTAAAATAATTTTTTATTATTTTATGTTAGTCACCATACAGTACATCCTTAGTTTTTGATGTATTGTTCCATGATTCATTATTTGCGTATAACACCCAGTACACCATGCAATACGTGCCCTCCTTAATACCCATCACCGGCCTATCCCAATCCCCCACCCGCCTCCCCTCTGAAGCCCTCTGTTTGTTTCCCAGAGTCCATAGTCTCTCATGGTTCATTCCCCCTTCTGTTTACCCCCCCTTCATTCTTCCCTTCCTTTTCCTACCAATCTCCCTGCTATTTCTTATGTTCCATTAATGAGTGAAACCATGTAATTGTCTTTCTCTGCTTGACTTATTTCACTTAGCATAATCTCCTCCAGTCCCGTCCATGTTGTTGCAAATGTTGGGTAATCATTCTTTCTGATGGCTGAGTAATATCCCTTTGTATATATGGACCACATCTTCTTAATCCAGTCATCTGTTGAAGGGCATCTCAGCTCCTTCCACAATTTAGCTATTGTGGACAATGCTGCTATGAACATTAGGGTGCATATGGCCCTTCTCTTCACTACGTCTGTATCTTTGGGGTAAATACCCAGCAGTGCAATATTTCTGCTTTTATTTATTATTAAACCAATCCCTGCAATGCCAGATATGTTTTTCCTTTATAGATATGTTGCAAAAAATTGTGCCACAGTAGCCCAAGAATACCTCCCCACTAACACTTGGAAATAAGTAAGGTGAGGTGAGAAGAGGGTAAAATGTTTAAAATTGTTACTCCATATTTGCGTCCTTTGTTATGAGATGTACTCTGCCAGCTACAGTGACTAGAGTTTTAATAATTTCATTTGTGTTTATGAGTATATTGTGGTACCTGGAAGGCATGGGATAACCAGAGAAGGTTATAAGATGGCATAATAAGTTTAAAGTGGGCAAAATATAGGGCAGAGAGAGGAGTGAGGAAAGTGATAGAACATGAGGCTAGAAGACAGTTCATGACAGATTATTGAAGGGTCCTAAATCGTGTGTCAGTCAGTATATACTCTAAAAATGCTAATCAGTATCTTAAAATGGAACACTAAAATATATTCAATTAAATAAAGTAGGAAAGAACAAAGAACAGGTAAGACATATAGAAAACAATAAAATGGTTGAATTAAATCCACCCATATCAATAACTATTTTAAATGTAAGTGATCTAATTACCCCCGTTTCTTTATCCCTTTCTTCTCCTACCGATCTTCCTAGTTCTTATGTTCCATAGATGAGAGGTAGTAAGGAGGGCACATATTGCATGGTGCACTGGGTGTTATACGCAACTAATGAATCATCGAACTTTACATAAAAAAACAAGGATGTACTGTATGGTGACTAACATAATATAATTAAAAAATATTATTATTAAAAAAAATAAAAATAAATGTAAGTTGATCTAAACACTCCAAATAGAAGAACCTTGTCAAACTAGATTTTAAAAAAACTCAAATATACACTGTCTATAAGAGACATGCTTTAACTTTCTATTTGTTTCTTTTTATTTAAAGGACAGAAAAAGATATATCAAGGGAGTAATAAAAATAGTAGAAAAATGGATTTCAAGGGGCACCTAGGTGGCTCAGTCAGTTGAACATCTAACTCTATTTCTCCTCAGGTTGTGGTCTCAGGTTCATGGGATCGAGCCTCGTGTCAGACTCTGTGCTCAGAGGCAAGTCTGCTTGAGATGCTTTCCCTCTGCCCCTCCCCTACTTGTGCCTTCTCTCTCAAATGTCTTTAAAAAGAAAAAAAAAAAAGATTTCGAGAAAAGGACTGTCATTAAAGATGAATATTTTGTGGGAATAAAAGACCACATTGAGAAGACAGAAAAATTAAAAATATGCTAATAACAAGGCTTCAAAACACATGAAGCCAAAAACGAAAGAATTAGAATAATAGACAAATCTATCCCAGTTGAAGATTTACTACCCCTCTCCATAACTAATAGGAGAAGTGAACAACAGCAAATCAGTAAAGATGCAGAAAAGTATGAGCAATGTCAGGAATCGGCTTGACTCGATTGGCATTTATAGGACATTACGTCCAACAACATTGGAATACATTTTCTTTACAAGTACATATTAAATGTTTACCGAGAGAGACCTTATGTTGGGCCATAGAAAATTAATAAAATTTGAAACACTGAAATACTACAGAGTATGTTCTCTGACTACTGTTGAATTAAACTAAGAATCAATATTAAAAGCTATTTAAAGCCGTTCTGGTTCTGGGTAGAATGAGATAAGCACCCCTCACTGGGTCTGTCCCTCTGGGCAACTATACAGCCGGACAGAGTGCCTGGAGTAGCTGTTTTAGGACTTTGAAAAGTAAATAGCATCAGGTAGACTGGGGAAGAAGACCAGAATTTGAAATACCATCCAACTTGTGATTTTTTTCCCCTTTGGTATCTCCTTGCCTGAACTCAGCACAGCCTGAATCCTAAAAGGTAGTTATCAGCAGAACAAAAGAGAACTTCAGAAGAAGTCCTCTGATTTTGGCTCAAAGAGCAGGCAAAGGTACTCCTGACGATGAGAGAGTGCAGACGTTTCTTTTTTTTTTTTCCTTTTTGTTCGTTCTCGCACTCTCCAGCCCTCAAACAGTCTCATGGCAGTGGTGTCAGAGATGGCATAGAGAGCCAAAACTCTGCGAGGGGAGGAACTTTCTCTCTGAGAAGTATAGCCATGATCCCAACGAGATAGTTGAAACATCGGTGCTTTTCTCTGTCTGTCCTCCTACCATTCAGCCCCAGATATTGGCACAATCTCAGAAGTGTGTGGCCTGGTGGCCTAACTAAAACAGCTGGAGGATTGAAAGGGGGGTCTCCTGGTAACCAAAAAGATCGGATGTTGGCTTTTCAAAGAATGTATTTCCTCCTGCTTCCTTTAAATAGAATACTCTTTATTTTGCATTTGTCTAATACTTTGTCATGAACAGATTCACCCTCTGTGTTCTTTGCCAGAATACTGTGGAGGTGATCTTTTTTCCTTCTGTGGGTACCCTACCTGGAAGCACGCAATGCCCATCAGGTCCTCAGTGATGGGAATTTTGATCATCTAGTAAAGGTATTTCTGATTTCTCCACTGTATTATTACTGGCCTTCCCTCTTGCAAATAATAAGCTGTTTGTAGGGAGACATTTTAAGGGAATGAAAATATCCTGCTTTTCATCACAGTTTCCCTTTAGATTTAGTTCAAAGATTATTTCCTGATAAAGTCTTTACTGTGATGGTTGCAGAATGTTGGTTTCTTGAATTCCAGCACTGCCTCCACATTTGCTAGTTGGCATCTAGCCTTTGAGTATAAGTAAGAGCCATTCATCCCTCCAATTTATGTATTTTTTTACTACTTAAATGGACTCACGAATTCCTATTGTCTCACATTTTATATACAATTCATTACTGTATTTAGTTATTTGGATGTTCACGTTGTCCCAGTTGGCACCCCTTCAAGCTGACTCCTATGTTCTTGTGACCTGCTTAATCCCCTTCTTCCCTTGAGCAAGCACTTCCTTACTCTTTGGCATCACAAGCTGTCCCAGACTTCTCTTGTATGTATCCTGCCCAACCCTGGAATCAGCTATTTATCTGAAGAGCTCAAATTCCAAGATCTGGACACTAAGTATATTTGTGGCTACTGAGCTGTGTTTGATTCTTGGCTCTTGATTCAATGGGGAAAGGCCAAAAATAGTATACATATACATACGTAAAATATATGTACAAACATATAGGTGCATATACATCGCACATATATTTATGCATTGTAGAAATCATGACACCAACTGCAAACCATTCCCACAGGGTTCATTCTTGCCTTCCCTCATTCCATGTTTGTGTGTTCCTTCTTCCACAGTGAGAATACTGGTTACCAACTGCACACTTATCATTTTCTCAATTCTGTGATATATCTAAAATAGTTTCCGAATTGCTTCATCTAGGGGTGCCTGGGTGGCTCAGTCATTAAGGGTCTGACTCTTGACTTCAGATCAGGTCATGATCTCAGGATTGTGAGATGAGCCGTGTGTCGGGCTCTGTGCTCAGCATGGAGCCTGCTTAAGATTCTCCCTGTCCCTCTGCCTCTCCTCCTGCTTGCTTTCTCACTCTAAATAAATATATAAAACCTTAAAAAATTGCTTCACTTATACTACTATAATAAACCTATTAAACAGAGTTCATGATTTATTTGCAATTCTCCACATCACCCCCCCCCATAGATGTTGTATTCCCACATCCCACCAAGAGCTGTAGTTCTCCCACATTCCACCAAGAGCTGTATTTAAATTTTAGATATTTACTTTTATTTAGTCTATGATTTTTTTAAAAAGAAAAAGTAATGTTTTGAAATTCACCACCTCTTGGGGGAATGAATTTAAAAGCAGAATTTCAACCTCAAACTTTTAAAGTTAAAATTTTATGAGGAAAAATTCCAAAATTACATATGACAACATCCGTGATAGAATCAAGAATATAAAGTATGTAAAAGGGAAGACATCAGAGAAAAAAGAGGTCCCTGAAACATTTCATTCTCATTAACCGAACTTCAAAACAACAGGCTTTGTAAAATGCATTAGTAAGACAATTACTTATAATTTTAAATCTATGGAGTCTAAAAATTTAAATAAAAATCTTTCTGTAATCATTACTTCTCACTGCCAACCATAATATATATTTGAAAATGAAAGATGTTTTTAAGATTTTCCCAAGTTATGAAACGTAGGTACAGCTTCTTCTGGAAAATGCTACTTGAAAGTGTTTCTAAAAATATTTTGTTTTGTGTAAAACAGTTAATCAAATATTAAATATGTCACTTGAAAGTGGAATCTACTTAGTACAACAATATGCAGGATAAAAACTATAAAGGCAATTTAGCAATGAGCAAAAGAATTTATTATTCCTACTTTATAGTATCAAAACTTTTAAGATTTGACTATTAAAAATGTTAATAAAATTCTGATTCTAATTTTTAAGTATAAATACTTAGCCTTATTATCACATTCCAAAATTTATTTAACCTCAGCTTTGGCAGAATATTAATTTTAGCTAATATTGATTGTTAATTAAGCACTTAGCCAAAATGGTCATTTGGTATACCTCTAATTCTAATTATTTCATGATTTTTTTCAAGTTTTTATTTAATTTCTAGTTAACATACAGTGTAATGTTAGTTTCAGGCGTACGATATAGTGATTCAACACTTCCGTACATCACCGGGTGCTCATCACAAGTGCACTCCTCAATCCTCCCCCCTCCCCCCAGCCACCTCCATTCTGGTAACTCCATTTGTCCTCTATAGTTAAGAGTCTTTCCTCTCTTTTTTATCATGATTTTTTTTTTTTTTTAAACTACAGCAGTCCATTTCATGTATAGTCTTGAGTTCTACCAAGAGGGTCCTTTTGGCAGGTACTAAGGAGAAGTAAAGGCTGGTGACTGAGGAGAGG
>NW_024423564.1:29630668-29654102 GCF_017311325.1 Ursus maritimus
AAAGAGAAGGTAGGGGGCAGAGCGGGAGAACCTAGGGTGGGGAAGAAGCAGAGGGGCAGAGGGACTGGTAAAGGAAGAGGAGAAAGAAGAAAAGGTAAGAAGGAGAAAATGTGTCTACGTGGCAGAGAGGGCTAAATGACTCAGTACCCATGTATTGTACCTGGCTCTACCTCTCCCAGGTCATCCCTTTGTGTTTAGAAGAGATCATACCCAGAGCAGCCCCAACTGGGCAGCATTTCTTTGGATTTTAAGGGCTTATACACAGCTACACCCACAAACCACAAGCAAAAAAAATTCTACAACTTCCTTTTTTAGCAACATCTGTAATAACGGACAGTAACCACTGTTACAGTTTTGTCTTTGTCTATACTAAGAGGAAAAGATGTTACAGCAGGAAGGACCTCTGACATTCTCCTGACCATTCCCTTATTCCACAAGGACTCGCCCAAGGTCACGCTGCTGCGAGAGGTAGACTGAAAGCTAGAACCCAGGTCCTTAGATGTCCATTCCAATCATCCTTCTTTCAAAACGTATGATGCCTCTCCTATATCTTTTGACTGGAGAAATAAAAATTCCTTCTGTCAGGAAAACGATAAAATTCTGCTCAAGTGCATAATTTCTAAAAGGAGACTGCAGTAACTAGAATTATGGTTTCTTTTAAAGGATAAAAGAAATTCAAAATTTTATTTACTGCACTTTTTAAGAAGTTCCACAGTGAATGGAGAGGATTTTGAAAACATCTGTTTACCAATTTCCTACTGGTAACAGAAGCTCGGCAGCAATAACTAAATCACCTTCCTACTCTTGTCTGTGAAGCCATTAAGCCTAGAAACATGCTGTTTTTTTTGGCAATACAGAAATCAAAGTGGTAGCACAGCAGAGCAGATCTGTGTTAAAGAACAAAAATCCACAGGCTGCTTCAAATATCAACAAGGAACCCTGAAATTTTCTATCAATTTCTTTCCATGGCCTTGTGACATTTTCAACTTAAAACTAGAATATTGCTTAACATCAAGGCACTTTGAGAGAGCTTCAGTTGGAAAAGGTAATTTTTGAGTGAGATTCAGCAGAAAAAGGTAATTTTTCAGAGAGGTTCACTGGAAAAAGGTAATTTTCAGAACCAACTGGAGCATTCTTTTTGCTCTTATTTTGTCTCTTTTCTAAGTAGCCCTAATGTCATTCATGGGCACTCTATGTCAATACATCCATACTGGCTAAGTCGTTCGTGCAAAGTAAGTTTATAGAAACTGTAGCTTTAGGCTATGTTATTCCAGGGCTGTGAAGATCAAACAATGCAATTTCACTTGGAAGTTTCATCAATTTTGCATCAATGTTGATGCTCGAGCTGGAGGCCTGCACCCAGAATCATAATTTCAGCCACAAAAAAATTTTGTTTTTGGTGGGGAATCTAATATCATATGATGATCATTGTTTGGTAATGCCGTGGCTCAGTAATGCAGCTCCAGAAACCTCTGGTACTGACCTGCTATTTTGATGGGCAAGGGTGGAGGGGCTTGAGAGCTGATCTAGGCTGTAGCAATTCATACTGTTTTGAGATACTAAAAGAAAAATAACTAGTCTTAGAATGCATGTTATTATATGTTATTTGTATAAGTGGATGAACAAGTATTCTAGAAAGCTGCGACCTTTCATCTATTCATTTTTGGAGAGCTTCAATCTTTAGAAAGGAAATAATGCAATTCAGCTTTAATGGTTTGAAATGAAGACTCTGAAATTATCAGGCTTCTCATACATTTCTCCTTTGATTATATCATCATAGAGAAAATGAAAAAAACTCTTTCAATACAAGATGTGAAAGTTGAGGGGCATAAAAAAAATTTTAAAGCCTCTTTTTTTTTTCTCAAGTAAAATAGCAAGCATTAACAGGATAGCATTTTATTCTATCCTTTATATGTATTTGATTTCAAGTGAATATCAGTGGATTTCCTTTCATTAGTCTCTTTGTTTTGTAATTCAGCCTTTGGATAGGAAATTGAACCATACAGAAGTTCGTGTTCATCGGTTCTATAAACGTAGAGGTAACACAATTGGGATACTTTCAACTCTTCGTGTGTGCTCAGTACCGAACACAACCGTTTTTTCTCTTTAAAGAACTTCACTCCCTGGCCCCCGCCCTGCATAGCACTCTGGGTTGAATACATTAAAGTGATGATGACATTTCCACTTAAAATAACTATCTTTTTATTATAAGAAAAATAATAGGTATTTATAGAAGCTTAACTATCTTTAAGTTAGTTTGTTATTTACACCTACTGAGAGAGAACTGATCACATTTGATGCACTTAATTTTGTTGCTTTTCATCTAAATAAGACCTTTTTCTCAGTAGTTGTCTATAACAGTTATATATGTATAAGATTTTATATTTTAAAGGATTTTGTTTTTTAGAGCAGCTTTAGGGTCATAGCAAAATTGAGAGGAGGGTAGAGATTTCCCATATAGTCCCTGTCCCCACACATGCATGGACTCCCCACTCTCAGCATCCCCCACCAGAGTGTGCATTCGTTATAATAGATGAGCCTACACTGACACATTGTTACCACCCGGAGCCCATAGTTTACGTTAGGGCTCACTCTTACTGGTGTATAGTCTGTGGGTTTTGACAAATGGATAATGACATACCCCACCATTGTAGTATCATAAGGAGTATTTAAACTGCCCGAAAAATCCTCTGGGCTCCACCAGTTCATCCTCCTGATGCAGCCACTGATCTTTTTACTGTCTCCATAGTTTTACCTTTTCCAGAATGTCATCTACTTGGAATTATATAGTCTGAGGCCTTTTCACTTAGTAATATGCACTTAAGATTCCTCCATGTCTTTTCAAGGCTTGATAGCTCGTTTCATTTTAGGGCTGAATGATGATCCATTATTTGGATGTACTACAGTTGATCCATGAACCTCTGGAAAACACCGTGGTTGCATCCAAATTTTGGCAATGAGGAGTAAAGCTGTAAACATCTGTGTGCACGTTTTTATGTGGACATAAGTTTTTCACTCCTTTGGGTAAATACCAAGGTGTATGATTGCTGGGTTGTACGGTAAGAGTATGTTTAGTTTCATTAAAAAAAAAAAAAAAAAGCCAAACTCTCTTCTACAGCAGGCTGGTCTATGGTGCATTCCCACCAGCAAAGTATGGCAGTTCCTGTCGCTCCACGCTTTCATAGGTGGATGGATAGTGGCATCTCATCATTAAACATTTTATCCCCCAGAACCTGGGTTCTTACATCTCTGTTTCAGGAATTGCTGTTATAAATTTGATATCCCAGCAGATACTCTGTGAGAATTGGACTGGGGAAGTGGGGTGGCCCTTGACAGGTATCAGAGGTGAGGTGGATAGGACCCAGAATACTGGAGGGTAAATTTTACATCAGGAAATCTATAGATGATAAACGGCAAGAAAATCCTACGCCCTTGAATGGTTAAAATTACACCTCACCGCGGGCTCTTACCACCATCTCTCTGGGTTACTAGCTGAATGCACTAAACAGTTCCATTGCAGAGGTATGCAGTTACATTTTAAAGTTAAAGTTAAAATTGATAACCATCTGTATTAGTAATAACTAACTAAATGTGCACCACAATGAGCGGTTACAGAATTCAAAGTCAGTCACTTAAAAAAAATCCCTTCTGGGGGCACCTGGGTGGCACAGCGGTTAAGCGTCTGCCTTCGGCTCAGGGCGTGATCCCGGCGTTATGGGATCGAGCCCCACATCAGGCTCCTCCACTATGAGCCTGCTTCTTCCTCTCCCGCTCCCCCTGCTTGTGTTCCCTCTCTCACTGGCTGTCTCTATCTTTGTCAAATAAATAAATAAAATCTTTAAAAAAAAAATCCCTTCTGGTCAGGACATATGCAGTGTGCTTCCCAAACAATTTGCCTTTTCTCTTTTCAGTTATCTAGCTTACTGACAGAGACTTTCTGTCAGCTAGTACATAAATAATTTATTAAGTGGAGATTCTGTTTATTATGTTTTTGTTAGGCTATAATGTTTATAATTATAAAGCTCTCTTGGAAGTTCAGACTAAGAGCCAGTGAAAAAGTCACACGCCATTTAAAATTTGTTGCTTTTTTTCTCACTACAAATGTAAATGAACTTTATAAAAAATCTGCATTTTCAACACATTAAGCATCTTTCTCTCATTAACCCCAGTAACTACTCTAGTTGTGTGTCTATTTTTGTAGCCTCTGGATTAGCCTAAAAATAGCGTCATGGTCAGGGATGGCCAATGGCAGGGAAAAACCATTTGAAATGACTGAGGGAGAAGTAATGACAGGAATTGGCAGAAGTGGGTACCAGTGCCTCAGCTATCCAGGTATTTTGGAAAGACAGAGTTAAGAGGAGACACACAAGTATAGCATAGAAAGAAAGGGCCAGAGTTTTGGAGTCACTCAGAACAGTGCTCAAATCCCAGCTCTGCTCCTCAGTGGTCATGTGACCTTTGCCACATGACTGTCCTCCTTTTTATGCAGACGGTTATGACTGTACTTACTGTAAGCGGTTCTGGTGAAGTTAAATGAGACAACGTATTTATGCGTCCAGTTGAGAGCTCTGTAGGTGGCAGAAAGTGGTAGTTATAATTAAGGTGTATGTCAAAATGTAAAAAAGCACAAGTGGATTAAATGGAAAAATAGCCTAAATGGATACTGCACGTAGGATGTCAGAATAGGCACGATTGATTCTAACAGTATTCCGTTGTATATTAGTGACAACTCTTGCTGCTCTAAACTTATTTAAAATAATTTTTGGTGAAGATAAGGTGTGCTTGCTTTTAGTGTTTTGCATCTCACCTGTAGACATGCCCGATTATGAGCTTTGGAGGTTAGACAGGGAAGGGCTTGCTTCACACTCCAGGACAAGGTACTCCATACGTGAACTGAGGATGACCTGTAATGATAAAGTGAGAGCTGCCTGCATCCCCATCTTCACATTCCAATGAATACTCCTTGGCACATAGTAGGGATTTTGTAAATGCTCTGTGAAATGATAAGTAATGAGATAGGATTATCAGATGTGTGCAACCATCTCATTAACTTCTTCCCTCCCTGAAACGATGGCATGAGACATCCATATGTGGGATCACCTAATCACAAAGGCCTTTTAGTCGGTGTTTACTCCCGATGCTCAGTTATGCCTTGTAACTAAATGTGCTGCCATTATTAAGAGATGTAAGGCTGGTTTATTTTTGTTTCAAATTTTAGGATTTTAAAATCTTGTTATGATTGGTTTTGTTGAAGCTATGTTTTTCATGCTCTTTTTTTTTTTCCTTGGGGGGTGCAGAGAGAGAGGGAGAGAGAGAATCTCAAGCAGGCTCCACGCCTAGTGCAGAGCCCAACACGGGGCTTGATCTCATGACCCTGAGATCACGACCTGAGCCAAAATCAAGGTTTGGATGCTCAACCGACTGAGCCACCCAGGCAGGCCTCATGGTCATTTGTAAATAGAAGATTACAGGAAACATTACTGTTTCCCAGCCCCCATGAGACCTCTCAGGACTGTTTCCCGGACCATTTCACATGTACAATTGTAGATCCCACCATGGAGATACAGTGGATATAAATAAATATAAAACTTCCATATAAGATATGGAAATATGTGAATATCTTTAAATATATAATATAAATACATGGATGGAAATGAAGAGGGTTTTTTCCTTCTCCTCCTTTTAAAGCTTTGCTTCCTCCCCGTGGGTCAGTCATGTCCTTAAAATCCTAAATCGAATCCTGTCAGGCTGACATCTTAGGTGGGCTTTCCCACTCTCTCCCGTATTTTCTCTCAAAGACACCTCTGCTGAGTCCACCTTTAACAGCAAAAGTGCTGTTGTTACTGACCTAGCCAGATGACTCAAAGCCTAAAGGGCCTGTTTACAAAGGGAAAATGTAAAAGCATGGTGTATTTTATGGAGAAATTGGAGTTTCATCCTGGCTCAGTTCTTTACAGATCCATGAATGAGGAAAATCAAGACCTTTCCTGTGACCGTTTGTTAGGTAATAAGATTTTTAGAATTCATCGACCATCTACCTTCCTGAATCTCTGGGTTTCTCTCCCAGTGTTGCATTCCTTTGTTTTCATAGGCAGTGTGCCATTTTGTTTTTGTTTTTGTTTTTTAATTGAGATTTGGATAATTTTTTTCCCCAAAAATGTACAGTGAAATATTAAACTTGGCTGCCGGCCCCAGGTTATTATTTGTAACCACGTTCAGGCTTCAAAGAGACAGAACTGAGGATAATTCTGTTAAAACAAAGCAAAACCCCCCCCCAAAAAAACAAAAAACAACCTGTCCTTTTTCTTGGACTTGCACTATGGGGCTATGGGAGGGATGGGGTTTTATCAATTACACCTGAGTTAGCAGGAAAAGGACTCCCTGCAACTATAGAATCCACCTCCTTCTTGCTTCTGCTATTCAGTTTAGAGCCACAGGGACACCATCCATCAAAAGAACCTTTCCTGAAGAGGAGAATCTTGTTAAGGCTGGCTGTCAACTTGAGAAAACTAATCATGGTATTGCACAACAAAATGATTTTCTACTGCTTTTCTCCTTCTTGTCTACTGAGCAGTCTATTAAGGAGAGAGGCCGACAGATGTTCAGCAACCAACTAAAAATAGATAACCTGCTTTAAATATCAAGTGTGTCTGCATGATGTTGGAGTGAAACAATGTGTCTCGCTTATGTACAGAATGGAATTCGGATTGCAGACCAGAGGCTGATTCAGATTGCACAGCAGAGCTGTGGACTGGTGGGCAGTTCCTTTAGCCAAATGATTTAATGACTTGTTTAAAATGACTTTCTTTTCCATGGCCAGATTATGTCAAAATGTGTGTGCTACTGCTGATCTGCGTGTGTATTATGTCCTGTGGTAGCTCAACTTGGAGTCAGAAAGATCGATTAGTGGGTCTGAGTCTGCAAAATAGACTGAAGGCATTTTATTTTCTGCTTGCTGTGTTCTTTTTATCTTCTCTTCAATGTAGCTTTCCTTTCCCCCTTTATGCTATGCTACTAGCGGAATGCTGATGACCCAATAGGACGATAACAACCAAGTTGCATTTAATGGTAATCTGGTGGCCACAGCTGCCTGGTTACCCACTGATACTGAACCTGGCCCCAGGAGCCAGGTTTCATTCTTGTTTACACCGGAGAGCAAATCCAGGAAACATTCATCCTTCAACCTCCAGTTTCTGACTTGCCTTTTCTTTAAAGTCTTCCCTAAGGACCCCACGATGTTCCCCCTCTCCCCTCAACAACTATAGTGTGGTGTCCCTCTCTCTCTCTCTCTCTCTCCCTCCCTTCCTCCCTCCCCCTCTCTCCACTCTCCTCTCTCCCTCCCTTCCTCCAGCAGGCATTTACCACTTAGTATTTTCTGTTGCTTCCTTAGTTAGTACTAAGTGCTGGCCCTGGCTTTTTCCCTGTTTGTGCTCAGTAAGTAAATACTTGGTGATTAATTAGCTTGCACGTCCCAGGAAGAGGGCCTAAGGGTAGGTAGGCTTTGTAGTGTGGTGGTTTGTAATAGTTTGGGAGAGGTCAGGACCACTTTAGGAAACAGATGGAAATTGCAAGTTTTCCCACCAAAAATGTACTTATAAACAGGCATAGAAACCTTGACATATTCTTTCAGAGGGTTCCCTGAATTCCCCCTGAAGACCATCTAAAGGATCTTGATTAAGAATCTTGCTGTTAAAGGACCAGTTGTGTGTGAGAGTCCTTCCAGGACTCTGAGGAGTAAGGTCAAGGCGCCTACTGACTTCTTTAACAGTAGGCAGGAGACAGCCTGCTGAACTGATGAATGCACGTTTTCTGTACGGCTCTGGGGTTATGCACTCATGTGAACATTTGTATCCACGAGGTGGAGAGGCAGCAATATATAGTGGAAAGATCAATGGAACTCCCACCAATTGGATTTGGATTTGAATCTAGGTTCTGCCACTTATTGCTGTGTGACTGTAACGAAGCTGCTTACCATCTCTGGGCCTTAGTTTTCTTGTTTGTTACCTAGGGATGAAGTTAATGCCATGTAAAAACACTTAGCTCTGTCCCACTCTCTTCTTGAGCAAAAGGAGATCTTGATTAGTCCCTGGGCTGGAGTTGTTCGGGCTGGCAGGCTTATTAGCAGTGGAGCAAGGAGTAGACTGTGGAGGGAAGTAGTCCTGGACAGTGGTACCTTGAGGATGTTCTTATGTGGCCAGTACACTTTGTATCTGATACCACGTAGGATGCTCTCTGAGGGCTCCGAGAACTACATGAAGGCCAGAGTCCTTCCTCAGCAGGTAGAAGGAAAGGAATTAGGGTGATAAGGGTAATAAGTTTTAAGGTAACCCTTTAAGCTTCAAAAGAGCAAAGAATTTATGTCTCTGTTTAGTACTGTATCTCAAGCACCTAAAAGGGAGCCTTGTAACCACTTAAAACTTTTGTTGAATGAGTAAATGAATGAGTGGATGAATTTGCATACACACGTACAATTTAGGTTTGTGAAAACTTGAGTTTCATATATAAGTAGTAGTATTTAAAAGTTTTGTGATAAGTGGATTGGAAGACTTGCTGTTGAGATGGCAGTTCTCCCCAGATTGATCTGGGGATCAATTGACACCTACAATACAACTCCAGTTAAAATTTCAACAGCGGGTTATCTGGTTGGTTCAGTTGGTTAAGTGTTGGACCGTTGATTTTGGCTCAGGTCATGATCTCAGGGCCCTGAGATCGAGCCCTGAGTCAGGCCCCATGCTCAGCAGGGAGTCTGCTTGAGATTCTTTCTCTCCCTCTGCCCCTACCCCCACATTGTGCGTGTGCACGTTCTCTCTTCCTCTCTCTCAAATCTTTAAAAAAAATTTCAGCAGGTTTTTTGGTAGAAATCGACAAGCTGATTCTAAAAGGTATATGGAAACACAAAAGACCTAGAAAAACCAGAATAATTTTTTGGAAAGAACACCCTTTCTGATTTTAATACTTATTATAAATAAAGCTACATTTATTAAGATAAAATTGATATTGGCAAAAAGATATATATATCGTTGGATCAGAGTAGGGTGTAGAAACAGACCCACACATAAATGGCGAATTGATTTTTTTTTTTTTTTTTTTTTTACAAAGCAGTTTAATGGGGGAAAGGAAAGCTTTTAGGCAAATGTTATTGGATCAAATGGATACCCATCTGGAAAAAAAAATGAACATTGACCCTTACCTCACACCACACACAAAAAATAGATCATAGAACTGAATCTAAAATCTAAAACTATAATATTTCCAGGAAAAAAACAAAACGGAGGAGAATGTCTTTGCAAACTCAGGGCAGGGAAGTTTTATTAACACATAAAACATAAACTCTGGAAGAAAACAATTCATAAACCAAAATTTAAAACCTCTACTTTTCAGAGGATAACTTTTAGAAAACAAAGTGAGCCATAGGGTGGGGGAAATATCTGTATATGTAGCACATACATTAGGCAAATAATTTGCATCTAGAGTATGTAAAGAACTCTTACAGCTCAATAAGAAGACAAACACTGCAATCAAAACTGGGCAAGATATTTAAGTAGACATTTCAGAGAAGATATAAAAATGGCCAGCAAACACATAAAAACATGTTCCATATTATTAATTGCTAGGGAAATCCAAATCAAAACCATAATGAGAAACCAATTCACATTTATTAGACTGAGTTAACATTAAAAAGATTGACCATACACCTGTTAATGGACTGGAACTTTTTGTGGGAATGTAAAATGGTACAAGTGCTTTGGAAATCCCTTTGGTACTTTCTTAAAAAATTGAGCACACAGTGACCATATGACCCAGAAATTCCAGTACTAGTCTTTTACTCAAAGATAAATAAAATCATATATCATTGCAAAGACTTGTATACAAACACACAGCAGCTTTATCTGTAATAACCAAAATCTGGAAGTCCAAATGTCTATCAACGGGTGAATAGATTAGCAAATTGTGGTACATCCATGTAATAGAATAGTTCTCAGTAATAAAATGGCATAAGTTTTTGGTACATGCAACAACATAGATGAGTCTAAATCATGCCAAGTGAGATAAAGGCAAATAAAAACAGAGCACGTACATAGAATTCTAGAAAATGCAATGTAATCTATAGTTTTAGAAAGCAGAAGATGGAGGCCTAAGGAGGGATGGGCTACAAAGGTGCGTGGGAAACTTCTGGGGATGGTGAAAGTATTTGTGTATTGATTGTGGTGGTGGTTTCATGGTGTGTAGACATGCTTAAACTCATTAAGTTATACACTTAAAATTTATGTGGTTTATTGTACATCAATTATACTAAAAATTGAGAATATACAAAAGCGATTATGTATATATTCACATTTTAAAAGTGAAAGATTAGAAAGAGACACAAAAAAAGTTACTCCTGGGCAGTGGGATTCAAGTTATTTTTTTTTCTATGTATGTTTATGCATTTTTCTAAATTTTCTAGAATGTACATATATTAGTTTCTTGTGGCTACTTTTACAAAACACCGCAAATGGGGTGGATTAAAACAATAGAAATTATCTCACAGTTCTGGAGTCCAGAAGTCTGAAATTAGTATCACTCAGCCAAACATCAAGGTGTTGGCAGGACTGGGCTCCCTGGGGGCTGTAGGGGTTAGTGAGTTTCTTGCCTCTTCCAGTTTCCGGTGGCAGCCAGCATTCCTTGGGTCATGGCTGTACCCCTCCATCCTTCAACACCAGCATCTTCAAATCTCTTTCTCACCTTCCTCTTTCTGTGCAGTTAGATCTCTGTCTCCTTCTCAAAAGGATGCATGTGATTTCATGATAATCTCCTCTTGCCAAAACCCTTAATCGCATCAACAAAGACCCTTTTTCCAAATAAAGTAAATGGTACAGGTTCCAGGGATTAGGACCTGATATTTTTGGCAGGCATTTTTTGCCGCCAGAGCACATTTTCCCCCCAGTATTTTTGTTTTTCATTTTCTTTGTATTTGATTCCTTAAAAATATTGAAATCATATAAATAATAAATGAATATATGTTTATTATAAAAAAATTCAGACAATATAAAATGTTACAGAGTGAAAATTAAAGTCCATTGTGGTACTAGCCAGCCCTGTGCTGAAAGCGGGGTTCCTTTATGGAGAAGGAATTCAGTAAATTTACATCCACGTGCTCTTCCTGTGAGACACTCATGAGCATAATTTATTTTGTAAGAACTGTCAGCAGTTTCGTGTGCATCCTTTTGGAGCCATCACTGTAAATTTATATAAGGTATATTTATAATATAACGGATACCGTAATTTCATATACTGTGTGTGCACGTGTGTGCTCAGTTTTAGATTTTATAAATGGGAGTTACATTATTCATTTCTCTCCACACAAAGCTCTTTTTCTTTCACGATGTTCCTGGAGATACTTCCATGTCAGTGCCTAAGGTTCCATTTCCTTTGTATTATTTAATTGAAGAGATGTATCTTTATTTTGTCAGTCCCTTTTGTTGAATTTTGGTTTACATTTTTTTTTTTTACTATCACCAATAATGTTATAGTGAACATCCCGTACATGTAACTTTGAATACATGCACAGTATTCCATAGGTTAGACTCCTAGGGCTAGATTGCTAAATCAAAGAGTATATAAATTTTTTTTCAGTTTTTATTTGAATTACAGTTAACATACAGTGTAATACTAGTTTCAGGTATAGAATTTAGTGATCATCACTTACATAGAACACCCAGTGCTCATCACAAGTGCCCTCCTTAATCCCCATCGCCATTTAACCTATCCCTGCCCACCTACCCTCTGGTAACCATCAGTTCATTCTCTGCAGTTAAGAGTCTGGTTTGCCTCTCCTTTGCCCTCTCCCTTCAATTCCACATATGAGTGAAATCAAATGGTATTTATTTTCCTCTTGAACTATCAGATATTTACCCAAAGGATATAAGAAATACTAATTCAAAGGGATACGTGTACCCCGAGGTTTATACCAGCATTATCGACAATAGCCAAGTTATGGAAAGAGCCCAAATGCCCATCTACAGGTAAATGAACAAAGAAGAGGTGGTATATATACACAATGGAATATTACTCAGCTATAAAAAAGAATGAGATCTTGCCATATGCAACAACGTGGATGGAGCTAGAGTGTTATGCTAAGCAAAATAAGTCAATCAGAGAAAGAGTGTATGTATTTTAAATTTTGATAGGTACTGCCATGTTTCCAAAAATGCTATTTCAGTTTATACTTATATAATGTCATATGAAAATATTCTTTTGTCCACATATTTGCTACTCCACACATTTTCTCCTCTTTTTGACAATCCAATGGACAAAAAGTGGTATCTCATTATTTTAATTATTATTTCTTGATTAATAAGATCGAGCATATTTTCATATACACTGGTCATTTGGGGTTCTTTTTCTGTGTGTGGCTTGCCTTTTTATATTATTCACCAATTTTTCATTGAATTGTCTTTATTTTTTAACCAATTTATGGAAGTATTTATATGTTACAGATTTTAATTCTTTGTCCATTATGTACGATGCACATGTTATCTCCTAGTTGGTCATTTGCCTTATAACTTTGTTAAGGAAATCCTAGAAGTTCAAAATTTTTATGTAGTCTGTCTTTTACTTTGTGTGTTACAGCTTCTTTGTCTTGGTTAGGAAGGACAGCCTGCCCTAAAGTTACTGAAACATTCTCTGTATCTAGTAGTGTGCACTGCTTTAAGAATAGGGATAATAAAACATCTGAAAATGGAAGGCCACATGTCAAACAAAATGATTGATTAGAGCAGAGTAGATTCTGGAGCCAGGCTGCATGGGTTCTTTTATAAGTGTGTGATGTCAGGCAGGTTACTTAACCTTTTGGGATTTATTTTCTCCATCTGTACAGTGAGGTCCCTACTAGTCCCCACGGGATTGTTGTGAGGATTAAATGAGTGAATAGATGTTGAGCACTTTGCATAGTGTTTGACACGTACAAAGCAATGTCTGAGTGTTAGCTAAAACATGCGTTGGTTGTTGGGTGAGTGTCTGAATCTAAGAAGTGGAAGGAAGAAAGGCAACTCTTCAGTTCTGAATACCTACGAGTTCTGACATTGACACAGTGCTTGTATTTGGTGTCTTATGTGGTAGCTATTAACCACTGAGGCTCAGAGAAGCCAAGTGTCACCTTTACAGTCACACAGGTAGGAAGTGATTAAGCCAGGGCAGCTCATGTTCTTTCATGATGACCCTGAGGTGGCCCAAGCAGAGACTTACATTCAGAAGTCACTCTTTGAATGTTACCTTCCTATTGGAAGAGTGTACCGTGAATTTGGTGGCTTTGAAAGACCACAAAACCTGAAGATGACTGGTACACCTCTATAAATGTAGCTGAGTAACTGAAAAAAAAAAAAAAGGTGCAGGACCTTATTGGAATGTATTGGCCTATCTCTGCTATCTGTATTACTCAGTGGCCTGCCTACCCCTATTAAAGAAAAAATGAGACAATCACATTAGGTCCTGTTCGTAACTACTTTCTATTACTGTTGTAACATTTAACGTAAAGATTGGTGACAAGCTGATAAATGTCAAACTAAACAAAATTTCCTTTTTTCTGCCTTAAATATGTTTGTTTTGCTGGTATGTGGATGCTTTTGTTTCTGGGAAACAGAAGGAACCAATTGTTGTTACTTTAGCATCAGAAATACCGAAGCTGCGATGCATTCGTGCTTACTATAAGAGGCACTGTAGCGTTATGATCAAGTATCAGACTCTGGGAGCCAAACCACAATGCTGAAATCCCAGCTTTGCTGTTTAGTTGTGTGACCTTGGTCAATGTATTTAACTTCCCTTATTGGTAAACCGAGGACCCGTCGTTGCTTTTCCACCCATTTCTGTTACCCGTTGGCTCTGTCCTCATTCCATCAGCAACTGGAGTATCTGGATGGTTATTCGCTCCAGCAAGGGCTAACACAGTAGAAATAAAAGGGAATGAAAAGACAGAGCTTTTGTGTTTCAAAACAGGTTCTATGGCAAGTGGTAGATAGAATATTCAAGAAAAGACCCTTGAGTTAGGATAGCCTATTGTTTAGTTTCAGAAGTCCAAGCTCTATTTTTTTAATATGATAACTTTTTAAATTATATTATGTTAGTCACCATACAGTACATCCCTAGTTTTTGATGTAAAGTTCCATGATTCATTACTTGCGTATAACACCCAGTGCACCATGCAATACGTGCCCTCCTTAATACCCATCACCAGCCTATCCCTTTCCCCCCCACCCCAAAGCCCTCAGTTTGTTTCCCAGAGTCCATAGTCTCTCATGGTTCATTACCCTTCTGTTTACCCCCCCTTTCTTCTTCCCTTTCTTCTCCTACCAATCTTCCTACTTCTTATGTTCCATAAATGAGTGAAACCATATGGTAATTGTCTTTCTCTGCTTGACTTATTTCACTTAGCATTATCTCCTCCAGTCCCGTCCATGTTGCAGCAAATGTTGAGAAATCGTTCTTTTTGATGGCTGAGTAATATTCCATTGTGTATATGGACCACATCTTCTTAATCCAGTCATCTGTTGAAGGGCATCTCGGCTCCTTCCACGATTTAGCTATTGTGGACAGTGGTGCTATGCACATTGGGGTGCATATGGCCCTTCTCTTCACTACGTCCGTATCTTTGGGGTAAATGCCCAGCTCTAAAGATTTCAGGCCGTAAGCAGACCTAGTCCCCCATCCACCATAACAAATAGGTTCAGAAGGATAGAGAAGAGCCAAGGCTGTCATGCGCTGAGACCTGATGGCATCAACAGGTTGGTTTGTGTGGAGGGAAAGATGGGGAAGAGAAGGAAGGAGGCCTGAGAGAAGGAGCCATGCATCCTGTGCACCAACTGCTTCCACCCTGTAGGGAGTGCTGGTGAAGGCAGAATCTCCAGGAAGGTTTGAGTTACTGACAGCAGGTGGCCCTATGCTTCATTTAGGGAGATGCATCCTGTTACCTCTAATATCCAGCATGGTGTGTAGCAGGAGTAGGGTGTCTGCACACGGGGCTGGCTTCCTGAGTGACCTGTGTAGTCACAGAAGGCCTTGCCCTTGGTGTAATGCTCTCCTGCTGTTTTAAAATTCTTAATTTTTGAAGAAGGGGCCCAGCATTTTCATTTTGCACTGGGCCCCACGAATTAGGTAGCTGGTCCCGTCTACACAAAGGGACCAGAAACGATTCTGAGTCCCTGACCTAAATAGGAGCAGTGTAGTAATGTCCCCCACTCACTGAGTGGGGGAGAGAAGTAGTTGGGAGACAGCAGACACCTGAAGTCTTATAGCGGAGACAAGGAGAATGCATTAGTGACGTGCATCTACTGGTGACCAAAGACCAGATGGGACAGTAGACATGTTGGTGGGTGTCCGCATGGATACCGATGCTACTGTGGACCGGAGGCTTTCAGCTAATGCTTTGACATCCCACAAGTATCTTGGAATTTCTCACCTCCCGGGAGATAGAGGGGAAACCCGGAACAGTCTGAGATTTCGTTTCTCACACCGTGCCAAATGGGGCCTCCAAATAAATTTAGTCAAAATAATAATAATAGTGACATTTCCTGCATGTGCGAATGTATAGATCGAAGATTTTGACCAACTACGAAAGTAAAAGTGTGACTTCTTAATGAATTGGTTTATTTATTTGTGCATGCCTTGCTATTCACGGAGATACTCTGCGTCTTGCACGTGGGTGGTTTTAGTTAAAGCTGACGGTTTCGTTCTCCTTAAAATAGTGGAGTTTCTCCTGCTGGTAGTCAGTTTAGATATGGAATTATTTTTCAAATGACTTTAAAACTGAGTAATTCTCAGGTGACCTAAACGAATTTCTTGGTCTTGTAAATCTCAGACTCTTAATTTTCAACCTTCTCTTGTTAGGGTATGTCGTGGGAAGCCAACATGCATTTGTTAAATTCTGTATTACAGAAGACAGGCAACCATCTGGGACTGGAAAAGTGCAGGGTTTCAGAAGAGCCCTTCATGTTGTGAAGCATCATTCACGTGCTCTCAAGTTCGCCTTGTGCTGTGGAGGGCTGTGACGGCCACCCGGGTCTCCTCCAGCACAAGCCACTCAGAAGGCTGCTATATGTAAATGGCACGTGTGACTTCAAAGGAAAATCCAACCACATGTGATAGGATAGAAGGTTTCCCCATGTAAGCAAAATATTTTGGTATCTTGAGATTTACGTCACTGTAAAAAAAATTGTTAAAATAGGGTTTGCTTTGTTAGAGATTATGTTTCCAAGTGCAGGGCCTACACTGCGTTTGTACACTGTGCTAAGAAACCATCATTTCTCTGTCCTTGCAAACGTCCCATCCATCTTTGAGAGTGTCTGTCGGCCTGATAGCCTGCCACAACAGTGAGCACGATATCCAAAGAGCAAGTGTCAAGTAGGCATCAGCAAAGCAAGGGATAAACAGAGAAAATCAGATTCGACAGGGCTCGGAAGGGGGGTGGGGAGAAGAAATGATATAGCTTCTAGTTTACCAGATAAGGCTTATCTGAAAAAGTGTTGTAGTCCAGTTTTAAAATGATAAACACATAGGGCCGAAAGGGCCCCTGAGAAGTCATCTGATCCATCCTCCAACCTCCAGGGAGGTTTTATCTAAACCATTTTTACCAAGAGGTGTCTGTCGTGTTCTTAAAATTCTGTGGGGAAGTGGATCTGACAGCCTCTCTAGTATCCCATTACAATGCTTTATAACCACACATGTCAGGAAGCCCCTCTTTATACATATATATCCTTTCTTTCTCTAGCTAAAGCCCATTGTTTCCTGTTCTGTCCTCAGTAGAGAAGTGTTCATACATCTGGATACAGCTTCTGAATAATAATCCTTGCAATATTTAAAGAGACATTAAGTGACCCATTTCTTTCTCTTCTTGAGACTAAATAATCCCAGGGGCTTTATCCTTTTTGCATTTACCCATTTCCCATACCCCTCTGAAGTTTTTGATGTCTCAAGCTGGGCTTGTTTCCTTGGCAGGAGTTGTGACTTGTGGGGGTTTCTAACGCCAGAATCACTTTGTAAGTAACCACCTCTGTGTGGTTGATTTTCAAGGTTTGTCCGTGTGAACACTGTATGGTGGAGTGGGAGCATGTCTTTGGGTTCTGTGGACATGTACCAGGGCGTTCCCACGCCATCCCCAGTTGCCTGCTAAATCAGAGGGTCTCTGGCACTGAGAGCAGACAGGAGCGGGAGAGAGGCCCGGAGGATTTTGGAAGCCGGCTGCAGCTCACAGGATAGGACAGGAAATTGGACTTCTTGAAGTTACATCTTTAAGAGCCTCTACCACTTCAGCCTAGAGGCCCCTGAGCGATGGTAATTTGCAAGCCCCGCAAGGGCTTTGGGCTCCTTGCCAACCATTCAGGGATCGAGAATCAGGACCTAATTCTTCTCTTACCCCAGAAAGCTAGATGCCTCAGCTCTGGGACAATCTGGGTATTTCCCCTGTGGGTTCTGGGTAGGCCCATGGTTTTTCTGGAGGCAGACTGGGAGAAGTCACCATGACAGGCTGTCCAGTCCTGCCCCTGACCTTCCTCCCTGCCAAACAAAACCGACACCCAGAATTCCTGTCTTTCAAAAGTCTTGCCCTGTGAAAATTTGTCTTGTTCTCTAAGATTCCCCCTTCAGAATCATGGCAATTACTCAAAATAGGGAAGTAGGCATTACTTCCAGCTACAATGTAGAAATCTCTATTTTGAGGAGAATACACCCAGTTTCAGTGACACAAGCCTTAACTGCATTAGGAGCAGACAGGCCTCTTTTACAACAGTTGAAAAATTACAGGATCATTTCTATTAGCAGGTAGATAAAAACATACTCCTATTTTATAAAATGTAAGGGGTAACACAGATGTTCATTCCTGTTGTAGTTAAAAGCCTGCCTGAAAAAGGGTTTCCTGTGGACAGAGCTTCGTGTGAAGTGTATATTCTATTAACATCTATGTTTATAATTATCCTGCAGTTTTATTTAGACTTGGATGGATAGAAGCAAAACATGGCAGCTTTCTCACAGATCCTAGCAGCTGATGGGCAGAGGTTAATTTGTCTGTACATGGACACATTAGCTTGTCACATCTGCTATTAATTGCAAACAGATATATTAGTCTAATTAAACATTGCAAGGAACTGACCTAAATTGTTGCATGCCTGTTGCTATATCGGCTCCACGATTAGCACACTTCAGGCTGCGTGTTTATCCTTGCTGTACTGATAGGAAGTAGCAGCCTTAAGTCTACCGCTAGTAACGGTTCTTGCGGTCATCACTGCTGGTATGTTAACTATGCTTGAAAGGGAAAAATAAAACTCCTGCGACATAATCATGTGCATTTGCTGTTGAACTGCAGCCATTTCTACCCCATTGCCTTGACCAAGAGCATTTTCAAATGCTTATTTTCTGTGGCAGCTGTCTAAGTGGGTTGCAGCCATTCTAATTTTGGAGCTCATTATTAGGACAAACAGTTGTGGTACATCAATAGCCCATCAGAATTAATTAAATGGGGAGCAGCAAGTGAATGTTCATTAGCTCATTCGCAAGCAATCGGGGCAGAGGGTGTATCTCCCTACTCTGACTTGAGGCTGGTTTGTGACTTGCGCTTGGGACATGTTTGGTGATGACCAGATAGAAAATGTTTATCTGTGGCAAGTATATAAATAGCAGAAGCCCAGTAATTGGGTGCATCTTGGAATTAATGATGAAACGATGTGCATTTCTTTAGTTTTTGTCAGCAGTAGGTTACCCATGACAGCGGTATTGGCAGACCCTTACTTTCCTGCCTTAGAGTGTCTCCCCCACCTAAAAGAAACCCCCATGTTGTGCTTAAGGTGGTATCCAGCACCCAGTATTCAGTGACTGACTATATGGATATAGTGAACTGTATTGTACTATATTCAATACTGACTTTATGAAAAAACCGAGGAAACTGGTTTCATCTTATGTGAGACGGAAACAATTTATTTAAATATAAACATTTTATTAAGGATATAAAGGACTTTTTCAAGATACTAAAAGCACCGTTTTCTTAAAAAGGAAAGACAATTCTAGTTTTCTTGAATAAGTAGATTTGATAAAGTCGGATTTAAAACAGCATAAGTAGATTTTCATCAGTCCTTCTAAGTGTTGACATAGAAGGTTTCGAATTGATATCCAGGCATGTTTAAGGTGAGGGTATAGTGTTCCGTCTTGCCCAAACTTGCCCCCCTGCGGAAAGCACCTTCCTGGGCCTCACGGAATCTAGGTAAGGCGGCAAAGGCTGTCAGGCTGAGGAGCATGGCAGGCAAAGAGGGTCTGTTCTTTGTTCTCCTTTCTTTTTTTTCTTTTTTCTTTTCTTTGTTATTTAGTAGCAGCTCAGGCACTTGGAAATAAATGTACTTTGCATGCTTCTCCTAGCAGATGGAGCCGTAGATCTGCTGAAAGATTGATGCAGTTGGCCCCTTATACTGGAGACTCCGAGGCTGTGCTAATGCTTTGGAAACCATTCCGCTGGCTTCTCTGTGTTTCTGGACTTGGCTGTCCCCTCAGCAGTGTTAGGTCTCCTCTGCCCTGCTCCAAGCTTATTGGCATCAATCTTCATGATTAAGGCAATAGGCTTTCATTTTGATCTTGATAGAGAGATGTGATATAGGATTGTGAATGCAGGAATGAAAGCCAACAGCTTTTTAAGATCTGTTTTGTTCTGTTTGAGTTTTTTTCTCCCCTTCCTCCTCAGCTACAACTCTGGAATCAGAGACCATTTTGTTGAATATGTGTATGAGCTCCTCTTTCATGGTGGAAAAATTCACTCATTTTTCATTCAACAACTAGGACCAGGGGCACAAAGATGAGTTAGAAATGGCTCCTGTGGGGTACCTGGCTGGCTTGGTTGGTAGAGCATGTGACTTTTGATCTCAGAGTCCTGAGTTCGAGTCCCATGTTGGGGGTAGAGATTACTTAAAATGGTTAAAAAAATGGCTCCTGCTCTTGAAGAGCTCCTAGTCTATAGAGAAGTTGAGAAAGATATACCGACTGATAATAAGAGGAAAGAATATATAAGACAAAGGAGAGGATCATTAGTTCTCTCTGGAGTGGAAATCTGTCAGGAAGACTTCGTACTGGAAGACAATACAAATTGAAAAGACTCGTTAGCTTTTAATCAGGAATACTTGAAGAGTCAAGGGATATTAGCATCAAAGTGCATTTATTAATTCAATCACCTCATAAATATTTACTGATGCCAACCGTATGCTTGCTTGGCACTTCTCTAGCAACGGGGATATAATGGTGAAGGGAAAGACACAAAGTCTCTTTCTTGTGGATCTTAAAATTTAGTTGGAGAAGACAGTTATTAAATATCTGAAATGTCAGACAAGGATAAATTCTATGAGGAAGTTAAAAAGAGGAGTAAAAAGATGAAAAGTGGTGGCGATGATGGTGGCAAGTTGTGCTATGTGCTATGTGAGGTCATTGGAAAGCCTAACCAGGATGAGATAACATTTGAGCAGACAGCCAGAAGAGTACCACAGTGAGCCATGTGGGTATCAGTGGGAAGAACATTCCAGGTAAAGGTCAACAACTGTATCCAATTTATCAACATTAGCGAGAATTTAAAGAACTTTGTTCCATTGAAAGAGAGAGGGTGTGTGTGTTCAGTATCTTGAGATAGATACTTTAATATCCCTACTTTACAGAGAAAAATATTTTGCAAAGTCCTACAAAGAGCATTCCCCAGGGCTTCACGGAGTTTGGGTGTCTTCTGAAGGTCTCCATAATCATTGAGGCTCAACATAATTTTTTCCACAATTGGTACAATTTGGTGCTAGTTGGTGATTCTGTGAGTCCTAGATGTCTGGCCTGCATCTAGATTTTCTCTGAAAGCAGTGGTTTCCAAGTCCGATTATCATGTTTGGTCCTGATTTTTAAAACTACACATTTAAAAAATGTGGACACCAAGAACCCATCTCGAGTGATTCTGATTCAGTCTGCTTGAGGGGAGACCTAGGTGTCAACTCCCTCAGCTAGAATCTCTCTCAGCTCTCCCAGATTTGAAAACCGCTGTTACAATCATGCTTGTCATACTTCTGTGTGCATATACCTTACCTGGGGCTCCTGTAAAATGCAGATTATGATCAAGTAGGGTTTACGCTGGAGATGCTCCATTTCTAACAAGGCAAAGTGGCTGGTCTTTGGATGACACTGAGTAGCAAGGTTCTATGCAACATTGTCAGTAATGGAACCAGAGCGGGATAACGGGAATGAGGAGCAGACTAAACCCCAGTATGGAGGAGGGCAAATTCACCCCACCTCGCTGTCTATCAAGCATCCACAGATGTTCCTCAAAGCCCAGGCCTCTGTCTGCTGCAGCTGTCGGATGGAGGGTCTCTGAATGCAGCATGAACGGCGATGTCAGGGAGAGGGGAACATGTGAAGCTCTGACTTGATAAGGAAGGTTGGGGGCTATGGCATGGGCATTCCTCGATCACTCTCCTCCCCCTTCCCTGCCCAACCAGTGTATCTCCCTGTTAGGAGTTGAGGACAATTCCACTTGGTCCACGAGGGCTTCCTTTCTCCCTCCCACACAGACCAGTGAACCATTCACCCTCGGTGCCTCTCATTAGGATCACCTTTTCCTTAATTCTTTTCTACTTATTGTGAGTCACTTTAATCTCTCCAATGAGATTATAAACTCTGTAAGGCTGTAACACCCATAAAAAGCTGAATTCATACTAAGAATCATAGGATCTTGACACTAGAAGAGAACTCAGGAAATGTAATTCCCCTCTTAGGCTTACTGCTTACTTCTGCAGTCCCCTGCCAAGATAATTATGCAGCCCTGCCTGAAGACTGCCAAGTGCGGAAAGCCCACTTCTTTGTGAATTGCACCATTAAAAAGAATTGAAATCTGGCCTTTTCAGTCTTATCAGTTGATAGTGAAGAAGATGAAAATAATGATAAATAACTAATACATTTAAGTGCTTCTTAAGTGTTGGGCCCTATTCTAAATTTTTCATGTAGTTTATATCATTAGATCTTTACAACAATGCAATGAGGCAAATATTATCATTAAATTCTTTAGGAGTAGAGAAGAGCCAAGTAAATAGTCTGGATGATACAGCTAGAGAGTGGAGGAGCCAGGATATACTAAGTAGTCTGATTATAGAGAATATACTGACTGAACATGGCATACATTCATCCTGCAAAATCATCATGTTCTGTCTTTTGCATGAACAAGTCAAGGCTCCCAAAAGGAAATTGTGGCCCAGGGAATTGCCTTCTTTACTAAAAAGAAAAAAAAAAAAAAAAAAAAGGACTCTGTTGTACTTAAGCTATTCCTCGTGTGTTGGAGGTACCGGACTGCCTGAGATGGTTCTGCAGTCCCTGGGACGCATACAACAATTCTAGGGTTGTAGTCAAGAGGGGTGGGGGGGGGGTGTAAAAATCTTTCATTGATAACTTGGTCTCCAAAAAGATCAATATTGAATTGGTATTGGGGCTGAGCTTCTACTTAGCTGCCATCCAGTTCAGAACCATCTAGAGGCTTCCCATCAAAGTTGGAATCAAATCCCAACTTCTTACTGTGGCTTACTCAATCCCGTGTGAACCAGCCAGGCTCCAGATTTACTAGGGGTCCAGACTGCCCCCTACCATTTGTGGGACCCAGACAAGTGGTAAAAGCTGAGGACCCCATTCCATATACCCTAAATATTAAAAAACTATAAACCAAGCTAGTAAACCATTAAACAAAATATATTCTATTCTTCCATCTTGGAAAATATACCTTTCTAGTGACAAAAGCAAAAAAAATGATGTGTGAAGCTATGGTTTATGGATTTATATGACTGGAAGTCTGTAAAAGCCATCTTTATTTAATTATCATTGCATATATCTAGGTGTTTAATACAAATAAAATTAAAAGATGAAAATATTGCCTATGTTTTTAAAGGCTAGTTTTCTTCTAAAATGTCAAATTATCAAGATTAAAAGGCAAATACAAATTATAATGACTATCAAGATTTTAAATGAAATTAGCAAAGCTGAAATTTTAGTTTTTGAAAACTTAAATATTCTTAAGTATTTTTGTAATATAAAATATGCACAATTCTAGAATTTAATGTTTATCTAGTTGTCTCAGGATTATGTTTCATGCCTGATACATCTGGACCTAAATATATACAGACCTAGGAGAAATATGTGTTGTTTAATATTGTGAAATGTTCCTCAGTTTCCAAATGTAATTTGCAAATACCACCCTATTTTGTGGATACTTTTAGTACCAAGAAATAGACTGGGGAGAGAAACAAGAGAATGGATACCTGGTGCTACTGAGAAACAACCTTTATTATGCAAGAATCAATTGTATTCATGTGTTCTGAGAAAAAGGATTTGACAAGTTAATTAATTAGTCTTTTTTGTGAACCTAAGCACGCCTCCCCCCCCCCCCCCCCCCCCCCCCCCCCCCCCCCCCCCCCCCCCC
>NW_024423564.1:29654112-29720910 GCF_017311325.1 Ursus maritimus
CCCCCCCCCCCCCCCCCCCCCCCGAGTCTCCAGCCCTCACTCACTGCACATTCTGAATCTGTATGTCAGCTCAGCAAACCTCAAAACTTTGCAGGCACAGTTGCCTTTTGTGTTGAGGACAGAGGACAAGGGGTATGGAGAAACAGTTCTCTGGAACCTGGACAGAGTGTCATGAGGGCCACAGTTTAAAATTACGGGTTGTGCTGCAGCCAGAGTGGATGCCAGCTTCTGTGTGATAGAGGCATCCATATGTTGGGTGTGTGTGTGTGTGTGTGTGTGTGTGAGAGAGAGAGAGAGAGAGAGAGAGAGAGAGAGAGAGAGAGAGATTTGAGGCTTTCTGAATAGAGGCTGAGGGCATGGGCTCCTCTTGCCTGATGTAACAGCGATAGTGCACTGGTCTTGGTGATTTTCAAATACACCCAGCAACATCCTGCCTCCAGGCCTTGGTACTTCCTTGTGCAGTCTCTACCCCTAGAACTTTGTATTACTTGCTCCCCACTTCATTCAGTTCTCTGCTCAGATGCCATCCCTCCAAGATGGCCACTCGAAGATAGCACTTCTAATTGAATTTAAATTAAAAAAAAAAAAAAGATAGCACTCCTGCCCCATCATTATCACCTCCTCTGCATTGCATTTCTTCATACTCCTTATTAACAAGTCAAAATGCATCATGTATTTGTCTTCGCTGGTGTGTAAGTTACCTGAAGAGAGGAGCTCTGCCTTTCTTGTTCATGGATATGTCCCCAGTATCTAGAGCAGTGCCTGTCACATTTTGGATGCTCAGTAATATTTTTTATTAGGGAATGAATGAGTGGAGAAATTTGGAATAACAGTTTCTTATTGCAAGGAGGGAATGTTATACTTTATGGTGATGGTTTTTGGTAAGGACTGTCCTTTCCCGTCTGGGATTGCCTGGGTTCCTAGGCAACAGCTGGGACCGGGAACACTTCTTTCCCCCTGCAGGCTTCCTGGAAGCTTTGACTTTCCCCTTCGTCTAATGAAGAACAAAGCAGGTGTGACACTGAGCAAATTAGCAATACTTCTCTCATCCCTACCTGGGAGGCCGTGGAGCTGCCTTTCAATTATAACAGTTCTTTCTCTGTGGCAAAAAAGAACAGGGACACAATATTAATGAAGGCCAAGATGATCTTACTTCAACCAATTAACACTTTCCAAGTGACAGGACTAGCAGTGAAGCAATGGTTTTTACATTCTAGGGAATAGATAGATACATGAGGGTTTCATTTTCTGTCTCTTGTAGAGAGTCAAACTAGTTGCTACATGCAAGGCCTCCGTAGAAGGGTCTTTGCTCAGGAATCCAAACCATATATGTCTGATCATGTCATTGAAAGACACACAGAAAATGTTAAAGAGGAGTAAGCTAGAACCCTGCCTTTAAGAAATGAGAGAGTGAAATGTTATTATGGAAATACTTACAAAAATGAGATAAAGTCTATGGACTGATTTCCATATTGTAGCAGTTGTGCCCAAATTACCCTGCTCCTTTCTAGTCAACATTTTTGACATCTTTGTGCCACTTGGGACCCCTGGGGACATTGCTCAGGAGTTGAGCAGAGGCAGCTACACTACCAAGCCATCTGCACGAGGAGCTAGTTGATTGCCAGGTGTCTGTAGACGATTTCTGTGTGTGTTCTCCTTCTTTTGCTCTCATTGTGATTTTTTAGTCTGCATATGGGTAGAAGGCATTGTGTCAAACTCAGTTGGGTAAAGCCTTCCAGGAATTTTTTTTTCCCAAATGATTGCCTCAGTACATGTTTTTAATGAAAAAAATTTTAAGTAGAGTTGACCCATAATGTTACATTAGCTTCGGGTGTACAACTTAGTGTTTGGACAAGTTTATACATTATGCTACGCTCACCGCAAGTGTAACTCCTGTCTGTTCCCATACATCATTATTACAGTATCATTGACTACGTTCCCGTGGTGCCTTTTATTCCTGTGACTTACTCATTCCATAACTGGAAACCCGTAGCTCTCACTCCCCTTCACTCATTTGGTCAACTCCCCACCCCCCTATCCTCTAGCAAGTATTAGTTTGTTCTCTGTATTTATAGGTCTGATTCTGCTTTTTTTTCTGTTTATTCATGTGTAGGTTTTTTATTTTTTAGATTCCACTCCTGAGTGAAATCGTATGGTATTTGTCTCTCTCTGTCTGACTTATTTCACTTAGTGTAATACCCTCTAGGTCTGTAATGTTGTTTCAGATGGCACAGTCTCATCCTTTTTGTGCCTGGATGATATTCCATTGTGTATGTGCGTGCGTGCGTGTGTGTGTGTGTGATGTATGTGTGTGTATAGAGAGAGACAGATACCATATGATTTCACTCATAAGTGGAATTAAAAAGAAAGATACACATCTCACATCTTTCTTATCCATTCATCTATTGATGGACATTCAGGTTATTTCCATATCTTGGCTATTGTAAATAATGCTGCAGTAAGCATTACTGAATTACTGTTTTTATTTTTTTCAGGTAAATACCCAGTAGTGGTATTATTGGATCATAGGGTATTTCTTTTTTAAATAAAAAAAAAATCTCCATACTCTTTTCCACAGTGGCTGTAGCAATTTGCATTCCCACCAACAGTGCATGAAGGTTCATTTTTCTCCACATCCTCTCCAACACTTGTTGTTATCTTTGTGATTTTAGCTATCCTGACAGATGTAAGGTGATATCTCATTGTGGTTTTGATTTGCATTTCCCTGATGATTAGTGATATTGAGCATCTCTTCATGTCTATTTCCCAGCTGTATATCTTTGGGAAAATGTCTACTCATGTCTTCTGCCCATTTTTATTTATTTTTTTTCTTTTTTAAGATTTTATTTATTCAACAGAGATAGAGACAGCCAGCGAGAGAGGGAACAGAAGCAGGGGGAGTGGGAGAGGAAGAAGCAGGCTCATAGCGGAGGAGCCTGACGTGGGGCTCGATCCCACAACACCAGGATCATGCCCTGAGCCGAAGGCAGACGCTTAACCACTGTGCCACCCAGGCGCCCCTCTGCCCATTTTTAAAATAAGACTTTTATTTTTTTGGTGTTGTTGTGTAAGTTCTTTATATATTTTGGATATTAGTCACGTCTTGGTTATGTCATTTGCAAATGTCCTCTCCCATTCATTCTTTATTTTAATCTAGTCCTGGTTGTTTATTTTTGTTCTTGTTTCCCTTGCTTCAGAAGACCTATCTAGAAAAATGTTGTTATGGCTGATGTCAGAGAAATTACTACTTATAATATCTTCTAGGAGTTTTAGGGTTTCACATCTCACATTAGGTCTTTATTTTGAATTTATTTTTGTGTATGGTGTTAGACAGTAGTCCAGTTTTGATTCATTTGCATGTAGCTGTCCAGCTTTCTCAGCACCATTTATGGAGGAGAATGTCTTTTCCTCCTTGTATGTTCTTGCCTCCTTTGTCATAGATTGATTGACCATATAATTGTGGGTTTCTTTCTGGGTCCTTCATTTTGTTCCATTGATCTGTGTGTCTAATTTTGTGTCACTACCTTACTGTTTCGATGACTGTAGCTTCGTAGTCTATCTTGAAATCTGAGATTGTGATGTCTGAGATTATGATGCTTTATTTTCCTTTCCCATGATTGCTTAGGCTATTCAGGGTATTTCATGGTTCCATAAGTTTTAGGGTTGTTTGTTCTAGTTCTGTGAAAAATGCTGTTGGTATTTTGATAGGGATTGCATTGAATCTGTAGATTGCTTTGGGTAATATGGACATTTTAGCAATATTAATTCTTCCTATCCATGAGCAGGGAATATCTTTCCATTTGTTTGTGTTGTCTTCAATTTTATCTGTGTTTTATAGTTTTCAGAGTATAGGACTTACACCTCCCTACATGTTATTGTAGGGAGTTATTGTAGAAAAGTAATCAAAGAAGTGTGATCAAAATGATAATTGAACAGTCAGAAATGAACACAGCTGCAAGTTTTCATAAGGTGTTTAGTATGTTCTCAGCACTGTGCAGGCACTCTGGGGGCACACAGGGCACTTGTGATGTTTTGTGGCCATGTAGCATCCATTTCTTCATCCTAACAGCACACGGATTTCTCAAAAGTTATAAAGTTAAAAGCAATTTTTTTTTTAAAAAATTGGATAACATGGCTTAAAAGAACACATGGGAAAATCCCACCTCGGGAAACTGGTTTTTCTCCTTACTCCTTGCATTAAGTACAACTAAAAATCCTGGGCGTTATATAAAAAAGAAACGAAGAAGACTCTGAAGGTTAGAAGGAAGGTAGACCAGCCAGACACTTCAAGACCCAACAAACAACACAGTGTGAATTTCCTGGGTTTTCTTTGGCCTCATGTATCCCAGACTTGGAACTGAAGGAGCCAGAAACTCAGAAATCCTAGCAGACTCAGACAAAAAAGCCCCAACAAAATCCTGTTCTCTTTAGCCAAAGAACCAGAAAAGGAATGACTATCGAGATAGAAAATGTTTAGATAATAATTGCTGTATTAGTTAGGGTTGTCCAATGAAATAAAACCAATAAGTTAGATAGAAAGAAAAAATGAAAAGCAGCAGCAAAGAAAGAAGGCACAAATAGAGTCTCATTGCAAAACAACCAAAAGAAATAATTAAAGAACAAATGTTAGAACACCAGGAAGGAAGATATAACAACAAAAAGTAAAAATACAGGCAAATATGGTGTATTTGCCTTTTGCTTTTTAGACTACTAAAGTATATTTGACTATTAAAAATTATAATACAATGAAGAATGGTTCTAAATGTATGAAGAGGAAATACTTGGGACAATTATATTATAAATGGGAGAAGGTAAAAGAATATAAAAGGTGGTAGGTTTCTACATTTCACTTGAACTGGTAAAGTGTAGACCTAAGTAGACTGTGATAAGTTATGTATATAAATGTAATACCTAAAGCACTATAAAAAAAACTATACAAAAAGATACACTCAAAAACACAATAAATAAAACTGGAATTCTAAAAAATGTTCATTTATCACAAAGGAAAGCAGGAAAAAGAAAACAGAAAACAATAAAAGAAAGCAAAAAATGAGACTTAAGTCCTAACATATCAATAATTACCATTAAATGTAAATGGTATAAATGAACCAATTAAAAGACAAAGGTTAGCAGAATGGATTAAAAAATATTACCTAAAAATATACGACTATAACAAGTTCACTTCAACTATGATGATATAAGTAGGTTGAAAGTAAAGATTAGAAAAAAGATAAAGCATGCAACATTAATAAAATGAAAGCAGGAGTAGTTACATTAATGACAGCTAAAACAGACTTTAGAGCAAAGAAGATTACCAAGGTCAGGGAGGGATATTGCATAATGATAAAAGGGCTAATACATCAATAAGACATGGAATTCTAAATGTGTATGCACCAAAAAAAAAAAAACAAACCCTGAAAAATATGTGAAATAAAATAGATATACACTGTAAGAAGAAATATATTAAAAGCTGTAATTGAGGGTTCAGCGTCCCTTCCCCATCAATTGATAGAATAACTAGACAGAAAATCAGTGATATAGAAGAAGTCAACACCATCAGACAGTGAGATCTAATAACATTTATGGAACACTCCATCCCAAAACAGAAAAATACACATTCTATTTAATTGCTCACAGAACATATACCAAGGGAGACCATATACTAGGCCATAAAGCAAACCTGATCAATTTTAAAAGAATTGTAATCATACAGATTATGTTCTTTAACCACAGTGGAATCAAATGATAACGAGGAAATCTCCGAATTCTTGGAAAATAAACAGCATACCTCTCAATAATCCATGGATCAACAGGAACTCTAAAAGGAAATAAAAAATACATAGAACTAATGAAAATACAACATATAAAATTTGTGGGACACAGCTAACGTAGTGCTGAGAGGGAACTATATTTGTGGCCCTGAATGCTTATATCAGAAAAAAAGGGAAGTCTCAATAACTAAGCTTTTACCTCAAGAAACTGGAAAGAGAAGAACAAATAAATGGAAAATGAGAAAAAGAAGAAAATAATAAAGATAAGAGCAAAAATCAATGCAATTGAAAAAAGAAAAGCAATAGGAAAAAAAAGTGATGAAATGTTTTTGAAATGAAATGTTTTTGAAAAAACAAAATGCTGGTTCTTTGAAAAGGAATCAAATTGAAAAACCACTAGCAAAGCTAAGACCGGAAATAAAGGGAGAGAAGATACAAATTACCAAAATCAAGAGTGAGACGAGGGACATCTATAGTAAAGCCTGCTGACACCAAAACAGTGAGAAGGGGACACTAAAAATAACTTAGACTCAACCTAGAGGAAATAGATTGATACCTTGGAAGACATAAACCACCGTAGTTCACTCAATATGAACTAGATCATTTGAATAGTACTATTAAAGAAATTGAATTCACACTTTAAAGATTCCCAAAGAGACCTCTCTAGGCCTAAATGTTTAGAGAAGATATAACACAATTCGACATAGTCTCTTCCAAAAAAAACAGAAGAAGAGGGAATACTTCCCAGTTTATTTTTTACGCTAATATTAACCTTCATATAAAAAACAGAGACAGTATGAAAAAGGAAAACCACAGGCTAATATCTCTCATGAATATAGACATAAAATCTTGAACAAAAATAAGCAGAGTACAGCATTGTGTAAAATGAAGTATACATTATGACCAAGTAGAGTTTATTCCAGAGATACAAGACTGGCAGTCCCTAAAAACAAAACAGAACAACCCTGTAGAACCAAAAAGTAAATTCAGTAAGGTTACAGGATAGAAGATAAAAATATACAAAAGTCAACTGTATTTCAGTATACTAACAATGAATACATGGGACACACTTTGAAAATATATCATTTAGAGTTGTTCAGAGACTTAAATACTTAGCTGTAAACCTAACAAAAAATGTATACAACCTGTGTGATAAGAACTATGAAATACTGGGGCACCTGGGTGGCTCAGTCTGTTAAGCGTAGGCCTTCGGCTCAGGTCATGATCCCAGGACCCTGGGATCAGCCCCACATCAGGCTCCCTGCTCAGCGGGGAGCCTGCTTCTCCTTCTCCCTCTGCCCCGCCCCCTGCTTGTTCTCTCACTCTCTCTGTCTCTCTCTTTTGCTCAATCTCTCTGTCAAATAAATAAATAAAATCTTTTTGAAAAATAAAAATAAAATAGAACTATGAAATACTGATGAAAGGCATCAAAGAAGATCCAAATATATGGAGAGACATTTTCATGGATCAGAAAATCCAACATAGTGAAGATGTCAGTTCTCCCCAAATTGATAAAAAATTTAATATTTTTTCTAGATATAAGCAATACTATTCTAAAATATATGTGGAAAGGAAAAGAAATTAGAATAGGTAAAATAATTTTGAAAATGAAAAGTGGGAGAAATCAACTTCCATGATTTCAAGAATGTTAAATAACTGCAGTTATCAAGACTGTGTGATATTGGCAGAGAGCTAGACACAACGATCAATGGACATAGAGTAAAGGAACCAGAAATATCCTCACACTAATATGCCTAATTGATTTTTGACAAGTGCAAAAGCAATTCAATGGAGGAAAATAGATTTTTCAACAGTGGTGCTGGAGCAATTGGATATCCACAGGCAAAAAAAAAAAAAAAAAAAGTGAACCTCAATCTAAGTTTCATACTTTACACAAAATTTAACTCAAGGTGGATTGCAGACTTAAATGTAAAATGCAAAACTGAAGCTTTTAAGAAGTTAATAAGAGAAGAACTTCAGGATCTAAGGCCATTTGATAACAAAAGCACAATCTATAAAATAAAAAATTGATAAATTTTACTTACTCAAAATTAAAAAATTTTCTGAGCAACTCTTAAGAGGATGAAAAAAAAAAAACAACCAAGCTTCACACCAGGAAAAAATATTTGCAAACCACATGTCTGACCCAGAAACAGTATCTTGAATATATAAAGACCTCTCAAAACCTGACAGTAAAAAAAAAAAAAAAAAAAAAAAAAAAAAAAAATCCAATTAGAGAATGGGAAAAAGATGTGCACAGACATTCCACTGAAGGAAATATACAGATGGAAAATAAGCACATGAAAAGATGGTAAATATCGTTAGCCATTAGGGAAATGCAAATTAAAACCAGGAGCGATCACTACATACCTATCCAAGTGGTTACAATAACAAATAGTGACAATATCAAATGCCGGTGAGCACGGAAGAAACAGGATCACTCCTACATTGCTGGTGGGCATGTAAAATGGTAGTCACTCTTGACAACAGTTTGGCCATTTCTTATAAAGCTAAACATGTAACTATCAGGTAACCTCAACTTAGCAATTATACTCTTGGTTATTTATTCTAGAAAAGTGAAAACTTCTGTTCACACAAGAACCTGCATGTGAACATCCAAATCAACTTAATTTGTAAACTGGAAATGACAAAGATGTTCTTCAGTGAGTGAATGGTTAAACAAATTGTGGTATATTACCATGGAACATTCCTCAGCAATAAAAGGAAATGAACCATTGATACAGGCAACAGCTTGGATGAATCTCAACGGCATTATGCTTAGTGAAAAAGTCAATCCCCAAAAGTCACATACTGCATGATTCCATTTATATAACATTCTTGAAACTACAAAATTAATGGAGAACAGGTATGTGGCTGCCAGGTACGAAGGAGTAGGCAGAAACAGAAGAGAAGTGGGTGTGGCTATAAAAGGTCAACACAAAGGATTCTTGTGGAGGCAGAAATGTTCCATATCTTGGCTTTGTCAATGTCAATATCATGGTTGTGATACTGTATTATAATTTCTCAGTATGTTGCCATTGGGAGAATCATGGGATTTCTCTATTATTTCTTGGAATTGCATGTGAATCCACAATGAACTCAAAAAGAGTAATTTTAGGAAAAGAACACATGCAAGCGTAAATGTCTGGAAATAATCAACAAAATTATTGAAAATAAAAGCAGTGATGTTTTATTAGAGATTAAGTCATGCTATGGTACCACTGTCATTAAAGCAATATAGTACTGACTTAGAAGACCAATGGAATTGAGCAGAGAGTCGAGGAATAAATTCCAGTGACTATGGGAAGTTAACATATGCCAAAGGTGGTATTTCAGTCTCAGGTTAGAAAAAAATAATTGATTTAATAAACAATGTGGGCATAACTTGCTTTCCATCTGGAAGAAAATTAAAATTATACTCTTACCTCTCATTACATATAAAAATAAATCCGAAAGATACTACAAATTTAAATATAAAAGGCAGTGCAAATTTTAGAAGAAAAATTAGGAGAGGATGGGGTAAGCAATATCGTTTAAAGCAAAACAGAACACTGGAGGCTTTAAAGGAAAAACACATGACTCTGTAAAACTTGCATTTTTAAACTTGGCCCAAAATTACTATAAAAAGTCAACAGATGCAAAAGAAGTTGGAAAAAATATTTGGAGCAAACAGAACAGAAAATCAGTAGTGTCCCTAATGTTAAAAGCATGTCCTTCTGTCTTTTTTTTTTTTTTAGAGACTTATTTATTTGAGAGCGAGCGCATGCACGCACACCCACGAGCAGGTGGGGGGCAGAAGGAGAGGGAGAGAAATCCCCAAGCAGACTCCCTGCTGAGCGAGGAGCCCGCCACAGGCCAGGACCCTGAAGATCATGACCTGAGCCAAAACCAAGAGCCTGACTCTTAACCGACTGAGCCACCCAGGTACTCTTGCCCTTCTATCTTTTTACCTTACATACACTGTCTGTATTTTAGTATTAGTATTATTTTTACTCTTTTCTTCTTCTTCTTCTTCTTTTTTTTTTTTTTTACCATTTTGATGACTAGGAAATGATCTACGTTTCTTTAATTTGCATTTCTCTGATCAGTGAGGCACTGTATTTATCAGCTGTTTGCAATTACCCTTCAGTGAATTTTTAATTTGTTCATTTTTCTACTATGTTGTATTTTTCAATTTTAATGCTACTTTAGAAAGTAGTGTTACTATTACACATTGAAATTGAAGCATTAGAATCTTAGAGCTTTATATTGTGGCAGTATCTAGATTAACTTAAAAATACATGTATATTTTAGTATCTGCTCACCTAGGGGAAATTTTTCTTTAGAAATAAATATGCCAGTTTGAAAAAGAACATAATGACGTCACTTATAATGACTAAATCAGAGACACCTTGAAAGTTGGTTGAATAAGTTGTGGTGCATCCATATCATTATGCAGCTATTGAAAAAAATGAGTCCTGTCCATGCTAGGTAACTTACAAGGGTTTTCTTAGGAGATGGAAATAAGGAAATATTATGGAAACTAAGGTTGGTTTGTTTTTTTTTTTTTTGGTTTTTTTGTTTCTGTTTTTTTTTACTATAAGTTAACCCAAAGTTCAATACTGGTATTTAAATATTCACAGATGATTTATAAGCATGGAAAGAAGTATGAAAGACTATATACCAAAATGTTAACTTTGGTTCCTTGATGAGGGGTGAGATGAGGTATAGGGATTAGGAGAAAGGGAAGAGAGAGGTGAGCAAACAGAAAGACTGAAGATCAGAGAAAAGGTATTTAGAATTTTTAAAAGACATGTATAATATGAACCCATTTATATAAAATGATGTATGTATGCATATATACACGTGTATGTCTCTGCCTAAACACCTGTGTGAAGTTATAGTCACCTAAACATTAATAGTGGATATCTCAGTGGTACAACTTAAGGGATCTTATGTATTTATTTATTTGCTTATCATTTTCTAAATTGCTTATATACCCAGAAAAAAACAGTAAGGCTATGTTTTAATTGGTGGTGGTGTGGGGGAAACCAGGTCATGTTTTTGCATGTGTTTTTGTGTCATGGAGAATTTGCCTGGGAAATACCAGGGGAGACCCAGGGGACATCCTTTGAAGTTGGAAGCCCATCAAGTAGGTTGGAACTTGCATAGAGGAGAGGATGAGGGCTTTATGTTCCGGAGGTGAGGCAGAGGGAGTGACTTCACGCTGTGATGGCTTTCCTAACACTTGGAGAGGTGCAGGGTCTGGGAGATTTCTTCTAGTGGTGATGCACGATGGAGATGGGGCCCCACTCAACCACAGCTTCGGAAAAGATAGAACCTGCCCGGGTGGCTGGTTAAGGGTTAGCCACAGACAAGTTTGTGAACCAGAGGTTGTGCTGAGATAAGCATCTATGTGGGGATGATAAGAGGTGGTTAGATTCTGAAAATTTCTAAGGTAGCTCAAATAGAATTTGTCGATGGGATCAGGGATGGCATCACAATTTTTGGCCTGAGCATCTAGAAGAATGGAGTTGTACTTAGATGGACAACTAGGGGAAAAGCAGGTTTGGTGGTAGGAAACCATAGCCTCCTCTAGGTGTGTGGCATTTGAGAACCGTATTCAATATATTTGCTTAATGTTCTCCATTTGCACCTCAAGAATCACTTGCACTTTGCTCTGTGTCCTGGGTAGCTGCCCACTACAGACTTCGTCACCTAAGCTCCCTTGCCCTCTAGGTTCTGGTTAGGCCATTGGGAAACAGATCGGGGGCAGGAAAGAGCGATTGGGAATGTTTCCCCCAGCTCTCTCCCTGCTGTGGTGTGGCTTGTCAGTGGCTGCGTTCCTCTACCTGAGGCCGTAGCTCCTGTCACACAGCCTTACCTGCACGGCTATAGTTCTTGTCAGGTCCTTCCAGCAGCTCCCTTCTCTTTTCTCTTTGTATTAGTTTGCCAGGGCTGCCGTAACAAAGCATGTACCACGGACTGAATGGCTTAAACAACAGAACTGTATTTTCTTACACTCCTGGAGGCTACAAGTTTGAAATCAAAGTGTCAGCAGGATGGCTTCCTTCTGATGGCAGTTAGGGAAGGATCTGCACCAGGCCCTCTCCTTGACTTGTACATGACCATTTTCTCCCTGTGTCTTCGTGTCCTCTTTCCTCTGTATGTGACTACACCCAAACCTTCTCTTATAAGGACATTAGGCATTTGGGTTAGGGACCAGCTAATGACCTCATTTTAACTTAATTTCATATACCCTAGCTGTAAACATCACCTTCTGAGATATGGGGGGTTACGACTTGAACATGATTTTTTTGAGGCGGGGACAAAATTCAGCTTATAATACTCTTTCAACCTAGAGGTAATGATGGCTCCTTCCTCTTGTTGGTTCCCCAAGGGCTTCAACATCTCTTGCTGGCTTCCCTCTCCCTGCCCACTCCTCTGTAAAGAGTTGAACCTTTCTTCAGGTGCCCTTTCAGTGCGCCATCTGTTGCTGTAGGAGCTGTGATTGGTATGACTTGGATAGTTATACCAACTTAAGTCGCCATCCAAGTCACCATAGTGAACAGACACTGAAATATTTGAGGCTAGAATTCAGAGGAGAGGCCTAAGATGACTCCAGTCTCAAGCCTGGCCAACAGGTCATTCACTGGCACCATTTTGCAGAATCTGGATTGAAGGAAAGGGGAAGTAGTTTTGAGCACACTCTAGAACTGTTTCAGTGGCCTATAAAGGAATTTAAGAGGTTAAGAAATTGAATAGTGGAGAGAGAATGGAGATAGCAAATCTGGATACAATATAAAGATATGTATTCAATAGAAGTATTTTTTTTTAAATTGAAGTATTGTTGGCATGCAATGTTGTACGACATAGCAGTTGACAAGCCTATATGTTAAGCAATGCTCATTACAAATGTAGGTACCATCTTTCACCATACAGTACTATTAAATACCATTGACTGCATTCCCTATGCAGTGCCTTTTATTTCTGTGACTTATTCACTCCATTCCTGGAAGCCTGTATCTAACACCTGCAGCCCATTTCTCCCAACTCTCCACCTCTTTCCCCTCTGGCAACCATCAGTTCTCCATATTTTTTGGGTCCGTTTCTGCTTTGTGTTTGTTTGTTCATTTGTTTCATTTTTGGATTCCACAAAGAAGTGAAATCATAGGGTATTTTTCTTTCTCTGACTTATTTCACTTAGCATAATACCTCTAGGTCTATTCATGTTATTGCAAATGGCAAGATCTCATCTTTTCGTGGCTGATACTCCATTGTGCGTGTTTATCCATACAATGTGTCTATCCATTCTTCTATTGACGGACACTTAGGTTGCTTTCATACCTTGGCTACTCTAAATAACACTGCAGTAAACATAAAGCTACATATATCTTTTCAAATTAGTGTTTTTATTTTCTTCAGGTAAATTCCCAGTAGTGGCATTATTGGATCATATGATAGTTCTATTTTTTAATTTTTTGAGAAACCTCCATACTCAGTTCCTCAGTGGCTGTACCAGTTTACATTCCCGTCAAGAGTGCATGAGGTTCCTTTTTCTCCACATCCTGACCAACACTTGTTATCTCTTGTCTTTTTGATTTTAGCCATTGTGATAGGTATGAAGTGATATCTCATTGTGGTTTTGATTTTCATTTCCCTGATGATGAGTGATGCTGTGCATCTTTTCATGTGTCTGTTGGCCATCTGTATGCCTTCTTTGGAAAAAAGTCTATTCAGATCCTCTGCTAATTTTTAAATCAGATTATTTGAACTCTTTTGGTGTTGAGTTGTATAAGTTCTTTGTATATTTTGGATATTAACCCCTTATCAGATATACCATTTGCAAGTACCTTCTCCCATTCAATAAGCTGCTGTTTAGTTTTGTTGATGGTTTGCTGTGAAAAAGCTTTCTATTTTGATGTAGTCCCAATAGTGGGCTTTTTTGTTTGTTTTTGCTTTTGTCTCCCTTGCTGTAGGAGACATATCTAGAAAAATGTTGCTGAGGCCAATGTCAGTGAAATTACTGCCTATATTTTCTTCTAGGAATTTTATGCTTTCATGTCCCATATTTAAGTCTTTAAACCATTTGAGTTCATGTTTGTGTATGGTGTAAGAAAGTGGTCCAGTTTCATTCTTCTGCATATAGCTATCCAATTTTTCCCAGCACTGTTTATTGAGGAGACCATCTTTTCCTCCATTGTATGTTCTTGCCTCCTTTGTCATAGATTAATTGACCATGTAAGTGTGGGTTTATTTCTGGGCTCCCTATTCTGTTCTATTGATCTATGCATTTATTTTTGTGCCAGTACCCTACTGTTTTGATTACTGTGGCTTTGTAATATACTTAAAATCTGGGATTGTGATACCTCCAGCTTTGTTCATTGTTCTCAAGATTGCTTTAGCTATGTGGGGTCTTTTGTGGTTCCATACAAATTTTAGGATTGTTTGTTCTATTTCTATAAAAAATGCTGTTTGTATTTTGATAGGGATTGCACTGAATCTGTAGATTGCTTTGGGTAGTATGGATATTTTAACAGTATTACTTCTTCTAATCTACAAGCATGGAATATCTTTCCAGTTGGTCATTTCAGTTTCTTTCATCAGTGTTTTATAGTTTTGAGTGTATTGGGTCCCTTATCTACCTGGTTAAGTTTATAACTGGATATTTTATTCTTTTTGCTGCAATTGTAAGTGGAATTATTTTTTTACATTTCTCTTTCTACTACTTTGTTACTTTATAGAAACATAACTGATTTGTGGCATTACTTTGTACCTGCAACTTTCTGAATCTGTTTATTACTTTTAGTTGCTTTTTGGTGGAGTCTTTAGGGTTTTTGGTGGAGTCATTAGGGTTTTCTGTGTCAAATATCATCTCATCTGCAAATAGTGACAGTTTTACTTTTTCCTTACCAATTTGGATGCCTTTTATTTTTCTTGTCTCTTAGCTGTAGCTAGAACTTCCAGTACTGTGTTGAATAAAAGTGGTGAGAGTGGACATCCTTGTCTTGTTTCTGATCTTAGAGGAAAAGCTCTCAGTTTTTCACCATTGAGTATAATATTTAGGTGTGCATTTTTCATATATGGCTTTTATTATGTTGAGATATGTTTCCTCTAAACCCACTTTATTGAGAGTTTTTATCATAAACAGTTGTTGAATTTTGTCAAATACTTTTTCTGCATTTATTGAGATGATTGTATGTTTTATCCTTCATTTTGTTAATATATCACTTATATGGATTCACAAATATTGAACCATCCTTGCATGCCTGTAATAAATCCCACTTGATCGTAGTGAATGATCCTTTTAATGTATTATTGAATGTGGTTTGCTGATATTTTGTTGAGGACTTTTGCAACTGTGTTCATCAGGGATATAGGACTGTAGTTTTTCTTTTCTTTCTTTCTTTCTTTCTTTCTTTCTTTCTTTCTTTCTTTCTTTCTTTCTTTTTTGTATTATTTTGTCTGGTTTGGGTATGAGAGTAATGCTGGCCTCATAGGATAGATTTGGAAGCTTTCCTTCCTCTAAGTAGAAGGAGTTTTAATAGATTGGATTATGGCAAGGCAAATTATTCCAAATGTGCAGGTTAACTGTATGTGTTAGTGGAAAAGAAGGAGGGACTGGAAGAAGGGGAGAGATTGAGGATATATGAATAAAACAAAGTGGGTCAACTCTAGAGTTAGGCACCTATCCATCACAGAGCAAAACTATTATCAGTACAGGGGAGAGAAACTGACTTTTGAGAGAATGACTTTTACCTCCATTGAGATTGGAGGGAAAGTGAGTAAATGTTTGTAAGGCAGTAGAGCCAAGGAGAAATGTGGGGGACTCTGTTTCTTAACATCTTTTGTTTTGCTTTATTTCAACTGTGAGTGAAATCATATTTGCAAAGACAAAGTGCTTTTACATTCATGATTGGTTGGTTTCTTATATTAATTTCTGGGAGATTCTAAATAACAAATGTTTTACTATTATGTGTTGAATCTACTCAGTGTCACTGTGCGTGTATTATGCAAATATGTTATCAGTGACTCTCCACACACAGGTATGAGCATGGTTCTTATTCATTATGTTACAATAAATGTTGAAAATATACCCCAGTTGCTTGTAGATGTCATTTATAATTCTTGTTTATTTGTTAAGATACATACAAATTTGTGGCCATTTTAAATATAGATGAGCAGGGACTTTTGGTTTACTCTATATAGTAATTTGGAAAAGTCATCTAGAAGATTTTCAAGCTAAAATAATGTACTTTAATTTAGTTTCCACAATGGAACTGTTAGGCTGTATTATGTTAGTTACTCAAAAGCGGTAATATATGATAAAGTTGATGTGCTAAATATGCATTAAATACATTTCCATCCTGAAAGGGAACTTGGAGGTCTTCTGGACCAATTCACATCATTTTACAGATAAAACCACCGAGCCCTGAGAGCTAAGCGATCTTCCTAAAGTCACACAGTTAGGTAGTAGACTAGAACCCAGGACCTTTGACTCCTCAGGCAGGACTTTGTGGTTTTTTTTTTAAATTAGGATATGTTAGTCACCATACACTATGTCCTTAGTTTTTGATGTAGTGTTCCATGATTCATTGTTTGCATATAACACCCAGTGCTCCATGCAATACGTGCCCTTCTTAATACCCATCACAGGGCTAGCCCATCCCCTACCCCCCTCCCCTCTAAAACCCTCAGTTTGTTTCCCAGGGTCCATGGTCTGGACTTTGTGTTCTGTACCGAACTTCCTCACTCAAAGATCAAAACAACCATGTCTTAATAAGCATTTGATTTTATATCAGATTTGGCCTGGCACGACAAAATAATTTTTAAAAAAAGAAATAAAAAAAGGTGCTCCACAGAATAACTGTGAAATGAGATTAAAGCCCAGGAGGAGTATAGTCATGATGCCCCAAACTCATGATTGGTTCTGTGAGTGATGCCTTCGGGAGGGAAGGATAATTCTGTTCTCTGCCCCTCAGCCATGTTGAGGCTCAGTAGAACCATTACAGAGACAAAGGGAGAGCAGAGCTTGCTCAGAATAGAGTGGCACCTGTCTTCTGGAATTCTTACCAGGAGTTCTATAAATTGTGCTCTGAAAAGGCTCAGTAATGGTTGTTTTTGTTTGGTTACTAAGGATTCTTTTTTTCCTTGATGAGGGGGTTGAGGGAGAAAGAGAGAGACTCTTCTCCATTATGAAGTTATTTCTGGAGCCACTGCTTTTTGTTTGTTTATAGTTTGGTTTTTGTTTTTTTTAACTGAAAGAGAAAGAGGCAAACGTTATCTCTTGCGGCCGGGTAAATAACGCTCTAGAAGAACAAGGTGGAGCCCTCACGTGAGCTGTGTGGCTCACACACGTAAAATATTCCCTCCTAGTGAGTGACCTATTTGTAAGCAGTGAAGAACAAGCAGTTCCTAGGAATTGAGGTGAGCAGAGCTGTGGCGTTTGGCTGAGATGGAACAACTCTGGTCACTGAGCTAAGAAGAGAGCATTTATTCATTCAATAACTGAGTAAAGATTTATTAGGCAGAAGGGGTATAGCAGGGGCCAGCCCTTTCGCCAGTCGGGGACAGGGAGTAAAGGTATGTGTAGGAACCATGGTCATATATGTGGCTCGCTTATTATATGGGGAAGGCCCGGTGCGGGTCAGAGACACCAGAACAGGCTTTAATTAACCAACACTCTTCCCGTGAGACACTTCCTGTACAATTTTGTACTTGCCAGGGTCTCCCTTTCAGGGAATCAGAAGATTATCAGGAAGGATTTATTTCACACAAATTCCTCATCTCCAAAACATACCTGGAGTTCTCTTGAATGTCCGTGCCAATATTCACTTTTAACAACTTTCTTCTGTAAGAGTTTTGTGGCTTTTGATTAGTTAGAATGGTTTTGCAATAATGAGGAGAAAAAGATCTTTTTCTTTAGTAGGCACTATTTACTACATGACAGCACAAAGCCAATTGGTTTATACATTTCATTGCAAAGTAGGTATGATTTTTCATTTCACAGATGAGGAAACGGAAATTAAGTGATTTGTCTAGAGTATAACAGGTTTTATGGTGGCAGACTCAGGACTTCTGGCTCCAAAGTGCACATTCTTCCTTCTGCACCAAGCCACCCAGGGCCCAGGGCCCCCGAGGCCGCCCTGAGGAGGCTCCACTTGTTGGGCAGTGGGAGCAGTGAGGTGTCGGTGCTTGCAAATATCTGCTCCCCATTGATGAGCAACAAAACTCGTCTCAATGCAGGGTGTTGTCTTTTTATCTTAAAACTTATGTTGCTGACTTTTTGCTAGGTACTGTTTGAGGTCCCAACTCATAATAATAATAGCCTCCTTTTATTTATATCTTCTTATGCATAGGAATGGTTCCAAGTCATTCATTTAATGCTCACAATGGTCCTATGAGGTCCTTATAGGTAAGAAAATGGAGGTACAGAGATGAGATAACTTGCTTAAAGCCACAGAGCTAGGAAGTGCCAGGAGCCAGGATTCAGACCTGGTGGAATGACTTCAGAGTTCTTCTTGACCATACCAGATCGACTCTTCGCCAAGGGCATAATGGGGTGGAGGAGATATCAAGTGAACAAAGGCAATATAGTGCGGTGTGGGTGACGAGGAGGTGTACACAAGGCACTGCTGAGTTCATAGACTAGCAGGGCCTCGGGAGAAGCACGTTGAATGAGGTGAAGAAAGCAGAGAATGAATCAAGAGACAGGAGAAAGTCACTTGTGCAAAGGCCAGAGGCAAGAGCACACACTACATTTGGCACCCACCCATAGGTCCTTGTGGCTGGAGACAGGGAGGGAAAGGAGGCTGGGGAGTTGGGGACTGATATTCCAGGCACTGGAGTAGTAAGTTGAGGAAGGTGTCTCTCCACAAGGAAGTGACACAGTGGTCTGTGTGGAGGGGCCAAGACTGGAGGAGCTGAGACATTTTAGAGGTCAGCCACATTCATCCAGGTAAGAAAAAAAGGAAGCTTGAATCAAAACATTATCCCTGTAGGTGAAGACAAGGCGGTAGGGGAGATTTTCAGGAATGTAAAGTGAGCAAGGCTTGGGAGACTAATTATGGGTGAAGTGAGGGACCAGGAAGAGCCCGATTGTCTTACTTTCTAGAGACTTGGCAGGTACCGGTGCTGTTCACCCAATAGGGGATGGAGGGGGAGGGAATGAACAGTGACAGCAGCAGCACCTGTGCATGCTGAACACGCTGTGCTGCTCTCCGTTCTAACACTCGATCTCTAACAGCAGCCCTGTGGTGTCGGCACCGTTATTATCTGCATTGTGTGGATGAAGAAACGGAGGCACAGAGGGGTAAGTCATTTAAGCCAGCCCAGGTGCAGCTGCTGAGTGGTAGAGCCAGGATTTGAACTCAGGAAGTCTGGCACCAGATTCCGTGCTCTTGGCCGCTGTACTACGTTGGGAGTAAGATGGGGAGGTGAATTTTGGACATCTCAAATGTGAGATGCCTGTAGAGCCATCAGATGACAATTTCTGGCAGGGAGTAGGGCACAGAGGCCTGGAGCTCAGGGTGAAGAGTAGAATTCCTCTGCCAGCCCGAAGTAGAGAGAGTGCATGGGGATCATCTGCGTCTGGACAGCCAGAGCAGGCACTCCCCGTATGGTCAGTTTTTGGACTTAGGTCCTCAGTATCCCAAACGTGTTGGAATCATGAATGTTACGAACTGATTTTTAACAGTACGCTTAATGGTGAGGGTTTGAAATTTTAGTAGGCACTGCTTGAAACCAGTGGGCATCAATTTAGGGGAGAGATTGTGTTTAGAAAAATGACTCATCACCTTAGATTCTTTCGGGAATAAGGTGGCGGGATGATTAAATAGATAAAATACAGATAGGACTCTCACTTGTCATATGATTCCGGATACAGCAAAGAGATAAGCCCCGATATGGAAAGAGCCCGGCAGAATTAGTGGGAAAAAGCTAGGCTCAAGGCGTAGGAAATAACCAAATTAAATGGGCTGCTTGCAGGCACAAGTCTACTGTGGGCTAATTTGTTTCCTGCAAAAAGGAAAAAATAAACCCTCAACTCATTTTTGTCTTCTTAAATTTTAAACAGGCACTGCGTAATTGCACTTTTCCTCTCTTCAGATTGTTGCTTGGGAAAGGGGGAAGGGAGGAGAGAGACAAGGAGGAGAGAATAGAGAAAGTGCCTTGGGCTCCATCTCATTGCTTATCAGGGATGCTAATAACCTCCCACCTGCCACTACAACCACGAGATGGGTACGTTTCCTCTGAGCATCTTCTCTTTAAAATATTGGTGCTTGCTCTTTTTCCGAGGAGAATTTCAAGTTCAGTTTTCTTTCATCTGTGACTCTGCATGAGAAGCTGTAGTTTAACGGCACTTAGTGGACCAGTTGATTAAACATTGACCTCATTTGCAGGCTCAGCCCAGACAGGATACAGAGAAAGCATGAAGCCCGTTTGGCCTGGCTACATGTTTACGTTTCCTCCATCTCTGCAGGACATTTGTTCATCCATCAGATTTTTGCAGAAGGCTTATTATGTGCCAGGCACTACATTAGATGCTGGAGAACAACAGAGACTAAGAGTTCGCAATCCACTGAGAAGGAAAGGTCCACAGGCTGTGGCAGTTTGGTGTGATAAGTACTCCAGGAGAGTAAACATAGAGTGCCATGGATAGACCTATCATGTACATGAAACTAAGACTTGCCTTATTAGCTTCCTGCGGGCTATGTGGAAAAAGTAAGCGGAGACCTGTAGGCTAACAGGAGTCAGGCTGAGGGGCAAGAAGAAAGGTACAGGCTCTAGGCTGTGGGAACAGCATGTGCAAAAGTCCTGAGGCTATAAAAGAGAAGGCACATGGAGAACAGATGGAGTGCAGTGTGACCGGAGAGCATGAGTATGGAAGAAGGAAGAAGGAGGCAGGGTAAGAAGAGAGGTAAGGCTGGAGGAGTCAACAGGAGGTTTTTGGACAGCTGGCCTTATTATAAGCGCAAGGGATTTGGCTTTTACCATGATTACGATGTGAGCCATTAAAGTGTTTTGAACAGGGATTGACATGGTCATACTGACAGTGTATAAATATTGTACCAGCTGAAGTGTGGGCAAGGCCTTAGAGGATGCAAGACTGGACAGGTGCCACTGGGATGTTGCTGTAGTAATGCACATGTGAGAAGATGCTGGCCTGAACTCATATGATGGTTTGGGTGGAGTTAGAAAGAGGGTTCAGCCAAGGGTCAAGGATGGAGCGGTGACAACAGCAAGGCTGTGAAGAGTTCACTCTTCCCACTGCCATGAGGGTGTCTGTAGGCCATGCTTCTTTTGTCTGCTACTAAGTTACAACTCTTGGAAAAACAGACTCTATAATCTCTTCATGTTTTCCATGCCATCATTCCATGCAACCATTAATTCACTGAGCAAATTCATTATATATAGTCTGTGCCCTGGAAGAGTTTGCAGAAAATTAAGTGAACAATTAGAAAACCGTACCAGGTTACATCAGCATGTTCGGGTAGGAGCACGGAGATTCTAAAGGGTTTGCATGCTCACGGCCTACTTTGGTTTCGTCTCTCACTCGGAAGGGAAAAACCCCTCAGTGCTAACTGAAATTCATATATGTATGACGGAATTAGAACCAGCACATTGCTGACCTCTCATGAGTTCTTCACCTCCATTCGCAATTGCTTTCTAAAAAACCTTGATGTAACACCGTTTAGAAACATCCAACCTAGCATTTCCAAAACAACTTAAGAATCTTCCATCCATATTCCCTGTTGTGGTGAGTGGTATCACCATCTACTGATCACTCAAACTAAAAACTTCAAAGACAACTGTGACCTTTCTTACCCCTCATTGTGCGTTTGCAATCCAGCTGGTTAGGAAGACTGGTCAGGTCAACATCCAAAATGTATCAATATCCCCATTGAGCTAGTGTGGACCGGCATAACTTCTTCCTTGACTAATGCACAGTCTTGTAGTGGTTTCTTGGGCCACTCCATTTTTCACATTCTCATCAGAGTACTTCTCCTGTAAGCAAATCAGACTGTCGTGACTTGACTTAAAAACCTCAGGGGACTCTCCATACCCAAAGGATAAGATCAAAACTCCTTAACAAGGTCCTTCCCAGTAAGGCCCCAAATTATATTTTTAGTTTCTCTCCCTGGTTAGACTGTCGACTCTACCAGGGTAGAGACTAGGCCTTATTTATCTTTGTAGACTTAATATCTAGTGTAACAGATGGCACATAGTATTTGTTCAATAAATGTTTGCCAAAAGATTAGGGATATAAATGTGACACTTGCCCACTGTATTCATCTACTTGCCTTCAAGTTAAAATAGCCCATGCTGTGTTTTGCTGTAGGCAGCACGGCTGTGGCAGAATGAACTATGGCTTTCCTGGCCTCTAGGATCAGCGTCCTTCTCATCATCATCCCCAGAATTGCGCTGAGCATCCAGTCGTTGAGCTCTTACTGCCAGTGATGGATGATGTATAGAACCGAGACGAAATGTAGCTCACTTGCAGAGAGAAGGATGCACTCACATCCTGGGCAGTTATAAATAAGGCTTGAAAACAGGAATGAGCCTGGAAGAGTGAGTGAGTGTAGTGCACGAAGACTGACTCTCGTTGCTTTGCTGCTAATGGTCTCTAATGGAGCTTTGTTAATTTGGCAGTGAAGCAGGGGAAGGAAAATTGAGAGGGTCTCAAAGGCAAGGGCTGGGACCCCCCTACATGTAGTGGTATCCCTCAGAACCTCTTTAGAGAAGCACACACCTAGAGAGGATGCTGATGATAGAAATTTTGAAGGCTGAAGAGAATTTGTGCTTGAGGAAGGACAGATTATGTGTTACCTGTGTGTATCTGTGTGTGTCAGTAGAAAAAGGGTCAGTGAGGGAATTACCAAATTCCAGTATCTTTTTTTTAATCCAATTATGAGAGGTGTTTATTTTAGATACCTTGGAAAGAAAATAGTCAGTAGTAATCCCAACATCAGGAATAATAAGTGTTACCATTTGGTATTGTTAATTTCAGGTGTTTTATATGGTTATATAAATAGTGGAACATTATTGTTAAGACCACAACCTGTGTCATCAAATTGAAATAGATTTCTAGTCTTATTTACTACCTTCTTGGCCTTGGCCTTAAACTGTCGAAGCCTCAATTTTCTTGTCTACAAAATAGGGATACTAAGTATATAGCCATAGGTTTGTTTTGAAGATTAAATGAAATAACATGCATGAAGTTGCTTAGTATGGTGCCTGACACACATGCAAAGTACACCACAGATGTCCGTCATATTTTCTGTAACAGAATGGATGTTAGGCTGTGTATATGTGTGTAGTTTGGTATCATGCTTTTTCTTTCTAGTACTTTCTTTTTAATTCTTCAAAATATTCTGATTTTGATTGTATGGTAATTTTTTTTACTCTTCTGCTGCGGTTAGAAAGCTAGTTTTCAGCTTTTAACTACTTCTGAATACCACTGGAAACAACTTTCCTTAGCTTAATCTCTACTGTATTTATAATTATTTTCTTCCGATGAATTGCTGGAAGTGGAATACTAGGTTAAAGGGCATGACTATTTGGAGATTCTTCATACCTGGTGCCAAACTGTTTCCTGGAGAGGCTGCACCAATTCATTCTCCTTCTGGCCTATGTGAGAGATCTCATTTCTCACCCTCCCATAGATAAGTACATTTAAATTCTTTCAATTGAGTAAGCCACCCCCTCCCATTTTTCTCTGGAATATTTAATATTAATGGTGGTGGTCACACGAAGAATAAGTGCCTCTTATATAGTATGCTAAGGAAATTGGTATCGTATAGAAGGTGAGACCAAAGGGGAAACTCCATTACTTTGTCCCAGGATACCAGAGGTCTGTGTGCAAGGCTTCTTTCCCACGTTGTGTGTGATTCAACTATAGAAGAGGAGCTGGGCTTCAACAGAAATAGGAGAGGGCTCTTGAATACAAGGGCAGAACAGCAGCTTTCAAAAGGATGCAATACTGGAAGGGCTCCTGAGGGAGATCGTGGGCCCCCGAAGCTTTTAAGAGCAGCACAGTCTCCTCTTTGCTCGGGTGGCTGAAGACCCAACACCCATTCTGCGATTCTGTAGTTATATTCGTGGGGTGTTGGTTTTACGACATTTTGGAAACTAGAAAGAGATGGTTTTTATTCCAATGTACACATCAGGTGACATTTTGAAATAGATGAATTAAGCTCCATTTAGAGCTCTCTCTCCCTTTACGAGTTCAGACAGATGCAGTGCAGACCGGCCATCAGCTGTCTCATCTGAAGCAGGTTCATAAGTGGCAGTAATGTCCACAATCTTCTAAAAATAAAACTTTCTGTATTGTTCTTTTCATGATTGGGCAGTGTTCTATGGAAAGGGGTATTTACTGTTAAAAAGTACATTTAATGGCAGAGTACATAATGAAGAAATGAGTAAGTGCAAAACGCTGTTTTTCCATTCCTGACCAGTCTACCCCAGGTCTTCCCCCTGGATTCTTTCACACAAAGAACACATTGTTATTGGAGCCATTATGGAGCTCCTGCGCTTTGCCAGGCTCTGCGGGGCTCGGGGGAAATGGCTATAGATTGCAGCGGAAAGGTCCATCAGACGGATCACATGTGACCCCACTGTTTCTCAGAAAGAATGCACTAGAACACTTCAGCTGAATAGACAGATTTTCCAAATGTTTTAAATCAGTTTTGAGACAAAAAGAGGAAGATGCTAAGAAATGGATTTGGCCTATACACATTTGACCATGCGGTGCCCATTTCTCTGGAATGCAGACATTAGGGGCTTTCATGTGGATGGGGGACCTTCTGGGGGGGGGAACCCCAGCCCACCACAACAATTAAGCAGCAATTGAAGAAAAGCAGGCAAGAAAAGATGGCCCTGTGTTAGTACAATAGCTCAGGGGCTTTTCATTTTGGGGCATAAAGACAGAACAGAGAGTGTTGTTTTCTTTTTAAAGCCCTTTTAAAAATGGTAACTGCATCCTGCTCTTGTAGATGTATTACTTATGACATCCCAGTTTTCATCCGTTCATGATTTTACATTAGAGTTAAATCTCTGCAGCTTGAATCTCACGGCTGAGTTAGCCAGAGCCCATAAAATATTGAAACCTTTAGAGCAGCAGCCAGCCAGGTTGAGAGAAGTTCATGTCCAAAGCTGAGCTTTAGATTCTGAGACATCCCAATTGGAGTGTAGTACAGAAAAAAGCACTGATAAAATTTTCATAAAAATGAGCTAAGGATATTGCTAGCATGCTTCCCAGCATCTGTATGAAAACTTAATCTGAGCTAATGGAAAGGATATGAAAGCCTTTCTCAATTCAAACACAGTCAATGCATGATTCATAAATTATTGTCAGAGAAGTGATTCAGCTCCCAGATTTATTCTCTTTTGGGTAGAAGTAACCAGAGGAAAACTGGGTCTTTTTGACCTTTAATGCCAGCAAATTTTACAGTAGAGCTGTCAATATAGCCAAGTAAACTGGTCATTTCTCCAAACAGCAACAAAATACCCTCATATACCCAGTGCGAGCTAATATTAACTTGGCCCACTGGGTTACTCACAGCACATTGAGAGCAGCAAATACCAAACGTCTGAGCTTATCTGGCTACATAGGACTGAACGGAATCTCTGTGTGGCCATGCCTACACGGCCCGCAGTAGTTTGGGTGAAATGTAGTTCTCGGGGGTTTGCTCGCTTCCGTACCCTTTGGGTGGTAACAGTGGACTCAATTTCCCCATAGAGAAGGCAGTATTCTTCTTATTATTATTAGCAGCTCAAATTTATAGCTGGAGAAAAGGAGCTCAGGTTTGTGCCTTGGATCATTAAAGAATAGTGTTACATAGAAATTATGGACATTGTTCAGATTAACATAAAATAAGTTTAAGTAAGACAGCATATGGAAACAAATACTCCTGCGTGTTGGGAATCCTGTTAAAATGTTCTTTTAACTTTGTGTTGCTTCACTCAGCTGTGCTTGTGCCCTACAGAATACTAGGCATTGTGGAGCATGTGAGGGTGAATATGTAGACTGTCTTTCATGAGTTAAAAACTTTATGCAATTGAGCTGTAGAATTTCAGACTCGAGAAAGTTCTTAAGAGGTTGCTTTGTGCAGTCAATCTCCTCTTTAGAGCTCTGATCACTTCTGCGACATCCCCATCGAGTGGTCAGCCAACCTACGCTGTACGTGTTTGCTAAGAATGCTTGCCTGTGGTTAACATCCAGTCGCTCAAGTTAGAAACCTGTAGGCAGTTTTGGTTCCTTGTCTCTCAAACCCCTGCACTTGGGAACATGTGCTGCAAGTTCTTAGAAACCAGTGTTTCCAAGAACACTCAGTCCCGCCGCTGTGGTGCTACAGCCTCTGTTCAGGCTTAATTATCTCTCACTAGGACCGTTTCAAATATTCTCCAGGTTTCTCTGCCTGTGATCTCTTCTAAATCAAATTTACCCTGCTTTCTGTCAACGTAGTTTCATTCTAAGACAGATCTGATCATGTCACCCATGTGTTTTTAAAAGCCTCTTTAGGCTCTTCATTTATTACAGAATTAATTCCAAACTCATGAGCATGCTATTCAAGGCTCTCGCAATAGGACTGGCTCCTCTCTATGCAACCCTAGAATAGTAGTTCTCGGTCCTGTTTGCAAGTCAGACCCACCTGCAAATACCAAACACCACTTTCAGTAAATACCAAAACTTGGATGCAACCTGCAACCTGAGATCAAGTGTGTGCGAATTTGGGGGAGCAGGACACAAACGCAGGGATATTTTTTGAAATCTCCCCAGAGGAGAGTGATGCATAGCCAGGGCTGGACTTAGTGCTTTAGGAGCACTGGGTCATTTCCCCTTCTTTTAACACCCATGAACTTTCATGCTTCTGTGCTTTTTTTCCCAAGCTGTTACATGACCTGAAATCCTAGTCATCTCATCCCAGCCTAGGACAAAGGCAAACATTTGTATTTAGAGGAGCGTTGTGGAGTAGTGAGGACATTGAGGGGACTTGAAAGAACTGAAGAGGTTTACCCAGAGGAGGGACAGTGGGGTAAACTGAGTGTCACACAGTATTCTGGGGACTGCTCTATGGGCTGGGAGTACAGTGAAACTGTTTGGACCATAGAACGTAAGCTCCGTGCGAGTAGGAGTCTTCTCCGTTTTGTTTCACATTGTAACTCTAATCCATAGGACAGTCTCGAGGATATAGTAGGTGCTCAGTAAATGTTTACAAAAAGACTGAACGTGAATTTGCGCGGCCTCTGAGATATACAGGTAGTACAAGATACCCAAGTAATGCTCACCTGGAATTTTTGGCTGTCATTAGCTCACTCCAGCACTTGAGTTCACAAAGATGTTTTCTGAATTGTGAATCTGTCATTTAAAGTATGAGAATTCTCCCAGGCTTCTGTTACTTGCAAACATACGTCCTAACCACCAGAATGAAGTTGTGCATGTTTTTTATTTTCATGGGTGTGATGTGTGAAGGTGCCTGCCTTGCTCCCAGATTTATCAGTCATTTCTGAAGTGCCTTGTCTGGGCCCAGTAATGTAAGTTTGTTAAATGTGAGAGTTCAAGTGCAGTGTCATAAGTAGTTCTCCCCTCAAAGATCTTACTGTCTAGTTGAAGACTAAATCACTATAAAACAAAATAATAGGAAGACAGAAGGCAGTCTAGCACTAAGCCAATAAATAGGGTATGTGAGGTATGACTGGAAATTAAATAATAAAATAGATAGGTACCCCTCCCCTGATAGATGAAGTGCAAGGCTAATTTTCACACTTCTCCTCAAGTGCGAGTGCTCAATGGGCAAGCCAATTTCATTCCCAAGGCAGAAATCTACATGCAGGTGTTATGCTAGAATTCTGTCCCATCTTGGCCATGGTCAAGCCTTGCAGTGGTCCTATGTTAGATTCTGCCCCAAAAAGGCCTGATGATTTTATATTCCGAGCCTTTTAGAGATATTAGTGCAATTGGAGTCTTGCTTTGAATAGTTGCTATCTGTATCTTCAAATTTAAGAACTATGAAGTAATATTCTAAGGCAGGAGGAATTACTTCAAATAATTAGGTCAACTCAAAGTCTTTCAGCAGCTGACGGAGGAGAGCTGTTTGGACCACTTCCCTGCATGCCAGCCGCTTCCCCGAGCCTCTTACCATGAGCCCAGGAGGCTCAAGGGTGGGAAGGGCTCTAGGGCTATTGCTAGCCTCGGGGATACCAACCACGGTATAGCAGGAAAGCCAGGACATCCTAAAAGTCACCTCTGGTTTTGAGAGCCTTTTCTGTCCTTAAGGGACTGTCTTACATGCCAAGATGTATAGGATCTGTACATAGAAGCCAAGGGAGGGAGGATACAAACCAGGGCGTTATTGAAATCACGCCTAGGGGAAGCAAGAAGGTGCTTCTAATTAGCTTTGCAAAAATCACTCTGATAACAAGGCTGGGATCAGAAAAAGGGGCTGAGGTATCCTTGTATACCTGTGTATGGAATATTTCAAAACACTCCCTGTAATTGTGCAACATCAATAGAGCTGCTATTTCAAGAGCTGGTAGAGATAAAATTCTACTGTGTGGTTAAAATGCCGGTCTTTGTGCTAGAAGATTAAAGAGAACAATCTTTTGTTTATTTCTCTTTGCTGTGTGGGGCACATAATTGTATTAGCAGCATTACCAAAGTCCCGAAAAGATACCTTATTTAGGTTGATTAAAAAAACCACCACCACCACCTAAAATCAGCTTCTCACCTGAAAAAGCAAGTACCTAAGGAAAAGCCCTGGGAAGCAGGGCTATGTCTTGCTCACGGTTTCCTTCTACTGCGCAGCATCTGAGGCCGTTTGGTCTCAGGGTGTCTGTCACCTATAGCCTCCGATTTCATGAGTGCTGACCTCATTTGCTTCCTTTGTTTTTAATTGCCCAAGCAGCAGTGGCAAAGGAGGCGAGGAGCACCATTACAGCTCACCAAGTTAACATACATAAATGGCTCTGTTACGTGGGGGGCTGCAGTGAGTCACGTGACAGAGAGCAAAGGCAGCCCAGCGCGCAGAGGGAGCAATTTTCTGCCCCGCAAACAGCCCTTCAGGTGCTGTCGTTCATCTTTCTGTGACTCGCTCTGTCAAAGTCCGCCCAGAGCAGAGGTGTTCAGGGACCCGACAGGCCATAAGTGTCCAGCTGAAAACCTGGGAGATATCCCCAGGCCCTAGGAGTTCACTTTTTCAGTTGCGCTGATTTACTTCAGAATGCTCCTTCAGGGAATTTCGACCTTCCGTTGCTTTACTTCCCATTTCCTTCCTTGTCATCTTTAAAAATCCATTAAAGATCGCGCAGGCAGTTTCTGCAGGCTCCAATTTCTGAGAGTTTCTGTCGCTTAATAAAATGCACCCTTTCAGTAGGTTGTGGTCTCTTTTGTGTGATCGGGGCTTGGATGCTATTAAGACTTTTAATTAGAGATCAAGAAAGCAGAAGATGGCAGAAATTCTCAGGGAAGGCAACATTTTCCTATCCGGGGGTCTAAAATGGGCTTGGATGCTATTAAGCATCCAAGATCGGGGCTTGGATGCTATTAAGACTTTTAATTAGAGATCAAGAAAGCAGAAGATGGCAGAAATTCTCAGGGAAGGCAACATTTTCCTATCCGGGGGTCTAAAATGGCCACTTGGCTCACAGATCCAGTCTAGAAACACTAAGTATGGATTATCAAAAGAGGAGGCAAAATTAAATATGCTCTGCACCCCCCATTTCCCCCTGATTATTCGTTTCAAAGGCCTCCAATTGCCAAGGTTAAGTGTTTATTGTCAACGCCCACGGAAGGCTGCTTTAGGAGAAGAAATTCAGCTTTTAATTTGTTTACAAATCCAATTTCCAAGTGTACTCCTTACCCAGCAAAGCACAGACATCTTCTGAAGTCTTGCCTGTATTTTCTTTCCTCCCACTGAGTCTTCTGTCTTTAGCCTTGCACACAGTTCCTTCACTGTGTAATATGCATGCAGCTTTCTCCACGATACAGGAAGATTATATTCAAATGCCACCTTGCCGATCATATCATATTAATTCAGGTTTGTCTATCATTTTGTGGTTGCTGCTTTGCCTTAGGTATTATAATAACAATACCTCACCTGTCATATCCCACTAGCACTGCCTCACCTAGAAAATTGCTCTAATATTGCCTCGGATCTTACAGACCTATTTTACTTTAAAAAAAATTTTTTTTGCACAAGCTTACCTATTACAGCATAATAATTGAACTTTTATTGGAAGCCTCCACGTATATTTTTACTCTGCGTTTTTTTTCTAGTCCAGCAGTTGTTACATGTTCATTCCACAGCAGATTGAATCATTCAAAGCCAGTCTTTCTGCTCATCAGTAAAACATCTTGTTCTCTTTTCAAACCACTGCCAATCTCTATTTGGGTAGCTTTAGTAATATTTCCAAATAGATGAGCAGCTATTCAAAGTGTTATTTATTTGGGGATTTTAATATTAGGCAATATTATATGTCTCTATGAAAAGCTGTCTGGAAGTCTTGGGTTGAAAATCTGAGCTTAATATTTCATTTCTGGTGACAAAAATTTAAATGTACATGTTTGAAAACAAAATACCATATCTTTGAGACATGATTTTCAGAGAAACCCGAAGTGTGACAAATGCCAAGTGGAGATTTCTTTTTGCAATAATATAGAGTTTGCATTCATGCATCTTTTGTTTTAATTGCGAAAGGTGCTTAAATAATTTTCAAGCATCCGCTGCCATAGGTAATTTGGTCTCAGGGCTTTCGAGAAATCTGGCTGCCTTAACATGGCATGTTGAATTAGAAGAAGGCTACCTTTTAAGTGCTATATAATGAAAACAAATGGTACATTTAAAGCCTGCCACTGCCTTGTAATGTATGCTGTGTTCTAGAGAGAAGAGTAAGTTACTGGGAACAAATACCATCTCATTGGCTAAAAAGCCGTCACCAGTGTCTTTTCACATAATTAGACTGGACATGTTTTAGAAAAATGAAATGACAGAGATCCACTGTTAAGCTGCAAATAGTATTCAATGGCATTATCAAATGCAGAGATTCCAAGGTTTGCATATTAATTGAGAGAAGGTGCTAATTTGAGTGCTTTAAGCTCCGTTCACAAGCCTGTTTACATGCTTTGTTCCACCTGGACCTGTTTGGAGGTTTGTCAGAAACCTAACAAGCAGAAAAATATTGCATTTGAAAATACACATGCATGTTTAATTAAGCCAGGGCCACTGAACATTCCTCAATATAGTTAGCTGGTGAGGTTTAAGCTCCATCAGAGCATCAGGCATTATCACCTTTTGAAGTATTGCCGAATCTTTAATATTTAAAGCACAAAGCAGACTGTAATAAAAAATTCTAGCAGACCCTAGAAGATTAAAGACGCTTTATAAATGTGACAGTTTGTAAATGGAACACCAGTATTAAAGGATCCCCCCGATATTTCACAGCATATTTTTCAGGTGTATGCTAAATTATGAATACAATTAAATAGCTGTAATTATTCTCCAGGAGTGGACAGCACATTTAAATGCCTATGAAATTTGCAGTTGGCTACAGAATAGGGATTTACAGCGTAGTGGCCTGAGCAGGCAGGGTAAATCTTCCTAGCAGGTATCAACCAAAGCTCTTCGAAATCCAGGGAGAACTTACCTCACTCACCTCATCTGACGTGCGTCCTTCAGGAGTCTGAAGCCAATGACCACCCTGGATAAGCGCACAACTGCAAAGAGATGTGTTGGGAAAGAATTAACTAGGGCTGCTGTACCCAGAGGCGTGTGTCATAGGAGCCATGTTTGCAGCCACCATTAAACAAAAGAGCTCTGGGGTTTCTGTCTTTGGCACACCAACCTGATCAAACATAAGCAGTACCTGGCATAGAGTCAGCTCTAAGCAAATATGTGTGAAATAAGTGAATGAATGAGTTATAATAAGTATCAAATCAGGAGCCTATTCTCATACCTTAATATTTTCATTAAATGAGTTTTCCTGGAAACTAAATGCAGCTTGATTTAGTCAAATCCAGAAAAAGTAGGGAGGAGAATGGTATGTTTCTCACTTGGAGCAAGAACATATATCACAGTGTTTTTTAGTTATCAGATACTTTTATGGGAGGTGAGATAGTGTGTGAATTACAACTAATCACCTACAGAAGCTGGCCAAGTCATTGAAACTCAATCGACTTCAACTTCCACCTCTGGAAGATGATTAGAGTGGAAATAAATGAAATAGAGACCAAAAGAACAATAGAAAAGATAAGTGAAACTAAAAGCTGGTTCTTTGAAAAGATAAGCAAATTTAGACAAACCTTTAGTTTGATTTACCAGTCAAAAAAGAGACAAGACTCTAACAAAATCAGATATGCAAAACCTGTTACAGCTGATACCACAGAAATACAAAGAATCATAAGACACTACCGTGAACAATTATATGCCAACAAATTGGACAACCTAGAAGAAATGAATAAATTCCTAGAAACCTACAACCCACCAAGTCTGAACCACGATGAAATAGGAAATGTGAACTACTGACTACTAGCAGGGAGATTGAATCCATAATCAGAAACCTTCCAATAAACAAGGCCCAGGACCAGATGGCTTCACTGGTGAATTATACCAAACATTCGAAGAAGAATTGATACCATCTTTCTCAAACTCTTCCAGAAATAGAACAAGGGGAAACTCTTCCAAAAACATTTTATGATGCCAACATTACCCTGATAGCAAAACCAGGCAAAGATACCACACACAAGAAGAAAATTATAGGCCAGTATCCCCGATGAACACAGGTACAAAAGTCTTCAACAAAATGTTACCAAACTGATTTCAACAATACATTAAAAGGCTCATACACCATGATCAAGTGGGATTTATTCCAGGGATGCAAGGCTGGCTTAACATCTGCAAATCAGTCAGTGTGATACACCACAGTAACAAAATGAGGATGAGAATTATATCATCTCAGGTAAAGAAGAGGCACTTGAAAGAATTCAACATCCATTGATGATAAAAACTTTCAACAAAGTGGGTACAGAGGGAACATACCTTGATGTATAATAAGTCCACAGCTAACATCATATTTAATGGTGAAGAGCTGAAATCATCTCCTCTAAGATCAGGAGCAGGACAAGGATGACCACTCTTAACCACTTTTACTCAACATAGTATTTGAAGTTCTACTAAGAGCAAGAAAAGGCATCGAATTGGAAAGGAGGAAATAAAATTGCCACTATTTGCAGATGACATATTATACACAGAAAACCCTAAAGACTCCATGAAAAAAATGTTAGAACTAATGAACAAATTCAATGAAGTTTTAGGATAAAAAAATCCATACACACAAATATGTTGCATATCTTTACACTAAAAACAGATTATCAAAAAGTAAGAAAATAATCCCATTTACAATTGGATCAAAAAGAATAAAAATGCCTGGAAATAAATTTAACCAGGGAGGTGACAGACCTGTATAATGAAAACTACAAGACTTTAATGAAAGAAATGGAAGAAGACACAAATAAATGGAAATATATTCCATGTTCATGGATTGGAAGAATTAGTATTGTTAAAATGTCCATACTACCCAAAGCAATCTAGAAATTCAGTGTAGTCCCCATCAAAATTCCAATGGTGTTTTTCCACAGAAATAGAACAGATAATCCTAAAATTTGTATGGAGCTACAAAATACCCTGAATCACCAAAGCAATCTTGAGTAAAGGGATAATAATTCCTTTTTGTAAGAATTAAATGACACAATGAATGCCAAGCCCTTTGCTTGACACAGACACATAGGGATGGCTTAATAAATAATAACCTTCCACTGAGAAAGGCAGCACAGGTTAGTAGTGAAAAGCAGAGATTCCGGCTCCGACTGCCTAGGTTTGAGCGGCTCTGCCACTCTACTAGCTGACCTTGGGCAGGCTGTTTGATTTGCCTGTGCCTCAGTTTTCCTGGCTGTAAAATGGAGATAATAATTGAACCTACTCCAAAGGGTTATTATAAAGACTGAAGGAGTTAGTATTTGTAAAATGGTTGCAACTAGGCATGACACTTAGTAAGCAAATAAGGTTTTGGGAAATAAAAACAAGCAGTAATTCTGTTGCCTGCCACTGGAGACTTCTGGAAAGGGGTGTTGAAACTGTTGCAACTCTTTGTGAGGCAAATGAACTGCACTTCAGAAAGGACGAAGGAGAAGCCTCTGTCATTTTGCAAAAGCTCTTCAATGCCTGTGATACAGTGTAAGGAACTGCAGGGGCTGTTTCTGGCTCAGGGCTCAGGTGTTCTCTAAAAGCCTGAAAAATAATGCGGCTATTGGAAACTTTTCACCGTGTTGAGGAAAACAGGAGCTTCTCAGCCATCTACGTCAGCAGGAGAAGCCGGTATCCCCTCTCAGCTGCTCTGCTGAGACAATGTGGCCCTTCCCTGTCCCCACGTAGAAGATTGATGACATTAGCCTTGCTTATTGAGACCCTACAATGGCAAGTGCTCTCCAAACTCGTGATTCCTCAGAACTCCATGAGGAAGGCAGTATTATTATCACGGTTTCACAAATGAGGAAATTGAGGCACAGTGCAGTTACTTCCTCTGCCCAAGGGTCTAGAGCCCGTAAGGGGTGGAGAAAAAACACAACACAGGCCATCTGGCTCTGGAGCCTGTATTACTAGCCACTAGGCTATATTGCCCTTCTGGGTGAATGTGTATGATTGCTCAGAAATTTCAAACTGTTTTGAGTTCTAGTGAGTCTTGGTGTTGAGGTAGGGTGATGACCACTGCTTATGTTCATGCTTCTGTAATTAGAGTGTGTGTCTGCATGTGTGTAGGAGATACGTGTGTGTGTGTCTGTTTATTTCAGGGAATCCCAGGAAGCAGAACTTAATTGTTTTTTGCTGAAAAGCAGTAACTAAGAGTGAAGGTACAATGGGTGGGAAAATTTGTCAAAAGGCCAAATTTTCTTCCTCCTAGGAAGAAATAAGTTCATACCTCAATTTATCAAAACCCTTGGATAGTCCCCTCACACTGCCTCTGGGTTTCACTGTGTGGCTTGCTTTGGCCAATGATAAAATAGCAAATTTCATACAAACATGAAAACTGCTTGTGTATTGGGACTTTACCTTTCTGGCTACTCTTGGGTCTTTGCTGCCGTGTAAGAATGCTTGGCTAGCCTGCTGGATGGTGTGGAACATGCAGTTGCCTCCCTTACCCTGTTGACAGCTGTCAGTCCCTGAACTTGTGAATGAGACTCTTCTAGATCATTCAGTCTCCAGCTCATTCCCTCTCTGTCTTCCCTCTAACCACAGACATATGAGAAAACCTCGTATAAGCCTCCCCAGAAAAGAGCTATCCAGCTGACCACAGGACATCCTTTCTATTGCTACCCTCAAACCAGAGAAATCCCTGCTAGAGCACCAGTGAAATCACTGGCAGTGGTCAGAGATTCATGCCTTCGTTTGCGTATTCATTTATTAACTCAACAAATACTGTGTGATTTTCTTTTGTGCTACATCCTGGGCATACAGTACTGGAAAGACAGGAACAGTTTTTAGGAAACTACCTTGGAAGAACATACGTATGGGTGAGAGGGGTAGTAAACCAGCCTGTTAGGGTGCTGTAGGCCACGTGTTTTTACAGGCAGCAACACTTGACAGTAGTCAGTGTGAGGAGCTTTGGAGAGAGATGATGAGTCTCTGAGAATTGGGTAGTATTTAGTATTGGAAAATCATTTAAATATTAAAAATAAATGCTGCCTTATTAATACCACAAGTGGTCCAGCAGTTCAGATCAGAAAGAGATACAGTTGATTATGTTTGCTAAGTTGGAACCATACAGTACATACTTTTGATAACTTAGTCTTTTTATTAAATAATATATTATGTGATTAAACATTGTAATACAACAGAATTTTTAACTGACACATAGTATCAACAATATAAATATATTTCATGAATTCTCTATTGTTAGACTTTTTTTCCAAAAATTAATATTAAAGAGTAATACTAAGATAAGCATCCTTTTTCTTATTATCTTAATTATACTTTATTATTTATATTTTCTATTTATGTTTTATTCTAGATTTTATAAGTTATATTTTCTTATTTTCTTAGGGTTTTCAGGGTTTATGCTCATTTAAAAATCATTGAATGTCTACTGTAAAATTTACCTCCCAAAAAATTGTACTAATTTACAATTCCAACATTTTATAAGATTTTGGGGCCTACTTTCTTAAGTGGCATTCATTTAGTTACTTTCTTCATAAAAACGTTGCCATGTTCTGCTGAGAGGAGCTTACTACATGCAATCAGTGTTGTCTGTTGAGTCTCAAAAGAATTCATTTCACTTAAAACCTAATGTGTACCTGCCCTGGGCCAAACATTGACCCCGTTATCATATCATACTTAAACAGGAGTTGGGAAACACGGAAAGTGACAGAAGCAAGCCATGTTGCACAGAACATAAACTTCACAGATACCTCCTGAGGAAAGTACTCATAGTATTTGGAAAGTTTTCGAATTGAGTCAGGAGTCATCTTAGTTCGACTCTTGGTTTCACCACGGGCCGTCTGTAATTGCCAATAAGAACAAATATGTACTCGTGTTAATACCATAAACCAAATAATACATTAAGTGTTAAAAACATAACATCTCCTTTCAATTTTACTGCTATCCTGAGTACCATTATTAATCCAGTTTTACAAATGAGAATGTCCATGCCCCAAGAAGGATGTTAATTGCCAAGGTGTCTTAGGGCTTTTATCTGTTGTGTCACACTTCTAACCGACTGACTTTGGTCAAATCATTTACTTTTGTTAAGGATCAGTTTATTCATACTTAAAACAAGGAGTTCAAACTAAGATGACCTCTAAATTCCTTCCACTTCTAATATTTTATGATTCAGACATTCCATGTTACCCATACTGTCTTCTTAGCAAACAGAGCTTGAGAAATCTTGACCAAACATTGCAGTAGGTGTGGAACTCTTCCTTCAGATAGGAAGTTTCCAACTATAAATCTCTAATACTTTTTAAGTAGAAGGGTAACTGTGGTTCTGACTTTGAAATCTCAGCTCCAGTATTCTTCATCACCATATTTCCTCTCTCTTTCTACCGCTGTGCTTTTTTTTTTTTTTTTTTGAAAAAAGAGGTGTGTGTGTGGGGGAGGGAATATATCTTTTGCGGAGAGAAGAAGAGACTTGGAAGTACACTTCTTCTAATTCTACTGTAGCAGGGAATAGACTTAATTAAGTAAACTTAATTATCTACTGGGAAATTTCTTTTCAAAATAAATACTTGAAATGGCCCAGATGTAAGAGAACACTAAGTTACTTGCATAGTTATCATGGATAAAGCCTACCTAGTTACATTGTTTTATAAAATACTATGTAGAGGATGTCTAGGTAACATGGCAAACCACTCACACATACTTACTGCCTTTCTGTTCCAAAACTCAATAAAATGACCACAAAAGTAGGTATAAACTGTAAGGGCAAAAGAAATGGAAAAGGATATGTAAAAGGATGAGAGATTTCCAACGCATTTTTATAATCATGCAAATGAATACAGAAGCGGTAACTGCCTTAGGGTGGAGGGAAGCTATGGCTTAAAGCCTATGTGGGAGGAGGAACCTGTAAGAAGTAAGCGGACTCACTTCGCAGAACTCTGGAAGAACACAGGCTTGGAGACTCCTAGTATCATAAGTGTGTGTGTGTGTGTGTGTGTGTGTGTGTGTGTGTGTGGTGTGAAAGGTGGGGGCAGGGTGTCTGACAAGTGGTGCTGACATCAGAGCAACTAGTTAAAATTCCTTAAACAGCAATATTGAACCCTTAGCTTCTATCCACATCAAGGCAGAAAATGTACTTCTATGCAGGAGATCAAAGGGATAGTTTCTGGATAAATTGTACTACAGAAACTCTGAATTTGAAAACAAAAAAGAGAGAAGCTGAGGTAGAGGTCTAAAAAGTTTAGGTGAGTGTTTTTCTTCTGGCTCTTGCTAATTACTTGTCTTACTGAGAACAGCTAGAAGAGCTGTACAAACATTTTTAAAGGATCTATTTGAAGATATAACAGACTACCAAGGCATTCAAGATTTAAGGGACCAAGATCCCTGACACAAGGAAAGTGGAAAGTGGTAAGACTAACATGCAGCATTGCTCTGTCCTCAGTTTATAAGCGACAACCAGGACACTGCAGATTTATGGGTGATAGAGAGACGAAAGTTTAAGTTTGGAGTCTGCCCAGACGTTAGGGTTTTGTATAAAGACATATCCTGGAAGTAAGGGCAAACCTGAAATAGACCAGTCTCGTAAAGACTACAACCTAGCTTCAAATTATTGATCATATCAAGGAAGATATTTTCCATGCCAAATTATTGCTAGAAGGAAATGTACATTAATTTTGGAGGATAACAACATTATCAAGAGCCTGAAGTTTTCTGTTTGAAGTGCAATGTCAGGGACTTGGTTTTCTGGTTGTTGTTGTTGTTTTTTTTTTTTTAAGGCAAATCTGAAGACATAAAGACATAAATAACTAAAAATGAAGGAAAAACAGAAAATAGAAGTATCCAAAAGAAATCCAGATATTGGAATATTAGAGATTTTGAAATATGTTGTAGGAAGAAAAATATATAAAAACTCAGGAGATAAATGGAATCTATAAAAATAAATGGATATTTTATATATGAAAATACAAAAAGTGATATTAAGATAGCAATATACGGATTTAAGAGATGATTAAAGAGCGTTGAAGAATGGATTAGTCAACTGGAAGATAGGTCAATTAAAAATCTAAAATAGGGAGGAAATAAGGTTGGCAAATATAAGAAAAGACATAAAGGACTGATGGGACTCATGAAAAGATGTATCAGTTGCATAACAAGTCCAGGAGAAGAAGAGAGATAATATAGAATGAATCAGTATTAAAAGAAATAACAGAATTTTATAAAGTTGATAAAAGATACCAGGTTTATAGATTCAAGAATTTCTATAAATGCCAGACATGATATATAGAGAAAACCATACTTAGACACACCGTAGTAAAACTGCTGACAACAACAACAAAATACATAAAGAGAAAATCCATAGATTCAGACTCATTACCTTCCAAGGAGTAATAGTAAGGTTTACAAATGACATCTCTATAGGAAAATGGAAGCCAGAATACAAGGACATCTTTTATGTATTGAAAGAAAATATCTACCTAGAATTCTGTACCTAACAAAACATGTATTTCAAAAATGAAGGCAACACAAATATATATTCGGACAAAAATGGATAACAGGTTATAAGCAGATCCGTACTGAAAGAAACACTAATAGAATTCTTTCGGTAAAAGGAAATGTATAGCACTAAACAGAAACCCCAAGATGCAGAAAGGAATGAAAAGTAGTGGAAAATACAATCATTGAGGAGGCTAAATGAGTATTTTCTGTATAAATATATTAAATAATGTGAGGTTTAAAATGTTTGCTATTTAAAATATTGAAATATTTGGCAATAAGAAAAAAGGTGGAAGAAATCAATAAAACTAAGTGAGGATGTCTTATAATTTCTAGGGTAACCATTAAATGAATAATAAAAGAATATAATTTATCATAGTGAGCATTGAGTAATGTATAGAATTCTTGAATCAATATGTTGCACACTTGAAACTACTCTAGCATTGTCTGTCAATTATACTTCAGTAAAAAAATAAAAGATTATAGCTAGCAAGATAATAAAAGGGTATAATGAGTAATGAAAATACTTCTTTAATTCAAAATAAGGTAAGAAAAGAGAAATAGGGAACATGGTACAGGGTAGGTCAAATAGAGGAAAAAGAATAAGATGATGGATTTAAAAACAAGTGCGTCAGTAAATATATTAAATGTAAAAGGTAAAACACTCAACAATGATTGTTTACATAAAAATACAAGAAACCTATTAAATCTAAGAATAAAGAAAGATTGAAAGCAAAGGGTAGAAAAAGATAATGATGCAGACACTAATGTTAAACAAGGTATATTTTAAGGCAAGATTCATTACTGGAGATAAAGTAGAACGTTTCATAGATGATCTGTTGGGTTTACCTAGCAGAAATGCATAATTATTATAGATGAATATGAGCCTAACCACATCAAAATATACAAAGCAAAATTCATTGAACTGAAAGGGAGGGAGAAATAGACATATCTGCAATCATATTGGGAGAGTTTAACACACTTCTTTCAGTATTCACTGGAACAGACAAAACATCAGTTAAGACATAAAAGATTTGAATTCAACAACTTCTATTGACATATATAGAAAATTATACCCAGAACTGAGAAATACATATTCTTTTCAAGCGAAAATGTATCATTTACCAAAATTTGCCATTTTTTATGTCACAAAGTAACTTTTATGAACTTCAAAGGATTATTAATATTCAAAGTATATTCTCTTAACCACAGTAGAATTAACTAGAAGTCAGTAGTATAAAGGATAGCTACTAAATCCCCCAAAGTTTGGAAATTAAGGAAAACACATTATAACAACCCAAGAATCCAGCCCAAAGAAGAAACCACAATTAGGAAATAATATTAAATGAAAAAAGTATATTAAACTGTGTGGGATGCAGGTAAAGCAGGGAAAATATTTAGGTATCCATTTCAAGAAATTAGAAAACAGAAAGTTAAACCCAAAGAAAATAGAAATGAAGAAATAAAAAAGATAAATAGAAAAGAAATATTTAACAAAGAGTATTCATAAAACAAAGTTTTTCTTTAGAAAGACTATAAAATGATGAGCAGCTAGAAAAGCTGTTCAAGAAAATAAGGGAAAAGGCACAGATTACCAACATCAGGGATGAAAAAGGAGAGGAGCTAACACTACAAATTCTACAGATATTAGAAAGATAATAAAAGGATATCTGGAAAATATTAAGGCAATACATTTGAAAATGTAAATGACAGGAATAAAATTTTTGAAAAATATGATTTATCAAAACACAAGAAGAAACAAAGTCCACACACACACACACACACACACAGAGAGAAAATTTCAGGCCCAGATGGCTTCATTTGTGATTCTCCCCAGATGTTTAAGGGATAAACATGTACTAGTATTACACAAAGTCTTGGAGAGAAGAGGAAAGGAAAGAACACTTCCCAACTCATTTTATGAAGCTAACATATTCTGAACACAAAATCTGACAAAGACATTAGAAGAACGAAGAATTAAAGGACAATATCTGTTATGAACATAGAAGCAAAAATTCCAAACTAAATGTTAGCAAATAAAATCCAGCCATATATAAAAATGTGATACATCATGACTGAGTGGGATTTATTTTAAGAATGAAAGATTGAATTAACATTAGCAAATTTAGTATGTTCACTTCATTAACTGCATAAAGAAAACCCATATGATTATCTCAACAAATGCAGGTGAAACACTTGATAAAGTCAACACCTGTTTTGATAAAAATACAAGACAAAGTCTTTATACAAAATCAACTATATGTCTATACAAGTAACAAAATATCAGAAAATGAAAAATTTTAAATGCATATACAATAGTATTAGAAATAAAACATCAAGAAAAAGAATAACAAAAGATTTGCAGAATATAAAGAAAAATATGTTGCTAACAGAAATCAGAGATTTTCTATCAAAAACTTATGATGTACTATATGCTGGCTAACTGAACATAATAAAAAAAGTAAAAATAAAGATAACCAAACAAAAAGATCTTAAATTTAAAAAGAAGAATGTACCATATCCAGGGACTGGGATAGTCAATAAAGTAACATGTGAAGTCTCCCCTAAACTGACCTGTACATTCAGTGCTATCCTATACAATATCTCTAGTTCTCTTTCTACACGTAAAGAAAAAAGTAACTGTAAAATTTATATAGGGGTGCAAAGGATCCCGTGTCATTAAGGCCAGATATCAGATGTAATTATCTTAAGCTTTGTGGACCAGAATGTCCCTATTACAATGGCCCAAAACTACCATTGTAGCCAGGGAACAGTCATAAACAATAGGAAAATGAGAAGAAATGGCTGTTTTCCACAAAGACTTAATCTGAAAAATCAGTTGTTAGTCCCACTGTTGGTTTGCCAACTTCTGGTCAGTATAATCTTGGAAAAGAACAGAGTTGGGGAACTTAAACTATCATGGTATCAAAATTTGAAATTACAGTATGGAGATGTGTGGTATTGAAGCAAAATAGACCAGTGGAATGTTGCAGAGCCCATAGGTTGCCTTTTTCCCTTAACTCATCCAATTGAAATGAATGAAATATTTTAAAATGTTGCCTCCAAGTCTAACTGGCCTATTATACTGTATAAGAAGGAAAAGCTTGTAATATGTGAAGAATGAAAGACTACATGACTTGAAGGTGTGGTTTCTGTGGCTAGCCTAGAGAAAGGAGTAAAACCTGAAAATGATTAGCCATAATCCCCCAAGAGAAGAATCTGTATAGATCTTCTGAGTAACCAAAGCATGGTTTCAGTTACATAGCAGCATTTTGTGGTAGGTGATATTACTTTCCATGTGCGTGTGAAATGAAAGACTTCCCTGCCTTATACGTACGCGTTTGAATGTTCAGGACTCCGTTCGAGTCATTTGTGCATTGCCTGGTGTACAGACGGTGTATGAGTTGGGATATTGGTTTAGCTATTATAGCAATCTAAATTAAAAATGACTTAAATGAAACATTTCTCCTATGTAAGGGTCTGAGCTGGGACATGCTCCAGGGGTTGGGTAGCTCTGGGAGGGCTTCCACATATCCAAGTTCCTCCTGTCTGGTTGCTCTGTAATTCTTTAGGGTATGGGTCTCAAACGTTCATGTGCATCTGGGATCCCTATTCAAATGTGGATTCATATTCAGTAGGTCTGGGAATGGGACCGGAGCTGCCTCGTTGCTAATGAACTCTCCAGTGATGCCAGTGTGCTGCTTCGGAGACCACACTTAAATATATCCAGGCCTCCCCCCACTCTCACCCCCCAAAATATCACGGCTCACACATCAAAACCACCTGTCTGGATTCCTTCCACCTGGATATTATGTCAGATTTTACTGTGGCCGCTGTTAACAAATAACCACCAGCAATGTGGCTTAAAACAACAGAAATGTACTCTCTTGTAGTTCTGGAGGCCAGACGTCCAAAATCAGTTATGACTGGGCCAGACTCACGGTGTCAGCGGGGCCACGCTGCCTCCCCCAGAGTTTCTAAGGGAGAGTCCAGTGCTCGCTTCTTCCAGCATCTGCCATCTACATGTATTTTGAGGCACAGAAGAAACAGCCCCCGATACCTTAAAACCCATAAAACTTATTTTGGACTTCGAGCTCCAGAACTGTAAAAGAATAAATTTGTGCTGCTCTAAGTCATAGAGTTTGTGATAACTTGTTATAATGGCAGTAGGACACTAATACAGTGGTAGACCCCAGCTACACAATTGGGATTTATGGTCAGATGGACTGGGCAGTTGCCGACCCAGCACCTCGGGACAGAGCCAGTAGAGAAACCCGTGTCCGTGAACAGGGCATGCGCAAGTAAGCGTGTGCTAGGGAGGGTCATAGCAGTTCTGTGGTGGCCCCGACCTGTGGCTCCTGTCTGTTCCGCTGCTGCAGGGCTGAGTCTGAGAGCAGTGTGGAGTCCATTGTCAGCAGTGAGGAGGTGGTGGTGTAAACAGAGGGAGGTCTGGAGGGAATAAGTTGTGTCCAGTGGCCATTGTGGTACAGGAGAGTCTGAGGGAGTCAGACTGTTGTCAGAATAATGTGGGGAGAGATTGAGAACTGTGAAAATGGTTCTTGTCTCAAAGTCTGTCTGGCACTCTGATTAGGTCTGGGCCCACAGATGAGCCTATCGATAGACCTTAGAAAGGCAGCCTGCCATGTGAGAAAGGTGCTGCCTGGCTGTTTTAAGAGTGCAGGTAGGTTGCTGCAATAACTTGGAAAAAGTTAAGATACTGTTTGCCCCAAATCTTGGGGTTAGGATTTCTGTGCTCTGTGGAGATCGTTTTCCTTGACCCGAGGAAGCTGTTTTTGGTCCTTGTGTCTAAATTTGAAATTTAGAAACTACATCATGCCTAAAAGCTCTTAAGGAAGTATAATAAAAAGGTGTTCATATGTTGGTTTTGCATGATAATGCAGGGGTAAACTCCTGAAGGGAAAGGCTTGTTTCCTTCACGTCTTCCTCTAGCTTGTGTGCCTGCGCACAATGTAGCTCTATCCCACCACCGTCATGTCTTGAATGTTGATTATGGCAAGTGTCGTCCTAACATGTTTAAATATTTTAGCTGATGTGCCCAAAACCCATGAAAGAAGATATTATCATCTTTATATATGAAGAGCCAGATTTAGAGAAATTAGGGACTTATCCAAGTTCAACAGCCAAACCAATTTTAAAAATCAACAGCGACTCCAAAGGCCAACCTTCTTAACTATGGGGATATATTGCCTTATTTTTAAAGGGTCATCATAACCATTTTTAAGTGTATACTTTTGCAGTGTTGGGTACGTTCGTACTGTTGTGCAACCAATCTCCAGAACTCCACAACTCCAGAACCCTTTCATCTTGCAGAACTATGGCTCTATACCCATTAAAAAGCAACTCCCCATTCTTCCTACCCTTTAGCACCTCACAACGACCCTTCGACTTTCTGTGTATGAATTTGACTACTGTAGGTGTAAGTGGAATCATACAGTATTTGTGTTTTCGTGACTGGCTTATTTTACTTAGTGAAATGTCCTTAAGGTTCATCGATGTAGCATGTGTCATAATCTTTCCTTTTTACGACTACATGATATTCCATTGTATGTATACACCACGTTTTGTTTATCCCTTCATCTGTCAGTGGACACTTGGGTTGCTTCTACCTTTTGGTTGTTGTGAATAATGCTATGAACATGGGTGTACAGATATCTCTTTGAGACCCTGCTTTTGATTCTTTTGGGTATGTACACTGATGTGGAATTGCTGGATCATATGTAATTCCATTTTTAATTTTTTGAGGAATCATCACACTATCTTCCATAGTGGTTGCACTATTTTACAGTCCCACCAGCAATGCACAAGGGTTCTAATTTCTCCATTTCCTTGCCAACAATTTTTATTTTCTGTGTTTTTTCTCTTGTTTTGTTTTTGATAGCAGTCATCCTAATGGGTATCAGTATCTTGTGGTGTTAATTTGCATTTTCCTAATAATTGGTGAGGTTGAGCATCTTTTCATGGGCTTGGTGGTCATTCGTATATCTTTAGAGAAATGTCTGTTTAAATCCTTTGGCCATTTTTAAAAATCAACAAATATTTTTTAGTGCAGTTCTGGGTTCACAGAAAAATTGAGTGGAAAATACAGGAGTTCCCATATACCTCCTTTTCCCATATATGCACAGCTTACCTCGTTACCAACACGCCTCACCAGAGTGGTACATTTGTTACAGCTGATGAACCAACACTGACACATCATTTTCATTCAAAGTCCATAGTTTACATTAGAGTTCACTCTTGGTGTTGTACACTCGGGTTTTGACAGATGTATTTTGACATGTACCAGCATTATAGTATCATACAGAATAGTTTCGTTGCTCAAAAAATCCTCTTTTCTCTTCTTATTTATCCTTCCCTCTCCCCCACCTCTGGCAAACAGTAATCCCATTACTATCTCCATAGCTTTCCCTTTTCCAGAATGTTATGTAGTTAGAATCATACCGTGTGTAGCCTTTTCATATTGGCTTCTTTCAGTAACATGCATTTAAGTTGCTTTAATGTCTTTTCATGCCCAGATAGTTTATTTCTTTTTAATGCTGCATAATATCCCATAATTTTGATGTACTACAGTTTATTCAACTACTGAAGGATATCTTAATTGCTTCCAAGTTTTGGCAATTATAAATAAAGTTATAAATACCGATGTGCTGGTTTTTGTGTGAACATGATTGTTGAATCATATCATAATAGTCTGTTTAGGTTTGTAAGAACTTGCCAAACTATCTGTCAAAGTGCCTATCACATTTTGCACTCCCACCAACAATAATGAGAGCTGCACATCCTCACCAGAATTTGGTATTATCAGTGTTCTGGGTTGTGGCCGTTCTAATAGGTGTGTAGTGGTATCTCGTTGTTGTTTTGATTCGCAGTTCCCTAATGGCACATGTTGAACATGTTTTCATATGCTTATTTGCCATTTATACATGTTCTTGATGAGATGTTGCTTTAGGTTTTTTCGTCTCCTTTTAAATTGGGTTGTTCATTTTCTTATTATTGACTTTTAAGGGTTTTTTGTGTATATTGGATATCAGTCCTTTATCAGATATATCTTTTGCAAATATTTTCTTCCAGTCTGTGGCTTGTCTTTTAAGTCTTGGCACTGTCTTCTGAAGAGTGGAAGTTTTAATTTTAATGAAGTCCAGCTTATCAATTAATTCTTTCATAGATTGTGTTTTTAGCGTCATATCTAAAACCGCACCAGCACACCAAATGTCATCTAGGTTTTCTCCTGTAACGTCTTCTACAAGTTTTATAGTTTTGCATTTTACATCTAGATCTATCGTCTATTTTGAGTTAGTTTTTCTAAAAGGTGTAAGGTGGGGGCACCTAGGTGGCTCAGTTGATTAAGCATCTGCCTTCGGTTCAGTTATGATCTCAGGGTCCTGGGATCGAGTTCCACGTCAGGCTCTCTGCTCAGCGGGGAGTCTGCTTCTCCCTCTCCCTCTCCCTCTGTGCTCTCCCACTCTCTCTCTCTCAAGTAACTAAATAAAATCTTTAAAAAAAAAAAAAGAAAGGTGTAAGGTCTGTGTCTAGCTGCTGCCCCCCCCTTTTTTTTTTGCATGTGGATGTCCATTTGTTACAGCACCATTTGTTGAAAAGACTATCCTTGCTCTGTTGTATTGCTTTTGTTTCTTGATCAAAGATCAGTTGATTATACATACATGGGTCTATTTCTGGGCTCTCTATTACATTCCATGGATCTATTTGTTCTTTCTCTAAGACCACAGTATCCTGATTAATGTAGTTCTACACTGAATCATGAAGTTCAGTACTCTGACTTTGCTCTTGCCCTTCAATATTGAATTGGCTATTCTTTAGAATCAGTTTATTGATATCCACAAAATAAGCTGCTGGGATTTTGATTGGGACTGTAGTGAATCTATGGATCAAATTGAGAAGAACAAATATCTGACAATATTGAGTCTTCCTCTCCATGAACATGGTGTATCTCTCCATTTACGTTGTTCTTTGATAGCTCTCATCAGAGTTTTGTAGTTTACCTCATATAGATATTTTTCATATTAGATTTATACCTCATCCATTTTTAAGGTGCTAATGTACATGGTATTGTGTTTTAATTTCAAATTCCACTTGTTCATTTCTTGAATATAGAAAAGTCTTTGGCTTTGTATATTAGCCTGCATTCTGTAACCTTGCTATAATCACTTACTAGTTCAGGAGTATTTTTGTTGATTCTTCCGGATTTTCTACATATACTACTTATGTCATCTGTGAAGATGATTTTATTTCTTCCATCTCAGTCCCTATAGCTTTTATTGCCTGTTAGCATCTTATTACATTAGTTAGGACTTCCACTACAGTGTTGAAAGGCAGTGGCAAGAATGGGCATCTAAGTCTTGTTCCTTATCCTAGCTTCATGTTTCTCATCATTAAATGAGATGCTAGCTGCAGCTGTAAGTTTTTTGTAGCTGTTCTTTATCAAGTTGAGGAGGTTCCTCTCTAATCCTAGTTTTTGAGAGGATCAGTGGGTGCTAGATTTTGTCAAGGTTTGTTTGTTTGTTTGTTTGTTTTTTTAATCTATTGCTGTGAGCATGGAATTTTTATTCATTAGCCTGTTAATGTGATGGATTACATTGATGATTTTGGAATGTAGAACCAGCTCTGAATAACTGAGATAAATCCCACTTGGTTGTAGTGTATAATTCTTTCTTATATATTGTTGCATCTGATTTAGTAACATTTTATTGAGTATTTTTGCATCTATGTTTATGATATATACAGATCTGACGTTTTCTTTTTTTGTAATTTTTTATCTAGTTTTGACATTAGGATAGTGCTGGCCTCACAGAATGAGTTAGGATATATTGATCTTCTGGAAGATATTGTGGAGAATTGGTAGAGTATCTTCCTTAAATGTTTGGTAGAATTCATCAGTGAACACATCTAGACTTGGCACTTTCTGTTTGGAATGTTAATGATTATTGATTCCATTTCCTTAATAGATCTATTCAGATTGTCTGTTGCTTCTTATGTTTTAGCAGGTTGTGTCTTTCATGGAATTGGTCCATTTCATCTAGTTTACCAAATTCATGGACATAGAGTTGTTCATAATATTCCTTTATTATCCTTTTAATTTCCATGGGATCTGTAGTGATGTCCACTCTTTCATTCCTGATATTAGTAATTTGTGTCTTTATTCTTGTTTTTCTTAGTTAACCTGGCAGTTATATCCATCTTCTTAAAAAGCCAACTTTTAGTTTTATTGATTTTCTCTACTGATCTCGTTTTCAGTTTCACTGATTTCTTCTCTAATTTTTATTATTTCTTCTGCTTTCTTTGCATTTAATTTTCTCTTCTTTTTCTGTTTTCCTAAGGTGGAAGCTTAGATTATTAATTGTAGATCTTTCTTCTTTTCTAGTGTTAGGTATTTGAGGCTATAAATTTCCCTCTATGCACTGCTTTCACTGCATTCCACAAATTTTGGTAAATTTTATCCTCATTTTCATTTGGTTCAAAATATTTTTGAACTTGAGATTTCTTTTTTGACCTATGTATTGTTTAATCTCCAAATATTTGGGGATTTTCTAGCTATCTTTTTTTGTAATTTATTTCTAGTTTAATCCCATTGTGGTCTTAGAGCAGACATAGTAGGATTTCTGTTCTTTTAAATTTGTTAAGGTGTGTTTTATGGACCAGCATGTGGTCTATCTTAGTGAATTTTCCATGAAAGCTTGAGAGGAATGTGTAATTGGCTATTGTTGAATGAAGTAGTCTATAGATGTCAATTACATCCAGTTGATTGATGTTGCTTTTGAATTCAACTATGTCCTTACTAATTTTCTGCTTGCTGGATCTGTCCAATTATAATGGAGGGATGTCAAATCATCAACTATAATAGTGGATTCATCTATTTCTCCTTGCAAATCTATCAGTTTTGCCTCATGTATTTTGATGTTCTGTTGTTTGGTTCATACACATTGAAGATTGTCATGTCTTGGAGTATGTAGCCTTTCATCATTATGTAATCACTCTTTTTATCTCTGATAACTTTCTTTGCTCTGAAGTCTATCCTAATTGACATTAATATAGCTAATTCCACTTTCTTTTGATTAGTGTTAGCATAATATATTTTTTCCCATTTCCTTACTTTTAATCTATGTGTCTTTATATTTAAAGTTGTTTTCTTGTAGACAACATAAATTTGGGTCTTGATTTTGATTCACTCTGATAGTCTCTGTTTTAATTTGTATATTTAGACCATTGACATAAGAGATGTTTATTGATATACATGGATTAATATCTACGACATTTCTTATTGTTTTCTACTTGTTGCCCTTCTTTTTTGTTCCTATTTTTGTATTCCACACTTTTTCTGCCTTTTGTGGTTCTACTTGAACATTTTATATGATTCCATTTTCTTCCCTTTCTTAGCATATTGATTAAGCTTTTTTTAAAAAATGTTTCTTAGTGATTGCCCTAGAGCAAAGCCATTCAGTAACCAAATGCTCTCTACTTTCTCTGTTGTGACATTAGGTGAAACAGAGGGCAGGTTTTCAGAACATAGACATAGACATTGCCTTCCGCCCAACAGAGGACACTGAGCAAAAAAAGTGATACAAGCCCAAACTAATAGTCTATACTCACCGTCGTCTAGGTGAAAATTCCATGCAATAAAAATGACTGCCAACATGGAATGGCCTTATTTAAAATATTGACTATGTGGTATATGCTTGATTGGAGTTCTCTTTGGAAGCTAGAACAGGGGACCTGGGGTACAAGGAAAGCCAAGGATATCTCCTAACCCTAAAATACATGGCATACAAATTAAAGTATCATGAGCAATCACAGTACCCAAATCAAAGTTAAAGGGAAGATATTTCAAGTAGAGGAGTTGCTTGAATGGCTTTAATAGAGATTTTGATCCTGAGAATATTACGCATTTGACCCAGGAAACTGGCATTTATAGGGCCCAGGCCATGCGTTTATGAACATAAAGAGTTAGGCCTAGAGGTATTTTCATTATAAATTCATGCAATTTTAATCTACCCAGTAGGGATCAACTTTAGAAGTCTGAAATTAACTGATAAATTCAGATAAAGTTGTTGGCAAGAACTCTTTATGCCATGCAAAAAAAGCTCTTCAAAGGGTTATTTCAGGCCAGGGTTTCTCCTGGTACTTAAATCTTTGATTAGATTGTTGGTTATGGCCAAACCAATTCCATTCTGGTATCATCTTTTGAGCTCTTTTTTGCTAAGCAGACAAACAATGCAATTAAAATAACGTTCAGGAATTTTCTGTACACCTGAACATAGATAAAGTATTTTGGCAAAAATGAAGCAAGTTTTATTAAATTAGAAATTATTAAACATTTTTAAAATTGCATATATTTGACACACAATGTTATGTTAGTTTCAGTTATACAACATAGTGATTCAACTTCTGTGTTATGCTATGCTCACCAGAAGTGTAGCTACCATCTGTCACCACACAATGCTATTACGATGTCATTGACTATATTCCCTGTGCTGTGTATCCAGGGGTTTTTTTAAAAACGTATGCTATAGCAGTTATTATTGATTATTGTTGTTATGATGATGATGATGATACTTGTCAGATAATTTTTGTACTATTGTATTGTGGAGAATGGCTTGTGAATAATTAAAAGAACTTGTCTTCAGTATTCACTTAAAAATATAAGATAAAGAAACTGCTTATAACATTCCTCTGCTAAGAGTCCTCATACCTTTTATTAATGGAATATTTAATTTCCTCATAGACTTTGGAAAGGGAAGTTGTGTTATTGCTGGACTGATTTTTAACCAACTATATCTAAAATATTTTTATAAGTAGTAATTAGGATAATCTGGATGTGGTTTTTAAAGGTTTTAAAAGTTTGGAGACTGTTTGCAAGGTAGCAATTCATTAGAAAGGCTGAATTCAGTGCTAGAATGTTAAAATAAAATTATCTTGACATTAGAAACCAAGGTTCAAATGTGACTTCTCCAGAATTGGGTCTTTTGTACTTAATGGTAACTGACCAGTCTATCCAAGTATTTCTCCAGGTGGGATCTACAGGTCACTAGTTATTATAAATACTCCTTGAAAAAGGGATTATATGGTCAAGCATGTTTCAGAAATGCTGTGAATTATTTTTTCCTCTTATTGAGGTTCACTGTGTAAAATATATTAAAGGAGAAGTCTTGTATTTGGGAAACATGTTTAACTGTGCACAGTTCAGTATTCCCAAAATTAATTGTCTAAAGCAAATAATTTCATATCCCACAGCAGCAGTATTCCACAGAATAAATGTGTATATGTGAAAATTTACTATGTTTTATTGATTTACAAAAGCAAAGCTTTTTACTTCACGGTAAACAGATTCTCTGACAGGAATGATGGTCATTATGTGGCTTGCTTCTCCCCCCAACCCCCAGTTTATTGAGATAAAATTGATGTACAATAAGCTGCATTTATTTAAAGTGTACAATTTGATAAGTTTTGACATGTTTATATATACCTGTGAACCCCTACCCTCACTAGAATCAACGTAATATTTCTTTCACTCCTAAAAAGTTTCCTTGTGCTGCTTTTGTCATCCGTCCCTCCAACACTGAATACAAATGTGAAAGTGAACAACCCTGTCTTGTTCCTGACCTTAGGAGGAAGGCATTTATTAATTATTTCACCATCAATTATGATGTTAGCTAGAGGATATTTTTGTAAGTGTCCCTTATCAGCTTGAGGAACTTCCTTTCTGTTCCTAGTGTACAAAGCTTTTGTCAGAATAAATGGATTTTTGTCAAATGTTTTTTTCTGCATCTATTGGGTTGATCTGTTAATATAGTAAATTCCATAGAAGAATTTCCTAATGTCAGACCTATCTTGCATTTCTGGAGTGAACTGGATGATCATCAGTTGATCATGATGTTTTTATCTTTCAGAGCCATATTATTGAAATCAGTTTGCCAGTTTTTTGTTAAGAATGTTTGCATCTATCGTCATGTGGGTACTGTCTTTGTCTGGTTTTGATATCAGAGTAATGCTGACCTCTTAGAATGAGTTGGGTTGCACACCTTTTTGATTTTCTAGAAGAATTTGCATAGAATTGGTATTATTTCTATCTTAGTTCTTTGGTAGAATTCAGTAGTGAAGCATCTGAGCTTGGTGTTTTCTTTGTGGGATCATTTTTCACTACTAATAGAGGAGGAATATTCTTCTTGGTAGTTTGTACCTATTCAGTAGTTTTTATCTTTCAGGAAATTAACCCATTTTTTTAAGGAGTAGAATATATTAGTAAAATGTTGTTCATAATATTACTATTTCCATATCTGTAGAATCTGTACTGGTGTCATCTCTCTTGTTCTGCACACTGGTAATCTGTGTCTTTTCTCTTTTTTTCCCCTGATCAGTCTGAATAGAAATTTATTACTTTTATTGATCTCAAAGGACAGACTTCTGCTTTTATTGTTATTTCTTATTTCATTGATCTCTGCTCTGATTTTTATCATTTTCTTCTTGTTTTAGGGATTAATTTAATCTTTTTAGTTTCTTAAGGTGGAAGCTGAGATCACTAATTTAATACCTTATTTTCTACTACAGACATTTTCGAGCTATAAATTTCACTTTAGATACTACTTTAGCTGCATCCCACAGATTTTAATATTCTGTGTTTTCATTCTCATGTAAATCAGAATACTTCCTAACTTCCCTTTTGATTTCTTCTTTGACTTGAATAATTTAGAACTGTTATTGCATTTCCAAATATTTGGTTCCAAATATTTTTCAGTTATTGATTATTAATTTCATTTCAGTCAGAAAGCATAGTCTGTATGGCTTGAATTCATTTAAATTTATCAAGACATTTTACAGCTCAGAATCTGGTCTGTCTTGGTAAATGTTACATATGCATTCAAAAAGAATATGCATTTACTTTGTTCAGTGAAATGTGCTGTAAATATCAGGTCAAATTAGTTGATAGCATTGTTTAAGCCTGTGGTATTATTGCTGATATTATATCTACTTGTTTTAATAATTATTGAAAGAGGGGTGTTGAAACAGACAACTTGAATTGTGGATTTATCTGTTTCTCCTTTCTGTTTAACCAGTTGTTCCTTCCTTTTTTTAAGTGCATAAACATTTAGGATTTCATGAACTCTTCATTAATTCACTATTTATTTATTTGAGAGAGAGAGAGAGAGAGCACAAGTGGGGGGAGAGGCAGAGGGAGAAGCAGACACCCCACTGAGTAGGGAGCCTGACTTGGCGCTCGATCCCAGGATCCGGGGGGTCATGACCTGAGCCCAAGGCAGACGCTTAACTGACTGAACCACCCAAGTGCCCCAACCATCTTTTTATTATTAAAAAAAAAAATACTTCTTTTCATTCCTGATAAAATATATACACACATATATATAAATTTGTATTTATGTATTATATGTATAAAATATGTGTTATTACATGTATAAAATATATATGCATAAATATATATGTGTATGTATACATATATCTTTAAAATATATAGAAATATTTTATACACTTTTTTTGCTGAGAAATCTTTGTCTACTATTAAACTAGACACTGCAGCTTTTTTTTAAAGCTTTATTTCTGTCTCTATTTTTTACTCTTAACCTGCTTATGTCTTTATATTTAAAGTGGGTTTCTTGTAGGCAGTTTATAATTGGGTCTTGCTTCTTTTATTCCATCTCACAATCTCTGACATTAATACAGGTATTTAGATCATGTACATTTAATATGAATTACTAATATGATTAGGTTAAAACTACCATTTTTCTCTGTTTCCTGTTTATTCATCCATGCTTTTGATGCTCGTCCACACTTTTTCTCCTTTCTTTTGGTTAAATTGAATTTTTATGATTCCACTTTATTTCCTTTTTTGGGGGAAATTAGCTATAACCCTTCGTTGGATTATCGTAAAGGATGCTTTTGCACTTAGAGTATACATCTTTAACATTTCACAATTTATCTTCAAGTGTTACTATACGACTTCAAATATAATTAAGAATTGTATGACAGTGTACTTGCATTTCTCCTCTCCAGGCCTGTCAGCTATTGCTGTTATATGTTTTACTTTTACGTATGTTATAAACCACACAGGTAGATTGTCATTATTTTTGCTTTAAACAGTTGATTTTATTTTAAGGAGATTTTAGAATAAGACTTTAGGGGCGCCTGGGTGGCACAGCGGTTAAGCGTCTGCCTTCGGCTCAGGGCGTGATCCCGGCGTTATGGGATCGAGCCCCACATCGGGCTCCTCCGCTATGAGCCTGCTTCTTCCTCTCCCACTCCCCCTGCTTGTGTTCCCTCTCTCGCTGGCTGTCTCTATCTCTGTCGAATAAATAAATAAAATCTTTAAAAAAAAAAAAGAATAAGACTTTATATTTACTCACTTTGTCTGTTTTCTGATGCTCATCATTCCTTTGTTTAGATAGAAATTTACATCTGGTGTCATTTTTGTTCTGCTTGAAGGACTTCCTTTAACAATTCTTGTAGTGCTTGTCTACTGGTGATGAATTCTTTCAGCTTTTGCATGTGTTAAAAAGGTTTTTTTTTACATTAATATTTTTTCTCTATCAAACTGTTTATTCATTATTCATCTTTGTACAATTAAAATTTCCAGAAACACTAACAACTTTCACATTTATTTTTGAAAGTTATTTTTAGTGAGTAAAGACTTTTAAGTTGAGGATTTTTTCTTTCATCACTTTAAAAATGTACCTGTACTGTCTTCTATTTTGATTTGTTTCTGATGAGAAATGTTCTGTCATCATTATCTTTGTTCCTCCATACATAATGTCTTTTTTATTTGGTTGTTTTTAAGGTCTACTCTTTATCATTTGTTTTAAGCAATTTGATCATGATGTGCCTTTGTGTTTCTTGTGCTTGGATTCACTGAGATTCTTGGAACTGTGTGTTTAAAGTTTTCATCACATTTGGAAGATTTTTGGCCATATTATCTTTAATTTCTTCAGTTTCTTTCCCTCCTTTCCTCCCCTTTAGAAATTCAAATAAAATGTGGACTGTGCCACAGTTCACTGATAATCCTGCTTATTTTAGTCTTTATTCACATTTCAAAATGAAATGTGTTTCATTTTGGACAGTTTCTATTGCTATGCATTCTAGTTCCTTAATCCTATGCAATGTCTAATCCGTTGTTAATTCCATTCAGTGTATTTTTCATGTCAGACATGTATTTTTTTAATTACAAGAAGTTTGATATGAGACTTTTCTGTAGCTTCCACATTTGAAATTATTACATTCAGTTATTCCTCTAGCTTCTTGAACATCAGGAATTGAAATACAATAATCATTTTAATTTCTTGTATACTGATATTTGTGTCATTTCTGAGTCACTTTTGATTCATTGCTTTTTCTCGTTGAGTCTAATTTTTCTGCTTTTTTCATGCCTGGTAATTTTTGATTGGATGTCAGGCATTGTGAATTTTATCTTGTTGGCTGCTGTATATTTTGTATTCCTATAACATTCTTGAACCATTTTTTAGAATATGGGTAAGTCACTTGCAGACAGTTTGATCCTTTTTTAATCTTATTTTTAAGCCTTTAAGGTGGAATCTGTCTAGAGTTAATTTTTTTCTCTCCCACTACTAAAACACTATTCCCCTTCTGATTGTTCAAATTCAAAATTATGGTTTTCCTTTCTGGTTGCTGGTAACCGGTACTATTCCTGCACCTGTATGAACTACAGATATTACTCCTTCTAATATTTCTGTTGGCTTTTTTCTTGGTAGTTTCCTGACATACATGAATGGGTCATTACTCAGCTGAATACTCAAGAAAGAGCCTCTAAAGATCTCCTGGGCTTTCTTTCGGCACAGCTCTCCCTCTGCTACTCTGCCCTGCAAGCAGTAGGTGCCTTGGCCTCCCTGGACTCCCAGCTTTGTATTTTCATCTCAAGAAGACTACCAGGCTCTAGCTGAGATACCCCTCCACCCTGCACTGTAGCCAGGAAACCCTTCCAAATTCTAATCTGGGTCATAGTGTTCATCTCATTCAAGTGTCACTTTCCTTCATTGTGCAATATCTACTATCTTATTGTCTTGTTTATTTTTCTTGTTTTTATTTGTTTCATTTGTTTCAGGTAGTAGTGTAAACCCAGACCCTATTACTTCTCTGGCTGTTGAAGAATATATTACTGGTTTGTCTGAGTCTCTTTATATGCAAGACACGTGGTCACACACTGGGCACAGACTATCAATTAGGTAAAAAAAGAAAAATCCTTTAACCTATAGGTTTTGTTTTCTTCATTTTATAGGGAAGTCGTATAAGATGAATAATGCCTAGCCTTTCCTTTTATCCTATGAGCATTCAAGCCCACCCTGGTTTGATGCTGACTTACTTGCTTCTGACACATCAAAGTAAGTTTTAGCCCTGAAACCTGGGCAAAACTGACTTTCCTGAGCTGGGTAATGTTTTGCCTCTGCATTTCCCTGAATTTTCTAGGTCCTATTTTCCTGCCACACAGAACAGATCTCTGTAGGTGAGCATAGAGTAAGGATTCTGAGTCTTTTGTTGTGGTAAGACACAGAAGCAGACACAAAAGAAATATAACGGATTGGAGCAGATGCCTATGAGAAATGTAAAATAGCTTGGTTTCCTCCTGTAAAGCCATATAAAGCCACAAGTTAAAAAGCAATTTAAATTTGGGGAACTAGGGTGTTTGGCCAGTTTTAGGTTTGGCTATGTGTAACTTTTGGTGATGCTATTGGTTTTAAAATTTTCTTTTTATTTAAATGAATTTGTCCTAAAGATAAGTCCAAACCATTCTGGGTTTTCTTTTCTCCCTCTCTTCAGTCTCCACCTCTGATTTGTTTTCTGGATGAGCATATGCTTAGATCCCTCAAGCGTAGTGATAATTTCTCCTGACCAGCAGAGCCAGTCATTATTTATTATACTTTGCTCTCACTCCTTCTCACTCTCCTAGTGGGAACATTGCGGTGGCTGCTGGCTAGAAAATTAGCCCAGGGAGCTCCTTCTGTTCGTCTCTTTCCTCATTATACTAGTAAAAAATTTAACTGTGACATTCTCAATTCCTCTGTGTGTGTGTGTGTGCGCGCGCGCACGTGTGTGTCTACAGACACACTATATATGCATATATAGATAGATATACATATAATCTCCACGTAGGTTGGAAGCACACTGTAGGGGCTAATAGTGAGTAATTTAACTGTGGCTTTCTCACACATTTTACTCTCCTTCTTTCTCTAGAGTGGCTGCAGAAGTACAGTGTGCTCATGTATTGTTGCTTCACATTATAAGCTGAGCTTGTGGGTTTATGTGTCATCTCACTGTTTCTGCTGGGTTGTTTTCTGGCTGGATGTGATATCGTTTCATCCATCGTCAGGGGGCTGCCCCAGATACCTGGGACGCTCAAGAGATGCGACACTTACTTGCCATGTGATAGCAAAGGCTTCTGTTTATTTCTGTGGCTGCGCCTCCTGCAACCCTCTGCGGGATCCATGGATATCCAAGCTGATCGGGAAGCCGAAAACCACACAACCTCACTGAGGCTTTAAGGATTTTTGCTTATGGGTATCTTTAAGTAAGCACCAGGCAACCGTGAACTACAATTTGCAATGACTTCTTTCTTTCTTTCTTTCTTTCTTTCTTTCTTTCTTTCTTTCTTTCTTTCTTTTTTTTAAGTGTCCTTATTATTTTAAGTCTCTTCTGGGTCACAGTTCCACAGTTCCAAGAGCTTTTAACTAATAGTCCTGTTAGTACTGCTCAGCTTAGCTCTGGAAGGGTGACTAATAGTCACTCAAATAGACTGAAAGCAGGGGCCATGTGTCATACCTCCCGTGTATCCTCAGCAGCATCTAGCTTGGTAGTGGGCACTCTGAAAGTACTTACTGACCGAGTGATGCATTTAGGACAAAATAGCCTATTTTCTTAGGATAGAGTTTTTGATCCAGAGTGAAGACATGAGCCTTTGTCTTTTGTAATGTTTGGCCTGCTTACCAGAGTTCAGAGATTTTCGGTGGGGGTGATGAAAAAGGTTAATCCAAAAGGGTCTTTTAATTTCTGCAAATGATACAATCTCACTATTAGTTTCAATTAATAAGAGCTCCCTGTCTATCCAGTATTAGGAGAGAATAAAGAAGAGAGTGATGGAAGAAATACAGAAACTAATATTTGTGTGTGCATGTTTTATTTTAGAGAAAACTATTCTCTATGTACCTTTGGTTCTGAAGAGGCATCAGCTGGTTTTTAGAAGCTGTGTTTTCAGTAGTGACCAAAGCATAGGAATGTGGGATTCGTTCAGCTTTGGGGAGAAACATACTACATTTTCCGTGTGCCTTAAAGCAATCCATTTAATTGACTATCTGACTCTTCAGCTTTCTGTGGTTTTTATGTTGTTTTAACAAGCCCTCTATAATTAGGTACAAGTGGTATGAGACAGTAACTGGTAGAGAAGCTACAGTTATTTTATATTTGTATCTCATTAATGAGCCTTTAGATTAACATCACCAATTCATTTACAGGGAAATGTCACTATGGCCCATAAAATCCTTTTTTTCCAGCTCCTCAGGCAAAGCATGTGTAACCCTTAACCTAAGGCAGTGTCTTCCATTGGAGGCATGTGTGAACACCGGTCCTGTCTCTGGCTGGCCTTGTGCCTGGGAGTGGGAAGTAAACCTTTGTGTGACCAGTTCCAGGGCATGTGATGGTAAATTCCTGGGAGTGGGGAACATGTTGCCGATCAAATGAGCATTTCTGATTGTATCTCCCACGTTCCAGCTACTCTGGGGGAAGTCATGTCACCCCATGATGTGTGATGCTGCTTCAGACTATTTGCAAGAAATAATCTAAATGTCAAATTGTGGGTATCATGGGGCACCGCACATGTTGAGACAAACCAGAGTGTCAGAAAACTTAGAGTGAAGCTGGTTTTGAAGGTTGTGCAAAAAGAAACCCTAGTCATCAGGCACCAGGGAAATGCAAAGAGCCAGAAGTCTCTTTGTTTCAATTATTTCACAGTCCAATCCATAAAGAGCCAAATCATTATTCTAGGTATTTATATATTTCTTTAAAACAATTCAGTACATTCATTCGACAAGCGTTTGCTGAGTGTTGCCTATGTGCCAGACCCTGTTCTACACATTAGGCATGTGGCAGTGAACAAAACAAAGCTCCTACTGTAACGGAGCCCATCTTCTTAAGGGGAATGAAAATCCTCTTGGGCGGTGATATAGGTGCTGCGAAGAAAAATAAGGCAGGAGAGGGGATCAAGAGTACAGGAGGCAGTGTGCTATTTTATATAGGGGGTTAGGGAAGGTTTCTAAAAAGGTGACATTGAAGAATACGAGCTCCTTCAGGGCACAATTCCCATTCCTTCCCAACCAAAACAGCCTTCTTCTGAATCATCACCTTTGTTTTGCCTGTGTAATCAAAGCTGTGACAATTTGGACATGTCTGTCAAATTCGTAATTGACTACATGACCAAGGATCATTTCAGCCAAAATTCTCATGAATAAAATGGAAAGTTAAGTGGTATTCTCCCCTCTTCCCTTTGCTCTCCAGGCAACAAAGCACAGGCCATAGTTGACTCAAATGATCTAGGACCAAGAAAGAAAAGGAATTCTGAAGTCTTAGAGGGACATTACAGGAAGTAAGTTTTAGTGAAAGAAGACCCCTAGAAGGACCACAGAAGCCAGTTTTGGACTTTAATCTTGGCTTCTCTACTTACCAGCTGGGTGATTTTTGAGCAAACTTTTTAACTTCCCTATGCTTCAGTTTCCTCAGCTGCAGAGGATAATAGTGCTTATCTCAGTGGAGTCTGCTAAGAATTAAATGAGATCTTTATGTGGGTCTCTTAGCATGGATCCTAGGAGATGATATGCACTCAGTGTTTAAAATGAGTGTCATCATTATTGTGGTTAGCACTATCACTTATTGGCACAGCTGTCTTCCCGTATAGTCAAATGTTCTATGGGTATGTGTAAAAAATGTCTGGCCAGCATTATTCTTTACCTTGTTTCATTAATTGACTGAACCATTCAATTATTCAAGAAATAGCTATTCTATGATTGACATGTTGCTGAGCTCCCTGCTAGATTCTGTAGGGAGTAAAGTATATACACATGCTTTTTGACGCGTAGAGAGGAGTGAAGCATCAAAGAGGACTTGTCCTGGATGACCCTGAAAGTCCCTTGCAAGTTGGATTGCCTGGGATTCTAAGGCACTTATTATGCAACAGACAGAGAAGTGGAAGCTCTGGTAGTGCTGAGGTCTGTATCGGGCCCCAAGAACTCCAGCACAAGCCAGGAAATGCCTCTTGGGGGCTCATCCAATGGAAGAAGTAGTATCTAGTTAATGACAGCCTCAATTCCCTTCCAGTTCCTCACATATTAAAAACATAATAAGAACCCCTTACATTTGCACACTGATTTTTAGAGTTTGTCAGGCATTTTCACACATATTCTCTCAAATGGTCCTTTTACTACAACTGGATAGGACAAGTGTTCTCCTTATCTTTATCTTAGGAGGAGGACACTGAGGCTCAGAAACTAAGTGAATCACTTAAGACCCCCTCGTGGTAGAGCCAGATTTCCTACAGAGAGCTAAGCTGGGTTAGGAGTTCCAAGATTCCCGGGGGCAAAGTGCTCCTGAATGTCAGAGTGGCCCTGCTCAATTAGGAAAGTCCTCTTAAAACCAGTTTGCTTCCTTGGGGAGGTGGTTGCTGGCAAGAGTAAGAAAGGGGCATTTTCCTGTCCACAAACCATCCCTGGTTGTCCAGTATGAAGAGAAAACCAGGCCTTCTGTATCTGGTTCCATACTTTTTGCCCCGACATACCTTGCTGATGAGAGGTATATGGAATTTTCTTTTGGAGCCATCAGGGGCAGATGCCCCAGAGACCGTGCCACCCTCTGCCTCCTCCCTGCCCAGCTCCTGTCCCTGAGTCTGTTCGAGTGGCTGGCATGTAGGCTGTAGCTCTGCACGATCATGTGGCTAACATTGCGCACCTACCTACCCAGATGTCAGATGCTGCCGTCGCCCCAAGGGAAGGAGAGTAAACAGAGCCCTTGCCCTCCTCCATTTGGGGATGCGTCTCTGTTTGAATTGCAGTGGCAGCGCTCTGAGCTAGGAAAGGAGCTGGCTGGTTCCAGCAGCTCACAGAGGTACTCCCCCACACTTCTGATGACCACTGGGATAATTCAAAGAGAAAGAGAAAAAACTTACCCCAAGGTCTGGAAAGTGAAAGTGTTTCATGCTGCAGGAGGTCCGTGCGTGTGCTCTACAGTATGACAAACCTCCCGTCTCCACTGCTTCACCAGTTTGCCTCCCCTGGCTCACGTGACCCCAGCAGGACCAGGTCCTCCTCCTTGAAGGGGCTTTGCCTGGGAGCTCACACTGGAGCCTCTTCTCTTATCATGTCACAAGATGGCACACCGCAGTTTGTCCCACTATATCTCTCAAGAAGCCGATATTCCAATGATGTTATTAAAAAGTGGCACCTTTTGCCACACTGTGAGAAAATCTTTCTGGTGGGGGCAAGGAGATGGCGATACATTTTCCCCAAGGAGCTCACTTCAGCCACAGCATTTGATGTATGGTGACATCTCCCACACACACTGATATACACACACACACACACACACACACACACACACACACACACCCCACAAATACATTCCCTAGCTGGATAAGGAAGTTAAGAGACTTGTTCAAGGTCACACAGAGGGACTAAGAGGTCAAGTCATTTACACAGGGGTATAAAGTATTCAGCCCAGTGCTTTTTGACTCTTAATCCTTCTCTCTGACCTCCTGTCACCCACCACCTCACCTCCTTTTCAGCTGAATAAATGTGTAATGCACACTAGAAATGTCTCTGCAATTCAGTATATCACTTATGAACAGTGGCTTTTAGCTAACAAGAATGCTGATAACTCTTGATCCCTATGGGTATTTCTCAATTCTGGGTTGTGTGTTTTTATTTTTGCTTTCTTGGAATTCAAATCTGTGCTCAGCTCAGCATCATATCCAGGTCTGGTGTGCTGAGAAAAGCCTTGGATGAGGAAGCATAAGGTCTTCATTCCAGTCTCATCTCCCCTTCGGACTGGCCCTAGCCCTTGAGGTCACTGTTCAGCATCTCCAAGGCCCAGCTTCATGGGCGTGCAGTGGAAATTGTAATACCTCCCCTGCCAACCTTGCAAGGATATTGTGAAAAACAAATGAAATTATAAACTTGCAAAGTTTTGAAATTACCAGAAGGAAAAGGGACTTTTTCGGTCTAGAGGGACCGTGAAACAGAAGCTAGTGGGCAGGGAGCCAGGCAATGCTAGGTTCAAATGCTGTTCCAGTTGTGTGCTCTTGGGAAAGTGACGCTCTCTGAGAGTGTATAAAACAGGGAGGTAAACCCCACTTGGCAGAGTTGTGGGGAGGATTAAATGAGAGAGGGTGGTGAAAGCTCCTAGCAGAGCACCTGGCCCAAGGATGTTTGTTTCTGCCTCCTTCGTGCCCTGTTCCCCACACTTTGTAGCACAGAGACTCTGAAACTTACGGGGTGTTTTATGTCTGGCACCTGTAACTGAGTCTGCCGTGTTATAGGAGCTCCATAAATATATTGGTGGCTACGAGTGAATATGTAGATGAGGGATGGAAAATTTAATTTCTAAAATTCATTGCAATTTTGATACTGTCAATGGACTTGTCTTCCTAATTGGGAACATGGGAATGATTTTGTCAGTTTTATTCAGACTGGAACAATTAGGTGGTAATTTGTGCATTTAACTCATAGATTGGCTTAGGATGATCCAAACCTAGTAGCAGTTTTCTTCACACGAAACAAATCTGACTTATTATCTGGCCCAAGTCAATTCACAGAGACAAGTAAACACTTGGGGAAAATTCCCCTGTGAAGTAACCACATGCCTAGGCAGAACTGTCTCATAATTTAGGAGCCAATTTTTAAAATAACTGTCAAATTAAGCTGGCTAATTGCTCTGGTCTCCATCTCTACTACCACAGGTGGAGGGGAGGGGACTGATCTCAAAGGTAAAAGGAAGATAGGTGTAAAAGAGACCCCACAGTGCCCTGAATGAAATTATATTTGGCAACCTGGATGACAACATGTTTTTACAGGGTCCATTTTCATATCAGTTTTCCTGGCATTTTTGGAAAGTGGTTATGGATGGATTTGTTTTTATTTGATTATACATTTATCATTATTTTTAAGATTACTCATAAAGTTGTCAAACATAATTCTTTCCATTTGATTTATCCCTAAACTAGCTTCAAATAATCTTGATTAAAAAAAAGAAAAAGTGAAAACATTGTACCAAGCAAGACTGAAGCCAAAGGGTTGAATGTAGAGTGTAGGAAAAAGCACAGTGGTGGGAGGGGGGGAATATCCTCAAGCTTTGAGAACTTAGGCTCGAGTATCTTTTTTCTCCTGCTCCCTGAGAAATTAATGAACAGACAACCCTGAAACTTCAAAGCTGTAACACCCTGCTTTGGGAATTGCAGCCTCCATCTTGGTTGTTTAAAAATGAGCACACATGGAAATGATGTATCAGCATATCTTCTCAAGCTTGTTTTTTTTTTCTGTTGAAAATTAATCAACAACCCTCCAGTTATTTATGGCTTAGTAAATGTATAAGAAAAAAACTTAGATCTAAAAAATCCATAAACATGTTAAATCGCAGTGGTGAAACATGGCCATGGTTAAACTTATAACTGGACAGAATAAGGTAAAAAGCCCACCCAGGACCCCTGCAATCCTCACCCGGTACTACATTGCAAAGATTAGGAGATTTTTGTTTTTCCTTCCTGAAAATGTTCATGCCTATATATAAAATTTTATATATTTTTTCCATATATTTCACATACATAAAAAATAATATGTGTAAATCCTTCCTATTCCCTTACATTTAAGGGGCGAATTCAGATGTGAGTGCTCAGGTCTGAGCTGCCCCGCTTCATCATCTTGCGTATCAAACAGGATACGTGTGTGTTGGTAACATGATTAGATGTTGAAGCCAGATTGCCCAAGCTTAACAACTGGATGGTCCTAGGTAAATTACCTAACTTAGTTATGTCACCTATGAAGCAGAGTGACAATGCTGCCTACCCCACGTGCTCATTTGGGAGCGTTCAGTGGGTGAATATAGCGGTGTCCAAACAGCACCTGGTTCAGAGTAATTCCTCAGTAGTGGTGGCTCCAAAATATTGCCTTTATTCTGATCACATATATTCTCAGCTTTAGATTTCCTCCAATTTAACATACATGTATATTTTAATGTGGCATAAGAAGTAGGGTTATACATTTCCTCCCTAGCTGCTCTTTCCTCCGAAGCACCAATACTTCAAAGACTGTAACCACTCTCCTCAAAAGATTTCAGAACTCAGAGTGAACTCAGTCACTGTCTCATTTGGCATTGCTCACGTGCTCCAGATGTGTATGGCCTATTTCCAAGTGATGAGTTTATATCTGAGCTGCACCGAGTTTTAGGAATCTTCCAGCACATAAAGACTTGGCTTCAGAAGGGATCATGACTGGCCAGTTGATCTGTTAAATATGCCAAATACTGTGGAAATAACAAGGAGGAGAAAATTACATTCACACTTCTTTATTGGTGCCATTAACAGTGTTTTGTCATCCAGCTGATGAAGCGATGCCATCTCCCCAAAAGCATTGCACTGCAAGACTACCTGGAGCCTTGTCCAACCCTTCACCCCTGGGTTCCAGCAGCTCCCACAGCTCCGGGTTGAGGGAGGCTGTGTGAGCACACGCTAGGTCAGAGGAAGCCAAAGGACCAAACCACTTTCTGTAAGACTCTCCAAAAGTGTGTGTCATCAGAGCAGTGGTGAACCCCCTCCTGCTGTCACCGCTCTGCAGGTCAGGGGACCCCCTTTGAGCCAGGCTGCAGTTTGGCCCAGTCTCCTGCCTCATTGTGCCTGCCGCTCCACTGCTGAGACCTTAACAAGAACAGCCCTCATTCCCCCACCCCCGCCATCTTCTCCCCACTCTGCTTATTAAAACAAAGCCTCTTTCTCCTATCAGGCAGAGTGTGGACGGGGACAGCTCTCTTCTCCCATCTCTCATCTCTCTCCCAATTATCTTTCCTAGTCTGAAGCTCATTTCTCTCCACCCCTCCCTGCCTCCTTCTTTCCATCCTTTCTGAATGGTCTCTCTAGGATTTCATTATGCTCCAACAATGGGTAGTTGCCTGGATGGAGAATATTCCCCCGGAATATGGTAGGAAATTTCTATAAAGTATAAATTGAACTAAGTCACTCCCCAGTTTAAAGTACATCATAGGAGTAAGACTTTCAAGGCCCCACTGGTGCAGCTACCCTCCAGCCCCATTTCTTTTACTCTTTGGCTCACCACATTGGAGCCACTGGCGTTTTCTTCCCATTAATAATAATGACTATCAGAGCCAAGCATGCTCAGTCCTTACACATGAGAAAACTGAGGCACAGAGATGTCAGTAAGACATGGCTAGTAAGGGATAGACCTAGGAATGAAATCCAGGATGCTTCTACTGTTGGCCAATACATAGTGCTGCCTCTTTCCAACATTTCAAGCATGCCAAACTCTTCTCTGCCTCAGGACTTTTGCATATGCTATTCCTGTTAGTCTTCTCCCAACCCTTCTACTGGATAACATCTCTTCATCCCTGGGGTTTGAGCTGAGATGCTACTTTCTCAGAGAAGCCTTTCCAGAGCTGCTAACACCACCACCGTCAGTCTAAATCATTCTCCACTGTTACTCTCCATCACAGCCCTCTCTTCTTGTCCCCAGAGCTTTTATTATCATTAATTAACATTTTTACTTGTAATTTTTGGTATACTTATTTACGGTATACTTATATTACCTGTTTGAAAAGCACAGATGGCTGTGCTTCCTACCAGCCCATCTCTGTTGTGGGGATTAAACTTCCCCACCCCATTGACATCAAGTTTGGCCATGTGACTTGCTCTGGGCAAAAAAAAATGTGCTCTGAGGAAAAAATTCTAGACCACCATGTGGCTCTTCTTCTCTGCTACAAGGCGCATATCTCAGAGAGGGGCTGCTCCTTCAGCCTTGGTCAAAAATGAAGAGGACAGGATTCAAGGCTGTGGCAGACCTAATGTGAACAAGAGAGAACCTTTGCTGTAGTAAGTTACTAGGATGTGGAAGTTACTTGTTGCTGCAGCATAACTTAACCCAGGTTGGCCGACGCATGTCCTGATGTGACATTTTGTCTCCACTAATCTATCTGTTTCATGAACCAGGGACTGTATTTGTTTTATTTTATGCTCTTTACTCAGCATCCAGCAAAGGACCTGGCACATTTAAGGGCTCAACAAATATTTGCTGAATGAACAGGGGAGCAATGCATTAATGTAGGAGCCAGCATATGAAGGCCGCCTCTTGGTACATGTGGTTTATCATGCTAAGCAAGTAGTTTTTTTATAAAGCTCATCAACTCTCACTCTCCACTCCATTGTACACTACCCTACACACCCTCCGCACCTCTTCCCTTACCCCGTCTCCCAGCAGACACATGATTTTGACACCGCTTTAAATACATAGGCAGTTGCTGTGTAAGGTTTAAAAATTCCTAGGAGAAAAGTCCCTTTATAACTATTTAGTTTCCACAGAAAAAACAAAGAATTCTCTTAAAATGTCTTCCTTCCAATAAAGAATAGTTCGTCCCCAAATGGTCAAGGGACTTAAAAGGACCTATCATAGCTTTGAGCCTGTTTGCTCTTCATTTAGGCAAGCTGAAATAAAATACATATATTGCAGGAAGATACTATTGAACATATTTTGAAAATATAAGAAAATGCACTGGCTTTTTCTGAGGCAGAAGATACTTTCTGCATTTAAAGTATCCCTAACTTCTATAGG